>NC_135592.1:12169557-12477351 GCF_965152235.1 Eretmochelys imbricata | reverse complement strand
AGCCGGGCTGGGTGCTCCGCTCACTGCGAGCTGGGCTTTGCAGAATCCAGGTGCCCATCTTGGCAGCCAGCAGCTCTGTAGGCCCAATTCTGCAGGGAAAACAGGGAATTTTGCAAAATTCTGCATTGTGCAGTGGTAGAGAATTCCCGGAGGAGTAAAATAGGCTTCCAAGGGAGGTTGTGGAATCCCCTTCATTGATGGTTTTAAAGAACAGGTGTTACAGTGGTTGAGGTTATTTGGTCCTGCCTCAGTGCAGGGGCTGGACTAGACCTTGTGGACTAGACCTTGTGAGGTCTCTTCCAGCCCTACATTGAGTCCCCATTGATCCTGCACCTGTCTGCATCTGTTTTCTCATCTGTAAAATGGAGATGCACCCTCAAGAGGTTTAATGGTGGGAAAGTGCTATATAGGTTCAAAGTAGTGTCTATTGGGTAGGGGGGTGGGTAAAGGAGACAATTTCCAGTAGGGAGTGGTCAGATATTTGCTACAATGATAAGAAATTTCTCATTAAAAATACAACTGGATATAATTTTATAGTCCTCTTCTACAACTGACTCTAGAGCATTTTTTGTCATCAAAAGAAGTCCAGTTTTGTCATTCCCAAGAATACACAATGCTACATAGTGAGACTGTGGGTCTTCTGATTTGTATTCCTAGTTCTGTCAACTCAGTGTGATTTCTTTGGGGCTTATTTTGGCTGATTGTACCAATGAAGTAACTCCACCAGAGTGTTTTGAGGCTTGGTTAATGCTTGCAAAGTGCTTTGAAATCCTTGCATAAAAGGTGCTACGGAAGTGCAAAATATCTGATTAGAGACTAGGAGTCTAGAATTGTTCATGGAGATCCCTGGCTTTTCTGATGGAGAACGTTAGTACTTAAGTGTTAAACAACCCCCCATGTCTGCAGATGTTTGTTTAAATACCAATTATCTTCATTCTTATACAGCTCCAGTGAACGGAAATGAATGAGAAGTCTACACCTGTATGCAACTAGCATTGCTGTTTAAATGAGGTGTCTCAGCGGAAGTTAAAACACACACAACTCCGACACTAGAACCCTTCTTCGTACCTGGATGGAGAAAGTTTCCATTCTGAAGACTTCTGCTTCTTTCAGTGTAATTAATCACTTGCCTGTCTTCTCTCACAGGGCCTGCTTACCCTGGGGTTAATCTTGCTAACTGCGTACTTCATGATGCAGCCGTATAGCCCTTCGCCACCTGAAACCACACTCTCCAGAGCCCATGGCTGGGGCTTCCTAGTTGGTCACATCCGACTGCTGTCTTTGCCTATTGCCAAGAAGTACATGCTGGAGAGTAAGGAAATAATTTCTTTGCTGTTGCATAACAGGTGTAGTGAGGCCGGAAGGACAATTGACTCTGAGTTGAACAGTAACTGCACATGCCCGTTGAATGTTTCACTTTCCACCAAACTAATAACACTTTACTGTGATGGTACCAGTCTTGTTTCTAGCACCATATTTACATGCAATCTGTTTTTTTATCAGTAGCCAGAGCATGAAGTTAGCCTGAAAAAGATTCCCCAAAGCAGTTTCCAGTGTGTAGATCTAGGCTAGGGTGTATCTTCTCTATTAATTTTCTATATCAAATCCTTCTTGCATGTTCTCTTCTTCTAGTACCAAAGACTCTGGTAGAGAAGTTCACTTTCCCTCTACCAGCATATAAAAATGGTGTCCTTGCTTGAAGTGGCTCGGTAAGATACGCAGATATTGCAGTGATAGAAGTACGGGGAGGGCCTTGATAGATAGATTTGCCTGTAAACACTGCCTCTTCATTCTCAGGTAAGCAAAGCGACCTCCCACTTGCAAATCAAAGACCCTGGTGTTTGTGAATAGAAGTTTGAAATGCCAGCCTGCAGTTCTGATTGGTTTAGGGAAAGGCAAGCTTTGCCCATTAGCGTGTTGGGAGGAGACTCTGGGCTTGATAACTGCAGCTTTTGTACCCCTAGAACACCCAGGGAAGTCAATGGCAGTTCAATGCATGGGATATTAGTGCACTGAATCCGTGATTAGATGTGTCCATGTCACAGTGATGAACACAGTGTAAATGCCTAGATAGACATAATAGGAATGGAAAAGTTTGCGCTGAGTTCTCATTTCCATTCTAAGTCCATTTCCACCAACCCAGGGGACCATAGGTGGGCAGTAGTGTAGGGTCCTGTGGTAATTTTGATAAATCCCTCCTCCAGACTTCAGTAACGGCAATAAACTTTTCAGTTATTCTAACTGAGAAGGTGGCGTGATAGTGATCATCTTGCAGCTCATTGTAAAGCAAAGGCTCAAGTTCTTGCCCTGAGTTGGTTTATATTTAGCGTCGGCGGTTCATTGTGTCCGAGTTCCATTATCTGGCTTTGAACTTCCTGTATCAGCTAAAAAAGACCCTCTGAAATGCCAGCTCCATTCTGCCTTTTCTGAGTGTCTCTCTCTGTTCCGTTGACATAAACACTAGACGGGCTATTGATTGAATCCCATGTGGGTGGGTCATGTGGGTGATTCATTTCCTAGCTTGCAAATTGGGATTTCATGGGCAAAAAAAACAGAGGTGAAGGAGAGGCCTCTGATTCCACACTGGCACTGGTAGCCTGCTTATCTAACTTTCCCTATGTGTACTTGCAAAAAATGTCCTTGATGCCCATAAAACGTGTCTCGACTTCTCTGCTAGAAAGAGAAACACAGCAGATAGTTCTAGGTTTTAAATTTTTTTTAACATGATCTAGTTAATAAAATGCCCAAATACTTTTTAAACACTTTCAGATGCTGCAATTTGTATGTATGCGGTTGTCTTGAGTGGGGAAAGGACAGTAAGGGTTCCTGGCACTGTGGGAAATATCTAGGAAGGAGGCGAAGTCCCAATTCTGCTTCTGTTGAAGTCAGTGAACATCTTCCTATGAGTTCAGTGGGAGCTGGATCAGCCTTTTTATGTTGGGGTGAATGATAGGAGATGGAAAGGCATCCTAAGGGAATAGGAAAAGCCAGGGACTCTGGGAAGTTGGGAGAAGGAGCTGTTTAAAATTTTTCAAGTACCATAACTTTGCATGGATTTTAAATCTGTTCTAGACGGTGAAGCAGTGTGGTTTGACTAAATCCCAGAGGTAAGGAGAGGAGGAAAGCAAGGAGTCAAAGATAACCCCCCAGGCTTTGCAGATCGAGTGCTGTTGGGACTGTTTCATTTTGGGGAGGTTATTTTTGTGTGCCACCTATATGGTAACCAGAGCACCCAGACTTGTGCTCTGCAAGGTAGCTTTAGTGTCTCTGCCCACTTCAGGAATAGGGATGTCATCTCTCGTTGGAGCTGTCTCTTGGAAGAGAGAGCTGTGTATCCAGGGCAGCCAATGTTGATTGCTGACGTGGCATGTACATGAGCAGTGGTGGTGATCGGCGGTTTCAGAGTGCCGCAGTGTGATTGGGGCTGTGTAAGAAATAGTGCAGAGACGCTAAAACAAGGGAGTGCTTGGGAGATAAAGAGGGAATTCAGACAGTAGCTGGTGTCCACAGACAGTAGCTGGGAGACCACCCTTAGTTGATCCATGCTGCAGACCTCCGACCCCTACCAGCCTGGCAATTCGATGGGAAAATCTAGCTGACTTGATGTTCCCTGGAACCTGTGAACGTGCGCAGTCCACTTTCCTGCCCAGTGCTTCTGTAGGAAGTGTAGTTCACAGCTTGGTTAGTCACTTTTGCTACAGTTCCCACGCAGGATAGATAAGAAGAGGGAGTGAAAGCTGCTGCTTGTCTTGGCAAATGGAATACTGGGCACCCTGATCATTAAAAAATGTTAATAGCTATAGTTTGACCAAGAGGAAACCAGTTTAGGGGCCTAAAATGTTCTGCCAGTGACCTCTGTGGAAGGGCCAAGTGTCTGAGATGGGTTCTGATTTTTTTTCAAGCTTATAGCTTCGTGAGTTCAATGGAGCCTCTTTTAAATCTGTGCTGCGCTTGACGTAACTAAAAGGGCAGCGAGGAGAGAAAATAGCAGAACACGTGTGTTGGAAGGATGTCAGCACTGAGGGAGAGGAGTCCTTTAGGGTAGTGGAGGAGTGTGTGACTTGGAGCAATGAGATAGGAGAAAGGAAACATGCCAAATATCAGGAAATGTAGTGAGATGGATAGACTGGAATAGTCTCCCAGCAAAGCAGAAGCACCATCGTTTTGGACGTTTAAAACTGGGCAACATGCTTGCCTGAGACACATGCTAGAAAATATATTGCAAGGACCTTGCACTGGCAAAGGAGGAAGGAAGGTGGCACAGTTAAGGCCCTCGACAGAGACTCAGGAGATCTGGGTTCAAGCCTGGCTATGCTGCAGATTTCCTGTGACACCTCGGCAAGTCACTTCTCTCTCTGGGTCTCAGGTCCCCATCTGTAAAATGGGGATTATAATCTACCACCCATTGACTTTCTTATCTATTTAGTTCTTTGGGGGCTTAGGGTTTCTTACTACGAGTATGTACTGTGCCTTGCACAGTGGAGCTCTGATCTATAGGCCCCACCCAAGGTGCACTGCTCTGGTAGTAATACTAGGGTAGAGTAGATGACCATGTGGGTTTTTCCCTCTTTGTCTTTTATGATTCGTTTAGCTCTGAGGCCTGTTTTGGGTTAAACTTGCAACATTCCCTTAGCGCTCCAGCCTTTCTTATTGCTTACTACAGAAAGGTCATAATGCTGAGTTTGTCATCCTACTGATTTCCACAACTGAAGGTTGTGATGGTCCTAAAGGCAAGATTAGGCCTTTGCTAAGAATGGCCCAAAAGGAGAAACTCTGCCGGGAGGCAGAAAGCAATAAAGCAGTTAAAGGGGAAGGCAAAAGGAGCAGAGAAAAATACTAACCAAGGGATCAGATTTACAATGCAGTGTGGACGTTCAAGCATGGGCTTGGAAACACAAAGTTCACAAGCCCTGGTCTCTCAGACCCATGTTCAGTGTGGACATACCTTATACGAAATAGGCCTGACAGCCTCAGTCTAGTTCTTGGTAGACAAACATCAGCCATGCAAAACCCACCAATCTAACTAGCACTGTCATGGGCAGCGTCTGTATGGAGGCAAGGGGCTGCCAGGCGCCAGGGAGTGTTATGATGATGTATGTTAAGGATTGTGAGGCACTCATACTATGGTAATGGGGGGCCATACAAGCACTTAGTCAAAACAGATAGCCCCTGGGAAAAGCACCTATGTGGAGCTGATACATGGTAATGGACGGGACATAAATAGCTTGACAGACTGACCAGCTGGTTCTCAGAGGGTTCCCTTCCCCCCCGCCACATCAAAGTAGCTGCATACTTCTGATATTTTTATTCTCATTTCAATGTGAATTTAGATGCCAGATTGACAGCTGTGGATAGCTGAACCCTTCTCAAGAGAACAGGTGCAGCGTGGGCTGCATCAGCTCAAGCCTCCTTCATGCAGCCTGCTTGCCTGCCACGCACCTGCCCTGGAGGGAGCAGCTCTAGGGGCAAGTGGATAATCCACTTTCAGTGACCCATTAGTGGTGGTCTTTGTGATGTGGATGCCTGCGAAATGGCCTGAGACCCAGCCTGCCAAACTCACTTCACACAGGTCCCCAAACAACCTTCAGATTGTGGTTGTATTCCTGCAGTCCCAGGAGCCCGACTCATGGGCCAAGAGCCCGCTGTGCTACGTGCTGTACAAACACAGAACACAAAGCGAGTCTCTGCCCCAAGAAGCTCACCTGGGAATGTTAATAACTTTCAGTCACAACTCAGGCTGGACTTGAGCCAGCAAACTTGAGGGAGAAGGTTCCGTTGCCCATTTGCGGTCTCCTGAGCTGCCCAGCTCCCTGAAACAACTTTCTCTTTGGACGCTTATTTTCTGCTTCACATTTTGGTCGCATACTAAAATGAAAAGAATAGTGAATATTTTCCACCATCTCCATTTCCCATAGGAGCCCTCAAGTTGTCCCTGAATCACTTGGACTCAACAAAGGGTTGGTTTTTTGTCTGTGTGTATTTAAATTTTAAGTGGGTTGGAACTTTATTCTCAAATCTTTCTGCCCCCCAAATTGTTAAAGAAAACCTCAAGGATTATATCCCTTTCTAAATGGTGTTTACACTAATATTACCCGCTGTCGGGTCCACTAATGCACCCCTCAACATGCTTTGCAGCTGCATTTTAGTGTGGTGTGAAGGCAGCCACCCCTGAGATGAAACAGACAAGTCCTACATCATTGCTCCTGTGGTAAAATAATCTTCCTGGGTGTTTCTGCCATGAAACTGAATGAAATGCCCATGTTGGCAGAAGGAGCTCCCCCTATCTAGGGCCTGATCCTTACTGAGTGTCCTATACCCTGATTGAAATCAATGGGATCTGCAGGTACTCAGCACTTCTGAAAATCAGGGCCAAGACGTCTCACGCTGGGCACACAAAACCGGCAGCACATGAGATCAGAGGCTGCTTGTGGAAACGTTAGCCCCTGCGACTCTCCCCAAGCCACAGAGCGGAGTAAGTGTTGGAGATTAGAATTTGGGAATTCCTGGCTCCCAGTCCCATGCTCAGACTACCAAGCCACCTAGATCAGAGGGGTCTAAAAATGTGTTAAAATAGATTGTTCATGAAACTGATAAAAAATTAGCCTTGCCACAGTTGTCATGTTTAAGCAACAAAATGTAACTCAAGTGGGGTGGTTATCATGTTGCAGAGCTCTGCTCGGGTGCATTTGAGTGCTAAGTGGTGGGACAGATCACAGAGGGAGTGGTTAGCTGGCCCTGAATAGTTGGGAGAAAGTACAACAGCAATGTTTGTCTTTTGGCTGGCCACTTCGGTTTCGCTTGAGGCTTGTTTGGCTCCCAACCACGTTCCAGCTTCCCTGTGAGTTTAACCCTTTCCAGAGCAGCCTTTGCTGGGCCAGCCACCCACAGATGTGTCTGTCTGTCTATGGGACTTATATGGCCCTGATTACTGTAACATCTGAGCGCCTCACAATCTTTAACATACAGCATTTATCCTCCCAGCCCCCTGTGAGGTAGGGCAGTGGTATCGTTATCCCATTTTACAGACGAAGGACTTTGAGGCGTTGAGGGTATATCAGTACTACAAGGGCTATAGTTGCATTGTAGCACTATAGTGTAGATACTTGATACAGCGCCAAAAGGAGATTTTCTGTACATCCATCCCCTTCGAGGGGCAGTAACTAGGTTGACGGTGCCACATGACAAAACAACCTAGCAGCATTTACACCGAGACTTAGATCAGCTTAACTGTGTCTCTCAGGGGCATGAATTTTTTCTGGTGGAGAAGGAACCGACCCTGGGTCTCTCATGCCCCAGGCTGGCACACTGACCACTGGACCAGCCTTCCTGTCTACCGTCAGCCACAAACCTTGGTCAGAGACAGATGATGATTTTCGTTCGCTTCCCAGCGAAAAGCACTTCTGCCTAATGGGGCACTCGGCTTTTGCACCGACTTCGCTATGCCCCAGGGCTTCCTCTGAATCCTGTTGCTGCTGCAAGCTCATGAGACATAATAGCAGACATGTGTGTTGGCTCATGTTTTTTAAAAAAGAAAAAAGGAAAAGGAAAAGTCAGGCTGGCTTTGCAGTGAAGGGTGGCTGGCGTAGATTCTTTGTATTTTTCAGCTTTACTTTGGCCCTCATTCAAGCAGTGGAGTTGCTTGGTTGAAATTGCTGACGGTAAACGAACGCCTCGTTATTGCGGGATTGTGGAATGCAGAAAACTTGCTATGTTTTTGCATTTGGAAGACGCCAGTATCTCTCCTGTTCCCTGGCTCCCTCCTCTGCCCGTATGTTTGTTAGTGGAGGTTTCTGTGAGAAGCACTGATGTGCTACACCAGTGAATGATACCTGCCTCTCAGGGCTATTGTGAAGCTTCATGTGTGTGTTGTGATCCTTGGATGGAAGCAGCTATAGAATTGCAAAGTGGTGGTGTTATTGTCCTGTCCGATTTGTGCTGGGAGTTGGAGTTGTATATGCTGCCTTACAGGTCACCTGCTCATAGCTGGGGGTGGAGTGGATTTCTTAAAGGGTCTTTCGGCCAGCCAGAACTTTTATCTTTCAACTAGCAGATTTGTTGCAGCAGAATTGCCCTGCTTATTCTGATCACTTGTTTACATAAATTGTGGATCCAACCATTCAAATGAAGTTGGAGATTTTATTTCCCCATTTTCAGTTGGATCAGAATGATTATTCAATCACTCTAACTATGAGTGAAAGTTGTTCTTTGACCAGCCACTTGCCCATTGGTGAAATACATGACTTTGACCCATGAGACATTGGCCCATTTGACCCAGAACAAACTGTAGGCTATTTTGTTAGTTGGTTTCCCTTGGTAGATGCTTCCCACCAGCTTTGAAGGGAGATGAGCTATATCCAAATTACCCAAAGGTAGGGGTGAGGATTGTGAGCGCTCGGCAGGGGCCATCTCTTTATACTGTGTTTGTACAGTGCCTACAGAATGGGGTCTGGGTCCATGCCTGGTTCTCTTAGGCACCACCGCAACATAAAACAGAACCTGGCTCACATGAGGAGAGGGTCAGGTTCCCTTAGGCATCTCTGCCCCCATTCTCCCTTAGTTCCTCTACCACTCACCCTCTTGTCCCCTTCCCAGTGTCCCTCCTCCAACCGCCCCTACTGTCCATCCCCATAATCTCCACTTCCCAGAATCCTCCCTCCCCTGCCAGCAAGCTTTACAGTGTCTCATTTCTTTTTTTATAAAAGTACTTTGATTACATTCCCCCAAAATGAAAAAAAACCCTGACACAGCCAGATTTTAGCAATGTGCTTTCCCACCCTTCCCAGATTTCTGACCGAGATGAGACTTGACCTGACGCTGGCTGGGTAAGTTCTTCAGGATCAGAGGCTTACTGCTTAGCCCCTCAAGCTACCCAGCTGCTGTGAAAGTTTTCCACCTACAAATCCTCTTAGCCTCGCTGTCTGCACATGTTCAGTGATCTGTTTGGCGCTTGACCCTTATTCCAGAGCCTAACTGGAGAGCCAAATTCTTGCTAATAACATTCTGAATTTTGTTCCCCCGCCAAGGGCTAGTGAGTACCATGTGCTCTGGGGGTAGCCCTCAAGCGAGTGAGACCCTTGTGTCAGGTTCAGATCCAAGGTTTCATCCCTAGGTCTGGGCAAAAAAACAATATGCCTTTTTCATAAGCTGTTAATTTGGGGTGGTGGGGCTGTATCTTTGGAACCCGTTGGTTAAGTGACCTCAAATTTGGTTCACTACGCACCCCCATGAAGCGTGCCAAATTTCAAGGCAATCTGGATTTTAGAGTACTAAGAAGAGTCTTTGTTTAAACGGAAATGACATCTCAATCTTAACTATTGTGCAGCTAGCTCTCCACTGTAATAATAAACACTCCTGTGAAAATAGGCTTTTCTGAACTCAGCTGATGTCTAATGCACCAATGTGGTCTCATTCTGACTTTATATTATAAATGACCAAGTTAATTTTTAGCCTAGTTTAAAAATCACGATGAATCATTTTATTTGTGGAGGAAGGATGGTCCTTGTAGCAAAGATGCGATTTCTGGCCCTGACTTGGCCACGGTCTTGTTGTGTGATTTTGAGCAAATCGCTTCATCTCAGTGATCTTAGTTTCCACAGCTGTAAAATAGGGATGATCATAGCTTTCTTCAAAGACTAAATTGCATTCATTCATTAATATCTGTAAAGCGCTTTGAGATGCGTAGGTAGCAGACTTTTCAGAGAGTTGTATTAGAGGATCTTACAGTTAGGTAGTGCTTGTCATCCCGATGGATTCCCAAAGCACTTCGCAAGCTGATTCATTGGGTATAGGATGTAGAAACTGCAGTAGAGACAGCAGAACAAAAATATACACACTACAAATGGGCAAGGGAGACACTCAAGGGGGCATAGAGGTTAGAAGTCTGCAGCAGTGCTAACATGGCCATTTGCTGGTCGCATCTCAGAAGCAAGCACAGATGGGAGATGAGACAACAATGACTCTGGAATGGAGGCCAAAGGCAGTTAAGTGCTGTCAGGGCTGGCTAGAGGAACTGAGAGCCTTTGTTTAGCCGTGCTCAATCTTGGCCCAGAAACGGGGTGCCTAGCAACACCAAGATGAGGCCTGCATCCTTCCGCAGATTTAATGAAGCTGTTGTTTAACTCTGTAGTTTGTCCAGATAAAGGATTCTGGTCATAAGCATGATGACAGGTTTCTGTGACTTTGGCCACATTTTCTTTTGCTGTCATGGCAATAGTGGTTCATTTAGAACAGAGACCTCACTTTTAGGTTGAGGGCTCCGTTCTGCAAATCCCTACTTCCAGAAGGGCTCGTTAAACTAGCAGAAAACGACATAACAAGCTCCCATGGCTGAAAGTTGAAGCAACTGGAAACAAGGAGTGCATTTGTAACAGTGAGGGAAATTGACCATTGGAATAATAAGGGATGCAGTTGGAGTCTTCATTGCTTGCAGTCTTTAAAGCAAGATCAGATGTCTTCCCAAAGGATGTGTTCTAGCTCAGTGACAAGTTATTGGGCTCAGTGCAGGAATTAAAAATCCTGTGCAGGAGGACACACGAGATGACCATAATGGCTCTTCTGGTCTTAAAGTCTGGGAAAATAGCCCCTTTTTCTTGTGATCTCGCCCACTGACATCCATAAAAGTACTTGTGAAAAAGGCCTGCAAATGTGAGTAAGGATTTCTTGGGCCTCAAGCAATCATCAGAAACTGGAGACCCTCTCAGAAATTTGTCGGACTGTTCAAAATATTGCCTTTGTTCAGGGATCTCATTAAAGCCATTTTGAAAGGCCTGTGGTTTAAGCAGCTGTGCACAGATGTTGTTATGGAAGGATCAGCAGATGTCCATCTCAATCGCATCCAGTGCACCTAAAGTCTGAATAGATAAATCATCCACTGGCTCTCAAACCAACAGGATAGATGAGTCATTTTGCCATGCCTGTAGGGATCCACCCCAAGCCTGAATTCACCTTTGAATAGTCTTGGGTTAAAATTAGTCACGCTTATTCCACAGCTGGTTGGAACCCATATCTCTGAGGCTTATCTGTCGACCCACCCAGATTTCCACTATTCTGGTACTTTCTGACAATGTAGTTCACATCCTGTGAGGGGGGGCTGCAGCATTGGGTGGTTGTTACTGGAAACTGACCAGCACAATTGCCATAGAAGGAAAAAAACAAAAATTGAGCACGTAGACCCAGCATATAGAACAGCACTCTTCAAGGGCCTGATCAAAAGCACATTGAAATCAGTGGAAAGACTCCTGTGGAACCAGGATCAGGTGGGTTTAGTGCTGTTTCTTCAGACTTCCTAGGACTTGTTCAGAGAGAGGAGGCAGGAAACCCAGAAGAAAATGCGTCGGAAACCAGGTTGTGAGGCTTCTTTGCGTGACTGTCTCACTGCCGTGTTTGCTTGGTGCAGGGAGCTCTTTTCCATTCAGCATGAATGATGATGGCCCTCCCTTTCTCTAAAGGCAGCATCTAGAACAGTGACTGCAAAAAAGCTGGGACCTGATCTAAAGCCCATTGAAGTCAATGGGCATCTTCCCATTGACTTTGGAGCAGGTTTTCCAATGCAGAGAACTCATCTTCGGCCAACGCACAGTAAACTGCCACTGGTTTGCCTAAAGGAGCTTTTCTGAGTCTTGGGTGCTTTGTGGGCCACTAGGGGAAGCTTGTAGAGGCCACCTGACTCTGAGGTTAGCCAGTGAACTGTCAGCTCTTAACATTTTGATACTTACACTTTCTGAAGCACTTATCTGAGCTCTAAGCTGCCTTTGCTTCCACACGCATAAAATTTTCGGCAGAGTCGGGGCCGCCCCTAGCTCTCTGCATTATGGTGCTCAGGGTCCCTGAACTAGATTTCCGGCCTTGTCTCTCAGCCTTCTGCTGTTGACTGATGTTAAACCACAACACGGCGCCTTTCCATCAGATCCATGTGAGTGGGCTGCCATTGATTTCACTGGGGTTCTGCACAGCAGTGCCAAGCTTGTTAAGAACCTTTTAGTTTCCAATCCAGCTGTGCTGCACACAAGCCCTTATTGGCTTCGACATCCATGTGCATCTGCAGGTTTAAAGACCGTTGCATTCCTCGGTGAGGAGAGGGCCAAATATTGAGACAGTTTGTGGAAATGTAAAAGAGGGTAGGGTGGTCATTTTAAACCGATTATAACTTGAACTGCTTGTTCTGTGTCATGGAAATGTTGACCCAAAATCCCTCTTATATTAATCACAGTAACATTCAAAAAGACGTTGTGTGTTTACATTAGCAGTAGCATATAAGAGCCCCATTGCGCTAGGCTCTGTACAACTGCAGAACTAAAGGAGGTCTCCAGGGCACCGACCATAAATTTAAGACGAGACGAGAGGTGGATATGACACGCAGGCAGGGAGTGTGACGTGAGAATGAGGCAATATTGGTCAGTTGCCTTCCCGCAAAAAGCGAGAGGGCTGTATGAAAATATAGCAGGGGAGGGGAGGGGAGTTTCAGCTTGACCATTGCCTCCTTAATGTACATGTGTAGTAGGACATATCAATACAACAGCCACTCCCACTCATCCCATGATCAGGCTACACAGGAATAATTTAGCACGCTTGCAGCTTTACATTGTAATGGACCTTGATATAATCGTAGTCCGACAGTAACAGTCTGTCCTGTTTATATGAAGATGCCTCTTCCTGTTAAATCTACAAACAGATCACACGCCCAGTGTGCTTCATTTACAACCCCAATGATTCCCCAGGGTGGCTGAACAGAGTGATAATCTGAAAGGAATGTGGGAGTCTGATCGAAATGGAGAACAAATACTTTGTGAAGTGCCTGCTCCAATCCCTTGTGTGCTCTTACAGGCGCGTTGTCCTCCCATCTATGTGCAGTCTCGCCTTGCATCACTCCCTCCCTTCCTAGCAAGGCCGGGCCCTCCTCTCCGGTCACACTTCTCATGCAGGTCACATGCATTCTGTTACGCAGACTAACACCCTCAACAATAAATCTAAAAGATTAATTAAAAACAAACCAACCCAGCCCTGCCGGCAGCACTGGGAATCCATCTCGAATGCTCTCTAGATGGCTTATTCGTGGCAAAAATAAATAACCTCTTCAATTGGGCAATTGAGAATGCAAATATCCCATGCTAATTCAAAAGAGAAATTCTGGACTGGAGAGCTGATTAACATACAATCTTGCAGGCTACTGCGCTCTCGGTCTCGTGTAGAATGTCAGCAGACCAATTGGCTACAGCACCTAAGGACAGTGCTTAGAGGATTTCACGATAAACAGATTATTTTAATGTCCCTTGCTTTATTGTGAATTGCCATTGTCTAGTCCCAAGATATGTTTTGTTGTTCTCTGGCCGTGCTAATGGTGACTGCAGTTACTCCAATGAGATCGTTCAGGTCTTTGTTTCCCATCAGCAACTAGATGCGTTTTTAAATTCACACTCCCTACTGCTGACAAAACAAAGATTTTCCCTTTTCCTTCTGTAAGCTGGGAGGATGGGAAAAGCACACTGAAGTGGCTGCTTCTTCTGTCAAAACATCATGCATGTGGAGGGGTGCAACTGATCTTTTGCTAGGAATAAAAATGTTACACTTGCATATCTGTTTAACAAAAAACTCTGTGTTTTCCAATGAGAAACAGGAATTCTATCCTGATCCTCCTTAGTCCGTATATCAGCAGTAATACGTGAAATGCCCTGTTCAAGCCTTACAGATTCACAGGTAATAAAGAATTGAAGCCTGGGACCTGCATGAATAAAAATAATGTAATAGTTCCAAATAACCCTCCCATATTGTTATCCCTCAATGAACCGTAAACCTCTGTAAAGCTACTCCTTGACTGTTGGGAAGGAGGGGAGCTAAAGTAGAGGAAACAAATCTAATGCTTTTCCATCGTATGATGCCCACCAGATATAACCTGTTACATGTAATAACTCCAGCGTTCATTCACATTTGGGAGCTTCTTATTTTTTATTGATTTTAGTATTAAAAAAGTCTCCAATCGTTTGGATGCACGTTCTGTAGAAACACTTAGGCTGTGAGTTTTAAAGCCATCTGAAGGATTTGGGCTCCCAGTTCCTGGCCATCCAAACCTCCAGGAGACTTTGAAAATCACATGTCTGGATTAAAGCGAAGGCACTGTAGGCCTGTACCTGGGATCCCAGCTGTTGGAGTTACATGAGATGAGAATCTCTGCTTTTGTTACAAATGTTGCCAGCCCTCTTAGATCACATTTTCAAGTGTTTCTTCACATCCAAGTGTCACTAATTTCTGTCTGAGTCTGCAGGTGGCATGAAACAATAGCTCCAAGAGACGTGCTCCATTTGTCTTCTCTCTGAAACGTGCTAGCACGCTAAGGAGGGGGCAGGGCCGCAGGCTGGGAGCAGGTCTGGGGGGGCACCATGTGAGGTGTGTGTAGGGCTCTGTATTGCTTTAACTCAGCCCTGCCTGCTTCTGCAATCTGATGTGTGTGGGAAGTCCCCTGCACCGATGCGGAGTGCTGTTGACTTCACTGGGACTCCATGAAGGTATAAATGAGGGTCTCCCTGTACTGATCAAATTGTATAATCAGGACCATAGCTTTTACCAGCTGAGACCCTGATCCTACAATTGGATGGACCCCTGAACATTGAAGTCAGTGGGGCATTAATCCTTAACTTCTCTGTGCCCATTTATCCATCCGACATAACTCAGATCGTGCCCATAACTCAGACTCCTTTCTGACTGGGATCTGCTAAGAGTTGAGCACCCAAATTGATCTTTTAAAAAAAATTACATAACCAGATAGAAATAAAAATGCTGATGCTTTAAAAAGATACATATCCGCAGAGTTTCTATCTTGTTTAAATCCAGACCATTCCCTTGCAAGCTCTGCAGCCAAGTCCTAGCAGCACTGTGCTACTGCATAATAGAAACTGGCCTAGGGACACAAGTGGAACCTGCCCAAGCTGAGGGCTGGGTAAAAAGTAAATAGGCAGCTGATTGTCATAGTCTAAGGTGTGGTAATGACCCCAGTAAGGACATTTGTAACCTGCCAACTGAGTTTTGTCTTCTGGGTGTCTTTTAAACGGAAGAGCAATCCAAACGTTTTCTTTGTGGATTTGTTTCAGTTTAGTCGCACAATAATAAAGGCCCATCAGATTTCCCCAAACTTCTGTAGTAATGGCATAATCTAGCCCACATTCCTCAAAGATTTACAGACAAAGAGAAATTTCCATAAAGCTCTTCCATGCACAGCCCCAAGACCCTGTCTCCAAAAACATCAATTCACTGCCTTCTCTAACACCAAAGGAAAAAGCGTCTATTAAAAGCAACATTGATGACTCCAACAAAGCTTGCCCGATTAATTATTTTTAATAGCTAATAAACCTTGGATGTCATCAGTAATCTGACAATATTTTGTGTTGGGTTAGGAGATAATGAGTGTATAATTTGGACTCCGTTACCTTTCCATTTGACTCATCCTGATATAAAGCTTGTTTTTTCTTTTTCCTCCAGAGTGCCATGACTGGTGGGGACTAGATTGCAGGCAGAATGGTTCTGAGATTCCTGCCAACTGCTCTTGCTGTGCTGCCATTAAAAGCCTCCAGGTAGTGACTGATCTAGGACAATTATCAGAAAACCTCCAGAGGCCTCAGCCCCTCTTAATCAAGGTAATGTGTATGTTTTTAACACCAGAAGGGAGCGTCGTGATCATATAGTCTTAACCATCTGTGTAACACAGATCAGAGAACCACACCCTGTGATATCTGCATTAAGCCCATAATTTCTTGGAGACTTAAAGTGATTGAGATCCTACCACATCCCTAGATAAATTGTTCCAATGGTTAATTGCTCTCCCTGTTAGAATGCAAAGCCCAGAGGGCTGTCCCTGTTTGAAGTGATGCAAGGAATTGGAAATGGGAGAGAAAATAGCCAGGTTAACTCTGCTGATCTTTCTCTTTTGCTGTTGTTTAAGACAGGGCAGTATCTGTCTTATGATGAACTGAAGCATTTTCAGTCCCAGTACCCGGAATTGACAGAGATCACAATAGAAGAAAATTCAGCTGAACGTTGGCGCTGCCTTCCAAGACAGATGTTTCCATTTGCCTTCCCCTGGTGAGTTGAGACAAAACACATGGAAGTTGCATGCCACCCTTTTCCAGGGGTACCCAAGCTCTGCCCAGTTCAAAAACGTATTGATGACTTCTCAGGAGCCTGAGGGTTAAAGCTGATTGGCCAAAAAAGATAAAAGCAGAGTTTAGCCCACCTTTGCCACTAATTGAAATGCAGTCTATGGAGACTGGGGAGATATGATTGAGGTCTATAAAATCACGACTGGTGTGGAAAAAGGAAATAGGGAAGTGTTTACTACTTCTCGTAACACAAAAACTAGGGGTCACCAAATGAAATGAATAGGCAGCAGGTTTAAAACAAATAAAAAGAAAGTATTTCTTCACACAACACACAGTAAACCTGTGGAACTCCTTGCCAGAGGATGTTGTGATGTCCAAGACCATAACAGGGTTCAAAAAAGCACTAGATAAGTTCATGGAGGATAGGTCCATCAATGGCTATTAGTCAGGATGGGCAGGGATGGTGTCCCTAGCCTCTGCTTGCCAGAAGCTGGAATGAGCGACAGGGGATGGATCACTTGAGGATTACCTGTTCATTCCCTCTGGGCACCTGGCATTGGCCACTGTCGGAAGACAGGATACTGGGCTAGATGGACCTTTGGTCTGACCCAGTAGGGCCGTTCTTACATTCTTATGCTGGCTTCAATGCAGAATACTCCATCCTGAGCCATGTGGAAGGCTCCTCTGATCAAGTTGGAGCATTGCATGCTGGGACTTTGTGTGCTGTTCCTCACAGTAAGATCAGGCTGAACTTGGGTCGCATGATACAATTTCTTGGGTATAATCTGATCTCAGTCCGAAGGAAACCTGGGTATCAGAGTTTCAGGAACCATCTATGTTCCAGGTGTAACTATCTAGGGTCTTAAAGTGTGTCAGGGACCTCAGCTTGTGTTGACCATGTCTGTGACCTGTGCTAAAGGGCTACAGTTGTCCAAGGCTTTGACACAGTACAGGAGCATGATAAGGTCCCATCTAGAAGCAACACCATATTTTTACAGGTTTCAGAGTAGCAGCCGTGTTAGTCTGTATCCGCAAAAAGAACAGGAGGACTTGTGGCACCTTAGAGACTAACAAATTTATTAGAGCATAAGCCTTCGTGGGTTACAGCCCCACTCATCGTATCCTACCTCCTGTTCAAATATGCATCACTGTGTAAGGGAATGGTGTGACCTGGGCACAGGCCTAGGAGCTGGGGAGTCATGAGTTCTAATCCCAACTCTGATAATGACTCTGTGGGAGCAAGAGCCTTCACCTGGCTGTGCTTCAGTTTCTCCATCTATAAAATGAGACTAATAATATGTAGCTACCAACCTCATAGGAGTGTCAGGGATGAATGTTTGCGAAGACCTTTGACGTTGGACAGAGGCTATATAAGCGCTAAGCATTATTATAAAGTGATTCTTTAATATGTTTTATAGGAACAAAGCCCTGAATAAAACTCAGATTCTCCAGGAACTTTTCCCTGCCTTGTCTTTGCTGGCGTTCCCAAAGGCAATTTCCCTGGAAAGCTGCTTTCTCATTCACAACCCAGAGTTAGGGAATAAGGTGAGACATCCATCCCGGGGTATGCTTTCCTCTTTTGTGTAGGTACATGACTGCCTTAATGCAGGAAAGTCACCCACGTGCAGAGAGCCAGTGTAAGGCCTATGTACCAGGAGGTGCTCGCATGTCGCTTGGCCTGTACACCAGTGCTCTGCAAAGGAATACATTTCATCCACCAGTGCAATCAGTTGCTTTTCCGAAGCGCACTGGGAAATGGAGATTCTTGTCTGATGAGTAAAGCTTAGGGAATGCAAGTTGGGATGGCTGGGTTTTGTTCCTGCCTCACTGTGACTTTGGGGGCCAGTCATTTGACTGCTCTGTGCCTCAGTTTCCCTCTATGTAAAATAAGGATCTGACTTGGGGTCTGTCTACCCTACAATTAAACACCTGCGGCTGGCCTGTGTCAGCTGGCTTAGTTGCAGTGTAGGCGTTCAGGCTCGCCCTGGAGCCCAGGCTTTAGGATCCTAAACGTGGGAGAGTCCCAGAGCTTGGGCTGCAGCCCAAATGTCTACACCACAGTGAAACAGCCCCAAGCACTGCAAGCCTGAGTCAGCTGGCCCGGGCCAGCAGGGAGTGTCTAATTGCAGTGTAGACATACCCATAGCTACTTAGGAGGAGGATTGTGAAGTTGGATTAATGCAGTAGCTCCCGACCCATTTTTTGTTGGCACAGATCAGGGATGGGTGCTCCTGAGTGTATCCCCTCACTCTAGGCCTCTGCCCGTTCTCTCTCCCACCTCTGGGCCCATTTTTCCTCCTTGTCTTGTTTGTTTTCCTTTGAGTGCGGAGGAGTGGTGGGGCTGTGCTGCTTTGTATAGCTGAAGAGGGGCATCAGCAGCCTTCAGGGCCTTGGATTTGGTATGATTTCATATTGATAACCCCGTAATAAATAGTCCTCTAAACAGCAGCCACTGGCCGGGTTGAGCCGTGCCCGGAAAGGACAGGGAGAGGTGTTGAAGCTCCTTCCTCTATATCTTTCCTCCTTCCCATCTGTTACAGACCCACAGACTGCACAGCCTGTTTGCAGTTGGAAGCGGCCAGCTAACCCTGAATATTGCACCTTCCAAGGAGTGCAGAGGACACTGCAGGACTCTGTCGGTGGAGCTGGAAGCTGGGGATTTCGGTGAGTTCCAGTGCTGCAGTGAGTAGACCTAGGTGATCCCCTCCCGAAGCAGGGCCAGGCGCCTGATCCTGATTGTGTCTTGCACCAAGTGCCTCCGACAGAGATGAGCATCTACTTCCAGCACCAAATAATTGCACCCAACCAACTGTGCCAAGCTATCTCATGTAGTGGGAGAGAAAAATTACTCCTCAGCCCCTTTGAGGGCTCAGTTTATGACCTGGAGCAGAAGCGGCATAATGCCTTGAGATACTCTACGTAACTTCATGCCTAAGTCCTGATCTCTCACTGTTTTCTTGGCCAAGCCCCCACTGATTTCCAAGGATCATTTGAGTCTCCTTTCCCTTGAGGTCCTGCAGGCAGAGGAGTTTCATAGCCTTGGTCATTAACATTTTCTCTGCATATATCAAGTCCCTTCTAAAGCATTGTCTTGTCACGTTGCCGAAGACGAGCAGGGTCAGGTTAGGTGATTGCTTAGAGAGGAAACCACTCAGGAATAGCCAGGATGCTGGAGGAAATGGTGTGGATGACTTATTCGCCCCATTCCCTCTGAGTCTGTTCTGATTGATGCCCTGCCAGGGTGCTGCTGAAGGTACTGCCTTGTGATAGAGATGTAAAATGGAGGCCCTGATCAGCTTCTCTTCCATCTACATATTTATCACAGTGGTGTCTGAGCTTGTCCAGTACAATAACCAGTCGTGGGCCCGTCTCATGCTACTTCCTGTTGTGTTTCCCAAAGGCTATGCCAGCGCGGATTACTGGAAGATGAGCTTTAACTCCAGAGGAGCAGAGCCCATAGTCATTTGCGATGGATCCTCTAGCTAAGAACTGTGGGAGAGCTGGAGTCCAGTCCGGTGCGAGAAGAATGCACGAGGGGGACAAGAAAATGGGTGTATAAAAGCAATGAAACTGGTGCAGCTGAAACATCCCGGGGAAGCAGCTTTGCCCACCATGTGGGAGGCCTTGTGTTTCAAGCAACCGTTTCCCTGGCCCCCGAGGTAATACTTGCCCGTCCTCCGACGTACCTTGGGAGAGAGGCAGTTGCACTGATCGCCCCCCTCAGGTAAGCCCTGGGGGTGCACACGTTTGTTTTCCTGAGTGCAGGGGGATGCATTTCCGAGAACAAGCTTCTCCTTGTGTCCTTTGTGACTATTGCACTGTTAGAATTTCACAGGGAGCCCCAGAGCGGGCGAAACCGTGACTGAAACCCTCCGGTGCATTCATCCCAGAGAGGTAACATTGGGCCTGTCTATTGGGGCAGCTCTGTCAAGGGGACATATGACTGACATGTTCCATGGTTCCTCCCCCCACATCACAACCCAGTTCCATGCCCCACAAGGAGGAGAATGAGCCCCACAGCCCCCATTCACAGACTCAGGCCTGGCTCCCTGCTGCAGGAAAAGAATGGGCCTTACAGCCCGGTTGCAAAGACTGCCACACACAGCAGCGTTCTTGTATCAAATGAAGCTGTTTAACCCTTTACCCGCCCCCCCCCGTCTCGTTGTGATTGGCCTCTTCTGCATTATGGCAGCCTCAGAGCATTGCTGGTTCCAATAAATAGTCCCTATGTTCTTTTCCTCCTCTAACAAAAATACTGGCGTGAATTTGGCTGTCCGGGTTCTGAGAGTGCAAGAGCTTTGGCGAGAGCCAGGCTGAGGTGCGGGGAAGCACTGCATAAGCTTCCCCTTCCAGATCGATGAGTGGACTGCACCACCCGTGCCCCCCCACGGCTCCACCTGGGTCTGACCTGGAAACCCCTGGTTAAGATTTTCGAAAGTGACTAGTGATCTTGAGCCCCCTGACTCTCAGACAGTGCTGAGCACCCACGCTGTGAAAATCAGACTCCCTTGAGGTGTCTCAAGTTGGCCACCCAGAATCACTGATTTCCTTTGAAATCTTGGCCCCTGTCTACATTGGTGAGGCAAACGGCACCAGCACCTTACTCACAAATCTTGCTTGCATATACTATGCAGCTCTTGTTTGAAATGTGCTGGCTTGCTTTCCTTGGCCAGTATGGGAAGGACCTAAATGAGGGCAGCTTTTAGGATCTGGTTTACCTGGAAGTTCCTTCTTCCCCCCAGTCTTTTGTGTGTTAACTCCTTCCAGACCCCAAAGCTCCATCTCTCTCCAGAATGAATGTTGATTTTTTTCCTGAGTCCCTTCCGAGCTTCCTCTGCAGGTTTCCTGTTGCTTGTGTGCTCCCCTGTCCGGTGCCTTTAGAGAGGATCAGTTTCATCATGTGCCGGCTGCAGTTACAGCCGTTCCTCCCAAGCCTGATCCTATGGGTCTTTGTTCCTGCTGTGGACGATGGCTTACAGATGTGTCAGACTGAAGTCATAGCCCTGGGCTGCGGTTCAGGACATACTCTCTCACTTGTTTGTATGGTATCGTGAGAGCCTCTTTTGTTTTGAAGCAAGTTAATCATGTTATGAGGCACAAGAATCTTTTCATTTGTAAACATCTTTAGGTCAATTAAAAGAACGGAGTGGAACAATTTCCCTCCACCCTCTTGCAAGTTTTTAACAGCTGGAAAATGGGTGTGAAGCTGCTGCTGGTATTAATTGTTACAGTAATGCTTAGAGGTTCCAGTCCAGATCAGAGCCTCATTTTGCTGGGTGCTCTACAAAGCTAAAACAGAAGAAAGTTACTGTCCCAAAAGAATTTATAATCCAAGGGCACGATCCGCAAACACTTCCCTACATGCATAATGTTAATGAGTTACTCTGGGGGGGTGTTTGCAGAATCAGTCCCTAAAGAGGGAAAAGACAAAACAGGTTGAGTAGAACGTGAGAGGGTGGGGGTGATTTTAGTTGGCTTTGACCAATAAAGGTCTAATTTAATTGGTCGCAAAATATCACTGGGAATTAGGGTAGTACAACTCCCAGTATTATTGTTTGCTAATTTTTGTTGGTGGGTTTTATACTAGTGATTGTGTGCACACCCTACGCTCTCACACACGTGTAGCCCTCTGAAGGACTGGATCCTGTGCAAGTTACCCTTGATTTCAATGGCAGACAGATCATGCCCTAAACGCACAAATTAGGGACCGATGCTATTTACAGTTTGGCAGCTTCTCAATTTACATTTGGAGGCTAACAAGGTTACCTCATCAGCTCCCAGGTTTCCCTCTGTCTCGCTCCGTTTTTATTGAGCATTCAATGAGAGACACGCACAGGGGCTGTATTGGACTCGGTGTTAAGATCATGAGTGAGTTAGTGTTGCTATTGCTTCTAAGTGTCCGTGAATGTGATTCATAAAAAGTTGCAGAGAAAATTGCCAGTAGTCGGTTAAATGCCTGTGTTTTGTGACCCCCGTCACTGCCAATGCGGCTCCCTGGCTTTATGGAAGGACAAGAAATCAGCCACTAGGACAATCAGCTGTCAGGCTCTCTAACAAGCAGTGGGTTCTAAAGCTGGTTTATGTCTACTCTACAGACGTGCACCCATAAAAATGGCTCCTCCCCAGCTCAAACACCACTAGCAGAGCGTTACGCCAGTTGGCCAGAGGATGGGGAATCTGTCCTGATTGCAAATCTGCTTTCCAAGTGCACTTTTGGTCTCTGCTTAAGTTTCCAGAGCTGTGTCTAGGAGACACAGTGCTCACATGTCCAAACCTCACTGCCTTTGGAATTTACATCATTTGTTTTTACACTTCCAGTATGCTTTCTCCTCTGCTTCCAAGAGCTGTAAGACATTAAAGGCAGACTTAGCTGCTAAACCAAAACAGGAGGAGGCTGATTTTACTCTGCTTCTTAAGATACTGAAGAATCAAATGTGGCCCCATCAGCACTAGAGTACAAAGCCCTAGTCTGTAGCGTGGTTTCTGTCTCTGGCAGCCAGGGAAATAGCGTTAGCACTTTGCTGTGATTCAGTACAGGCATGGCTGTCAGGGTTTGAACTCTTGTGTGGATAAGGCCAAAGGAGAATGAGGCTGGTGAGGCTGAGATGCAGCATGCTCCTAGTCAACTCTTTCCAGGCTAGATAGTCTGATGACTGCCGGCAAGAACTGGTCCCATCCCACCCACTACCCCGTTTGTGTCTTGGGGGCACAACTTCTCCCAACCAGAAAGGCAGCAGCATTTCCAAAGGCAGTAACAGGCTTGAGAGGTGGGGAAGGGCAATTCTATTCTTGCAATCTCCCCAAACCGAGGACTTAGTAGAGAAAGGGTTGAATGTTGCCCCAAACAGCCAGCCGGCTCCTATGGCTCTGGAGTTTGTAACAGAGTGGAGCAACCTGGCCATCTTCTCAGTTACTGAGGCATCTTAGCAAGTGGATCAGGTCGTTGATGCTGTATATTACGTCACGGGTGTCAGTGGCCTCCAGCGTTGCCCGACATTTGTGGGCCCTTCTGCGTACAACATGTCTTAAACAGACCCTGTGTGCGGCTAGTTGCACACCTTGCCCTACTCTCTACTGGGGCCCAACCCCATTCACCTAGTTCATCCCTCTTTTGAAATTCACTGCGTGCCTAAATGCTTCGTGTATGAGCCTGGAGATGGACTTGTACCTCCTTGAATGCCATGGCCTTGCAAAGCTGCTGTGAAAATTCACCAGTCAAGGCGCACAACTTGCTCACTTGCCCTTGCCCATAATGACCAGAGATAACGAAACTGTCGTATTTTACTCACCTGTAAGGAAAGACTACCTGCTCCAGGGAAGGGGGCAGGCAGAACTTTGCAGAGGCTGGTTTAAGGCCTGTCTCCGATAATCCAAGACACTGACTGTCTATCTCAATCTCTCTGGTTTCTGAACTCAGGGTAATTGAATGCAGGAGAAAGGAGTCTGACTACTTTCCTAATTTCAACAGTGGGAAACAAGAGGGATCTGGACATCCAGTTCCCATTGATTTTTAACAAGAATTGTGCAGTGCTGCAAATCTGAATCTCTGACTCCCATTGCAAAGCCCTGGAGAGTTTTCTAGGGTAAGATCCTACTGGAGTCAGATGGCTTTTGGTGCATGTACCAGCCCCTCCCTCAACAGCTGTTGCAAAGTGCCCACTCTCCAGATGGGAGGGGAGGCACTGGGTGTGCCGTATGGTGCACTTTGTCTTGGCGTATGTCTACGCTAATTGCAGCTTGGGTTGACGTGGTGAAGACGTGGCGGCATGGACCTCAGCACGGGCTAGCAATGCAAGTACATACCCAGGATGTCAGGTGGGCTTGTAGAGCTCACGTTGAAGTCCGTGCCACCAGGCCTTCACTGCTCTTTTTAGCTGAGCCAGCCAGGTTAAAGCTGGCATGGATATGGCTACCCAAGCTGCAGTCCCACCTCTGATTGCAGCGTTAGATACAGCCTTAGAGGAACGGGGAAGAAAATCAAGTTAATAGTGATTTGGATGGTAACCGCGCTACACGGTATGAGGAAGACGAGCCTACCACCCTTTCTCACGCAGGTAGACCTGCCTCACTGCAGTGGGACTGCTGTCATGAGGAAGGGTTGCAGGATCGGCTCCGATCCTGTAGTGTGCTGCGGCGCCCTTGGCTCCTTGTTAATTCATTGGGAAATAAGGGAACTCAGCACTTTCCAGGATCAGAGCACAAGTAATGAGCAATTCCAGCAGCCTTGCAACCAATGAACAGAAACCTTTCACCGCTCAGAGAATTCAGCTTTCTTCTCTTTGTATATTTACTATCAAGAGCTATCTCTTCTCCTCTTCTGGAATACCTGAAAATAGGTGTCTTAAAGGATTGAGGGACTGTCGTGTTGAGTTAAACATGAGAAGTGCTGGCCTTTCCTTTTGCTGTGCAAATTCCAACAGAGGAGCATTGATTTATTTTTAATGTTCTCTCTTTGTGTAGTGGGAAATGGGGAGTAATATGGTTAATTGTGACATTATTACAAAGACTCAGGGGTATGCTGGGCAAACTATTCTATAGATATATGCATAAAGACTGTTGAATTATGTACACTGTACATTCAAGTGGCTGTTAAAGAATGTAAATATGCAGGGAATTTTATGGATGATTATAATTTAATATATTGCAAAGTTTGTAAATACTTGGGAAAAGCCTGTAAAGAGTGTAAATAAATCAGCTTTGTATGTAAGAAGAATTTAAAAATTGTTTTTACTTTTTGCATTTAAATACAAACATTGATGCACCTTTTCCCCCAATGTGGATTTTTCTTTTTTTATTAAAGAAACAATGTCGTGAGCAAGAGCTGTGGTTTTGTGACTATACTTAAGCTATAGCGTAGAGGCCCCGACTTTTTGGTTCCTGGGGGGTGCTTGACCCCTGCTCCGCCCTGGGGCCCGCCCCC
Source organism: Eretmochelys imbricata (assembly GCF_965152235.1). Classification (NCBI taxonomy): domain Eukaryota; kingdom Metazoa; phylum Chordata; order Testudines; family Cheloniidae; genus Eretmochelys; species Eretmochelys imbricata. The sequence continues at coordinate 12,452,346 of NC_135592.1, read as the reverse complement.
TCTCCACCCCTTCCTCCAAGCCCCACACCACCTCTTCCCGCCCCTGATCTGCCCCTACCCCACCTCTTCCCACCCCTGCTCCTTCCCCTCCCCTCCAGCATCTGCACACTGCGGAACAGCTGATCACAGTAGGGCGGGAGGGGAAGGCACTGATTGGTGGGGCTGCCAGCGGGCGGGAGGCGATTTTTTTCATGGGGTCAGTGCCTATGCTATGGTGGCAGAAGTGGTGGAGGAGGGTATAATAGAGATCTGCGTATGCTGGGTAGGTTGACAACAGTCAGCATACAGCATTAAATATCTGATGGTCTGACAATATTTTGTCGTTACACATGGGTAACATTTTCAAAAATGTGTAAATGATTTGAGCCTAAATCTCAATTGCAAAAGTGATTTAGTCTCCTCAAGTCTTGTCTACACTTAAGCTTTGCAGCCTTACCTCTACTACTGTGGTTAAAGTGGCAACCGCACAAGGGCTGTTGTTGGTATATCTGTGTCAGCAAAAAATCAGCTGACATAGATAGCTATATCAGTAAAAGCAAAGTAGCTTTTGAAAATTGGATTTAGGCTCCTAAGTCACTTAGGTGCTTTTGAAAATGTTACCCAGAGGCTGGTATTTTCAAAGGAGCCTAAGGTGTTTGAGGCCCAACTCCTGTTGATTTTCAGTGGGATCAGGGTGCCTGATGCCCTTGTTTTCTTTTGGAAACGGTAGCCGTTGGGCCTGATCCAGAACCCACTGAAGTCAGATCAGACCCACAAACCCCACTGTGCGTTTTATATCTCATATGTTATGTAACAAAATTATTTGTTCCTAATGATCCATGGGTTTATTACAGTTGCACAATGCATTTCTATATTGAAGCATTTGAATACAAGAAAGCCACATTCCTCTCACACTTACCTAATGGGCCCTGCAGGAGACGAGCTTGTCAGCACAGGGGTGGGAGCTTGGTGCTTGTTTTGCAGCACCTCAGTGCTACCAACGTTGGTTCCAAAAAGAACAACTGTGGGTGGGATCCTGGAGTTGAGAAGCCGCCCTTGATCAGTTTAAAATTTGCCAACAGCTGCAGCTGACCCTGCCAAAAAAATCATTGTTGCTAGTAGATGAGCCATGGCGATTTTGAATGGGTTGGGGTGCTGCTGGATACCCTGCCCAAACCACAAGTTCCAGCACCTGGGAGTCCACATGGGGCAGTCAGAGCACAACACACAGCCTGGGCCTTGGGTGGTGGATCCAAGCAGACATAGAATAGAATATCAGGGTTGGAAGGGACCTCAGGAGGTCATCTAGTCCAACCCCCTGCTCAAAGCAGGACCAATTCCCAATTTTTGGCCCAGATCCCTAAATGACCCCCTCAAGGATTGAACTCACAACACTGGGTTTAGCAGGTCAATGCTCAAACCACTGAGCTATCAGGCCTCCCCCCTTGGCCATAGACATGGACAGGAGGGAATGGAGGAGACTGAGGTCCAAGTAACTTCCCTAATTCCTTCCTACTTTTTTCATAAACATCCCTAAATGTCCCAGAGCAAGGTTGGCATTTCTGTGTTCAGGGTAGGAAAAAAAGCAAGGTGGGAGGGAACGTGTGTGTGTGTTAAATGGATATATATTAACAGTTCTCCTTTAATTCCTCTGTTATTAAAATTGTGCAATTGTTTTGTCAGCTGTATTTAGAATAGCACTCACTGCAAAAAGCAAGTTTCCTTCTTAAAATGAGGAAAGGACATAAATTCTTTATTTATACTGCTTCCAGTAAGGAAAAATTAAATACAGTTTTCAAAAAACACCCTATTCTTTTCAAAATGGCCGACAGCACCAAAAATGCACATCTCCAAAAATGATACCTAGGGGCCCTGGAAAGGTCGGAAAGAGTAGGAGGGACTTGCAAAACCATAGGGCCAAAAAGGGGGTGGGCAAAAGGCGGTGGGCAAAAGGCGGGGCCATGAAGTGTAATAGGGAGTTCTGATTGGCACAATGCCATGATGCGGGACAAGGAAACCTGTCAAAATTCTATAGTGATGAAAGACATAGAGCTATTACTACTCTCCCTTACCACCCCTCCGTATGCAGTTTCATAAGGTTTTTCTCACTTCCTATCCAACCCAAAAAGTTTGGGAAGGGCTATAAGCTCTCCTGCTGAAGGGCTATAAGCTCTCCTGCTTAAGGGCATAAGTTTAACTGATGAGGGCCAGGAAGAAACTTTCTGTGGGGAAGGTTATTCCATAACTGCCCACTGCACCTTCCTTAGGTGCTGGCCGCTCTAAGACATGATAATGGACAAGATGGCTGGGACCCCGCTCTGACCTAGAATTACAATTTCTGCATGTGTACTGTTGCTGCTTGCTGTTAAACAGCTGCCGTGTTCTGCCCCAGAGGTGGCTGCATTTCATTGGTAGGTGAAATGATCCCTGACTGTAGCCGGTGTTTCCATTTGGAAAACATTTGGGGATCCTCTGGAAGGAAAGGGGAGGAGTATAAACATAAGTAATTACAGCACATCACAAAGTGTTATATTAATGTTTAAAACTGAAATTACAGCAGTAGCAGGGCCCCAAAACGGAGCTCCTACGATTGTGGAAAAAATTAATACCAGGATTTCACACACGATAGCTCTCAAGGAGTGGGCATTGCTCACTCATTGGCCCCTTAAGCAACATTCCTTTTTCATCAATGACATTACATGGGTGTGTTCCCTGTGGCTCTGAAATGTATTATAATAAAGAGATAAATTTCCTCCCCTAATCTCAGGCTTTGGGTGTTCCTTGTTTCGGGAAGTGCTTTAAATCTGTCTGCCAGAGGCATGGGCTGCTAAAGCCAGAGACCGACTGCCACAATGCTGAGCTCTGGGCTTCCTCCCCTTCTCCTATTGCTCACAGCTGCGGAGCTGAGCTCGTCCCTTACAGATGATGACAAGAGGTTGATTGTGGAGATGCACAACCAATTCCGCTCCCAGGTCTCCCCTCCTGCTGCAGACATGCTGAAAATGGTAAGTGTTCCATGGGAAACCCAGGGTCTGATTGCAGTCATATCTGGGGTCTTCAAGATCAGTGTTTCTCAGTGACTGGTCCATGAACTGGTGCCAGTCCCTCAGATTTCACTCATATAGTTCATTAAGGCAGCAAGCCGGTATCAAAGCCTGGCAGCAAGCCTGGTATCCAAAAGATTGAGAAACACTGTTCTATATGACAGGAAGGTGTGGCATGTCTGGAGGTCTCCTGTATGATAGAAAGGGAATCCTGCATCTTATTGAATAGCGGAGGGTCTCCTACACTTCTTAAAATAAGAGCATCCCTTGTTATGAAAAAAGAAAAGGAGTACTTGTGACACCTTAGAGACTAACCAATTTATTTGAGCATAAGCTTTCGTGAGCTACAGCTCACTTCATCGGATGCATCCGATGAAGTGAGCTGTAGCTCACGAAAGCTTATGCTCAAATTGGTTAGTCTCTAAGGTGCCACAAGTACTCCTTTTCTTTTTGCGAATACAGACTAACATGGCTGCTACTCTGAAACCTTGTTATGAAATGTACTTTGAAAGTTTAAGTTCATAAATGTGATTGACTCTAGCTGGAGATCCAGTGTAAAAATTGTTTCTTTTTTCCTCCTGTAGCAATGACTGGGCTACACACCATGTGTCGTAAATATCATGGCTGTAGTAAACAAACTTGCAATGAACAAATAACCAAAACTTAAATTCACCAGCCAGAGTGACAAAATCCCAACTGAGCTTGGAGAATTCTTCTTAGTGTTGCACTTCATTGATAAATACTTGTGATTACTGATAGACTCTTTTGTCTATAGGATGGAATATAAAATTGAACGTCAACCATTGATTTTGGCTGTATGAGTATCTTAAGATTGGCCATCTTTCATCCAAGGTGCTCGTGTATGTTCCTTCTCACAACACCTCTGTGGGGTAGGTCTGGCAAAAAAGTACTATCCCCATTTTATAGATGGGAAAATCTAACGCATGAAGAAGCAATATGCCCAAGGTCATATAGTTTGTCTAAGCTACAAATAGAGCCTCATTCTTTCTGTCCCTGCTCTAACCATAAGGAGATGCTGCTTCTTGTATTAGACCCCTTGATTTGAGTAAGATGTCTCTCCATATCTGATGAATTACTTATTATTTGTAAAGTGTTTTGAAGAGGGAAAGTACTACATAAAGTGCAAGGTGTTGATATTTGGACTGCATTACCTCTTTGGCTAAAGACAAATTTGCAGCGGGTTCTTTATCATGACTACAGTCGGTTGGAGATTTTTTGATGAGCACTGAAAAATGTCAATTTGTCAAAACCAAAACTGTTCACGAAACAGGATCAATTTTGATGACTCTTGTGATGCCAAAATATTTTGGTGGGAAAAGTTTTCATTTTTTCAATTTGAAACAAATGTTCATTTTGAAATTTTAGTAAATTTCAAGTTAAAAGAAGATTTTTAAAAGGTCAGAATTGAAACAAAATGTTTCAAAATTATAAAAACGAAATGGTTCCATTGACCCAAACCAATTTTTTTGGGAGGATTTTTGGTTTGTGAAAATTGTTGGGATTTTGATTTTCATCCTATTTTCGGGAGAGGAAAATTTTTCAATATCTCAAAAATATTCACAGGACAAGAAAACTACCCTCCTCTGCCCTCACCTCTAATCATGACCTGGTTGTTTTAGGCCTTGCCAGCACACACAGTTTGCACTGATTTAACTAAACTCGTTTTGTGTAGACAGAACCCAAGTTAATTTGACACTATTTTAGTTCAGGGGTGAAATTTTTAAAAAGCACCTAAGTCCCATTTTCAAAAGGGACTTAGGAGTCTAAATCTCAGTGAAAGTCAAAGGGACTTAGCCTCCTAAGTGCTTAATTCATTTTTTTAAAATGAGGCTTAAGTAATGTGCTCTACTGGGGTGTGATTTCTAAAACACACTAGCGTGCTGCACATTAATTGACCCTGCTGGTGCACTTTAATGCAGTGCTGTTTGGGTAATGATAGATTCCCCAGTGCTGTTTGGGTAATGATAGATTCCCCAGAAAATTTTTCTGGGACGAGTTGAAACTTGGAAAGCACAAGAGGGGTGGTGAATGAAAATGCTTCAAAGACATTATGAAGTAGAATCTGACCTTCATTGACATAAATATTGATAATTTCAAAGCCAAGGCCAGACCTGAATGGAGAGCAACTATCCATAAAGGCAGTAAACACTATGGGGAAGACATACATGAAAAATGGATCAAAAAAAGGGTCAAGCATCTTGCCAAGTCCTCAGTGGGACCCTGCACATTCTTATGTGACATCTGTTTACAATCTTGCTCCTCAAGGGTTGGACTGTACAGCCACTTGAGAATGTGTGATGTCATTGTCGGATACGACAGCCAGCCATACAGTGCTGTCTGAAACATTAAAGTGCACAAGGGAAACTTTAGTGTGCACCAGTGGGGCCTTTATACAGACCAATTAACACTCAACACATTAGTGCGCTTTAGAAATCAAGCTCTTGGACAAACTCTTAACTCATTTAAGCAATTTTGAAAATTGCTTAATGAAGTATGCTGCTGCTTATTGTAAAAATGGAATGATGACTTAGGCATATGACAATAAGAACATTCAATCCTATTTGTTTTAAATAAAGGCTTGAAGCCAGATTTGACTGCTTTGTAGCACATTCCGCCTTGACACTGATTCTAACTCAGATCCTGTCCTGAAAAATGTATTGATCTTGACTGTGGTTTACTCAAGAGTCTTGCCTTTGTCCTGAGTTTACCATGAACAGTTTATCACCCGTGCTACATTTACTATTATAGAACTTAAAAGACCTGATGGCCAGCAGCAGCAGCTTCTCCATGGTAAACTTTTGTAAGCCGTTCAGTTTAGAAACAATCCCGTGAGTCTCTGATTAAACTCCGGGTGTCTGCATTGCTCTTCTGGATTTCCAAGGACGTTTTCCTTTCAGAAGAAGCAGATCTCAGCTTCTGAGTTCACCTACTCCGGTAGCTAACTGCCCATCGGCAGTCACCCGATGCTTGTGTTTGGGACAGCAGAAGTGGTTACCATGGAAATGGTTATACAATGGACATATGCAGACCAAACCCTTATGTTTTTTAATGAAGCAAATAACACAGAGGTTAGTTCTCTGCTTATGGAACCCAGCTCCCTGCTACAGGGAGGGGATAATGAGCCCCCACACCAAGACCTGCAGCCAACCCTCTTTCCAAAGCCACATCAGACACCCCTCTCCCCTGCCGCCGCCCCCTTATAAGTAAGCAGAGAGCCACTTGGGAGAACAGAGGCTGCATCTTCTGTGATCCTTGCTGCCTACCCTTGGGCTCTGACACATAAGAATCAGTGAACCAGGAATCGTCCAATCGTCCTCACACCAACTAAGGTAATCACCTTCCTCGCAAAATACTGAGGGTTTCCCCACTGGATCACACCCCACTCCTGCCCCCATCAGGTGATAAACCCACCTTCCTCACCCATTGCTCCATCCTTTGATTTTCATGATCTTTCAGTGGGCTTGTACGTCTGGGTTCTCCTCCCACCTGCCCTGCTATCTCTGCTGGTTGGATTTCAGAGAAGCTGCTGCCTCCTTTAAATAATGTAAAGAAAGTCCAAGCAGCTGTATCTTCGTGTTCCCTTTAATGCTTCTCTTATGCAAAAACATCTCCCTCTCTTACCTAGCAACCGCCACTAGGTAGGATATGGAGCCCAGGGGAGCTCAGCTGGACAAGAAGCTGTTGTCAGTCCGGGCACTGGAGGGATCACTTGGGAGGCAGATGTCAGACTGAGTCTCCGGTCAAGTTTAAATGATGAGGTTACCAGATGTGTGCGCTGGCTCCTGTTCTCTGGCCTTACACAGCTGTTGAACTGGGCATGTCCCTCTCTCCATGCATTCCCACAGTTTGTCCTGTTCATTGCAGTCAGCGGTTCCACCAAGGGACCCAGATCTTCTGGGTTCCATTCCCAGCTTTTTGCCCTGTGACATTGAATGTCACCACACTGCTCATTGCCTCAGTTTCCCCTTTGGTAAAACAGGGATAATTCCTAACTGGGTAGGGGTGCTTTGAGATCCAGGGATGGAAGCGGCTGTAGAGCGGCTGCTATTTTATTACTGTCCATTGACAACCAGTGTTTTATATTCACATTTGCCTTAGGCTGGTATGTTCTAAGGAACCTAAGGAGGTTAGATACTGAGTTCCAATGAATTTCACTGGAATTTGAGCAGCTAATGCCCTTGGGTTCCCTTTAAAACCCCATCCTAAAACCCCAATTCAGCAGTTGCATCCCTAAGGGGTTTCAGAGTAACAGCCGTGTTAGTCTGTATTCGCAAAAAGAAAAGGAGTACTTGTGGCACCTTAGAGACTAACCAGTTTATTTGAGCATGAGCTTTCGTGAGCTACAGCTCACTTCATCAGATACATACCGTGGAAACTGCAGCAGACAGTTTCCACGGTATGTATCTGATGAAGTGAGCTGTAGCTCACGAAAGCTCATGCTCAAATAAACTGGTTAGTCTCTAAGGTGCCACAAGTACTCCTTTTCTTTTATCCCTAAGGGGGACTCCATCATTATCATCATGGCAAATCCCAGGAACACGGCCTCCTTGCAGATTAAGCGCCACCCAGATCAATCTCTGGCTAGATCCTCAAGGTGGTCTGGCTGGATATTCAGTCTGTGCCTATTACTGGCAATCTTATGGCGCAACCAAAGCTTTTGACGCCCATGTGATCCCTTGTAGCGGTGTTTGTTGGTAAACACACTTTGGAATTCATTGGTCTTCCATTGTAATAATCCACACACACCAAGAAAACTGCTGAAACCGAGCCAGCGCTGGCAGGTGCAGGGTTGAGCTTTGAATATCCTCATTTCTGATCTTGTCCTACTATGTAATATGGACCTGCCGACAAACATGATAAGAATCGGAAGTGTCCCTCTGGGGGTCTTCAGACTCACTCAGCACCCACGTTTTGCTTCTGTACCACAGAGCTGGTACAACTGTGCTTCGACAGATCCGCAGCCTTGTGGAAAGTGTCATGTCACTATGTCTGCACGGAGCCCCCAGGAGACTCTGCTTGGGCACAAAGGCTTTGGTAACAGATTCAATTGCAGGATCAGGGCCCTTAATCTTTAATCTTATCAATTAATCTAGATGGAAAATGTGAGAGCCATAGCCTTTACCAGTGCTTGGGAACAGAACCCAGGAGTCTAGGTTCTAACCTCGGGCCCCACTGGATAGGGGATAGGCTGTGTGTCTCTCAGCGTGTCAGAGCGTTTCATCCATGTGAGGAAGGACTCGATCCAGATGGACAATTCTTGACCCGGCCTCATGCTTTGTGATGGTGGCAGCTTTGTGTTTGTTTCAGAGCTGGGCCCCCGACCTGGAAGCCTTTGCTAAAGCCTATGCAGCGAAGTGCATCTGGGGCCACAACAAGGAGCGGGGCCGGCGGGGTGAGAACCTCTTTGCCATTACAGACGAGATGGACGTGGAAATGGCCTTGGAGCAGTGGTACAACGAGCACGAGCATTACAACCTGACCACGTCCAAGTGCACCGTAGGACAGATGTGTGGCCACTACACCCAGGTATCTGGCTACAGGGCATGAGGGGCTGGATTCCTGGGAGGGAGTTGTGCTTGGGACTTGACCCACCGTAGAAATATTGTTTAGAAGCTTCAATACCATGGTGATGGGCCCAGTATAAGAATCTCAGCTGGCCAGGATAGAACTGATTCTTATTCAGCATGGATGCCTCAATTGTGTGGGCATCATGAGCTGCTGTGATCATAACAGGCCTGCTGAACAGTTTCCCTTTAGGGGAAAATAAGTCTTTAAAGTCATTTGTGTATTTTAATGCTGCACCGTTTGGTCACTCAGCGAGCCTGGTGTGGATGCCTCAATTGTGTGGGCATCATGAGCTGCTGTGATCATTACAGGCCTGCTGAACAGTTTCCCTTTGGGGAAAAAAAAGTCTTTAACGTCATTTGTGTATTTTAACGTTGCACCGTTTGGTCACTCAGCGAGCCTGGTGTGGCTTTCAAGTCCCTGTCGCAGATGGGCTCTGGCCTCAGAATTAGGATCCAGGTCAAGCTCCATGTTTTAAACTCTCCACTACTCCGGGACATTTGGATCTGGACTTTTCATTTGGCTTAGTAAAAGACAGGGGCCTCTTCCAAAATTCAGATCTGGATTATGAACAGCACCGTAATTCAGGAGCATGTGGGTTGTGTCCAGCTCGACAGAGAAGAATTGTTGATGGGGGTCTCTCATCCAAGCACTAACAAGGCCTGACTCCGCTTAGATGTAACTCTGAAATGGTGTGACCTTCATGCACAGAGTCCATGAGTCTGCTAGTTCGGGGAGTTGGTCCTTTAGCCCAAGCTGTAGTGGTTCATGCTTTAGCTCTGGAGGTCAGGGGAGAAAATCCTGGTGATGACTGAGCTGACGCATATGGCATACACACTCATCGTCTAAACCTCTTCTCACAGGCAGGGTGTCTCATGGTCTCCCATCTGTGCTCTTCCTGCCTTGTGCGGACAGACGTAACCCTTCTCTCTTCCTCCCTTGCTTCAGGTGGTCTGGGCAAACAGTGAGCGGGTTGGCTGTGGGATGCAGTTCTGTAAAACCCTGCATGGCGTCGAAGACCCTGACCTCTACCTGCTGGTCTGCAACTACGATCCCCCGTGAGTGCGCGCTTACCAAGGGCTGCTCTGGTTCCATCCGGGCCCTGTCACATCTACTTATCGTAACCTTCACCCCTGGGCTGAGAAGGAAAATCCTCCCCCAGGCTCTGCTTACCTTGCTTTCAGGTAACACGTGGAAGCCAATCCCAAGAAAGCCCTTTCTTGTCATTTTCCTGTGGCAACAAAGAGAGGCCGATCTTGTAAATCCAGCTCAGGTCTGGGACAGAGGAGTCCTCGGCTCTATCTGTGGTGCTGCCATGGACCGTGCGTCCTTGGGTGGGTCATGAAAAGCCACATAGTTACAGGGCTGTAAATCTAAAGTTGCTCCACAGGTCAACGGAGGCACCCTGGGTTTATACCAGTGTCACTAGGAGGAGAATTTGGCTGTTAACTTCTCTGTGCCTCATATTCCCCAGCTGTGATATGGAGAAAATGAGCTTGATTCTGCTCTCAGTCTGGTGTCATGCCACTGACTCCATGGAGTTCCTCGTGAAGATTTACATCAATGTACTTCACGGATGTGTATAGGGGTCTTTGAGGTCCTCTGTCGACAGGGCTGTATAAATACAAGGGCTAACTATCAGAGCTGATCAGAGTGTTCCCAGTCTGGTAAACCCTATGGAAATATACATGGAAATTTTAATGGAAAAAGGCAAAATAAAACGATGAATGTTCAGGAAACTGAGGGGTCATTTTTTGAGCAGCTGTAATAATTATTAAGGGCCTGATCCAAAACACGGCTGAAGTGAATGGAAAGGCTCCCGGGCTCAGGCTCAGGCCTCTAGACAGTGTTCGTAAGCCCAGGTGCCATTAGTAGCACAGTCAAAGCTCCCCCGGCTTTTTTAATGACCCTTGATTTATATCTTGGCAAGATCTGATTTGAATTAAAAATCTCCCTCCTTTTTGAGATGGGGAGGGGATTAGTCCTCTCTGTTGTCATGGGCTGTTCTCTTTTCATCGGCATATTCTGCTTCCAGTGGCAACGTGAGAGGTCGCAAGCCGTACAAGGAAGGACCTCCGTGCTCCAAGTGCCCTGAGGGCTATACGTGTAGGAATTCAATCTGCGGTACGTGAAGGGAACTAGAGGAGCCAGTGTCTCCACTGGACGAGCCAGAAAACTGGGGGGGGGGCAGGTTCCACCCATGAGACAATCCCCCTGAAAGCAGTGGGGTTAGCTTCTGAATGAGGTGCTAGTCCAGGAGTAAGGGGGTAGAATCTGGCTGTATGTGGGGAACCCAGCACTTCCTCAGCCCTGCCGGCAAAGTTTTCCTAGGTCTCAGGGTTGGGATTCCAGGGCTTTCCCTGGAGGTGAATCTGCTTTTTGTAAGTGTATATTAGTACTGTCAAAAAGGAGCTGGATTGGCCGACCTGGGACTGGAGTCCTGTGTTTATCTACAGAGCAGGCATAGCCTAGGCAGCAACAGAGCAAGCTTCCCTCACACACGCTGCCTTGCCCATGTGCCTCGTCCTGATCTGATGGGACCCCCCCACCCACTCCTTGGGGTAGGTCATTTTCACATTCTGCAGCCCATGCAGTCCTTCGCGTCTCTGCTGCAGACACCTGTGCATGGCGGAAGCTCTGTCCACTGGGAGCTCCCCCAGCTCGTTCCACTGTTCAGCCACCAGAAAACAGGAACGACTCACTGTCTTTCAACCTGGGCCATGTTCATGCTGGTGACATATGGGAAAGGCTTCCTATCCCAATAGCAACCACCTGGACCCCTGCTGCCAGGAAGTACCATTCTAGAGGGGTGGCGTTTTCCTACATCAGGTCTGAAAACAAATGAAATCTTGGGACGTGCCCGGAAAAAAGGGTGTCCCTGCATCCAGTGGGCTACCTGCTAAGCTCAGTTCCCACCAAGGGGCAGAGAGGTGGGGTGTGTTTCCCCGAGAGCCTAGTGAAAGCACCTGCCCCTGCTTTCTCCAGCTCTCCTTTGCTGGGTTTTCATTGGCACTGCTCGGGGGACTGGAGCTCCAAGTGAAGCTGGTGGTAACCCACAGCCCTCTTTGTCTCTCATCAGAACCCAGTGTAGACTCAGAAGAGGCCTCTACATCCTCTAGGACAACAAGGCCAAACCTCACCACTAGGCCAGCTCTCGCCACTGACACCACTCCCACGAGCCCGACCACCACCACTAGCCTAAGGCCAGCACCCACCCCCACGAGCCCGACCACCACCACTAGCCTAAGGCCAGCACCCACCCCCACGAGCCCGACCACCACCACTAGCCTAAGGCCAGCACCCACCCCCACGAGCCCGACCACCACCACTAGCCTAAGGCCAGCACCCACCCCCACGAGCCCGACCACCACCACTAGCCTAAGGCCAGCACCCACCACCACCACCACCACAAAAAGGCCAAATCCCACCACAAGGCCAGCACCTGCCAGCACCACCATGAACAGAAGCCCACCACCCACCCGAACAGCAAGGCCCCACCCCACCAAGGCTACTGGGCCAACATCCTCCGTAGAGCCCACCTCAGACCTGAACCTTAAAACATCTCCAGAAATGCAAGTGGACTCTGAGGAGACTGGTGCCCCATTGGTGACCATGGAGGCTGTGCTCTTGCTAGACCTGGAGTCAACCCTCAGCCCGACTGCCTCTCCAGAAATGGAGGGAGACTTGAAGGAGTCTGATGCAGCCTCCGTGAGAGCTGAGCCAGCCCTCTCCTCAGAGCCACCTCCATCCTTCAGCCTTACGACTCCAGAAACCGATCTGAGCTTGGACGATACCAAGCAGCCCCCACCTGCCCTAAAGTCAACACCCGCCACTGCTAAGGTGACCTCCCTCCTGCACTTATTACCACCTTCCAAGGCCGCAGGGAGACACAGCCTCAATGTCCAGTCCGCCCTGTCAGGTAAGGCAGCTGTGGAGTGAGTCTGTCTGTCCCGTCTTGGACGTAAAGGACATAGACAAAGAAACATAAATGCACTTGGCAGGAAACAATAGGAGACTGGCCCTCAAACTCCTCCCCCACACAGCACCGATTCCCTTCCCCGCACCTTCCCCTGCACTGTGTCCCCTAACATTATCAGGGGCTGTCTGAGCTGCCTGGTTCATGAAGCATGAGCATGGATTTGGCCTGTTGCCCACTAACCCACGAGCAGTCACGAGCTGTGTCTTGCCTTCTGAGGAGCTCTGTGCTGCTGTCCTGCGCTATGCATCATCCGTGCCCATGTGGCAGCATGTCGCAGAGGGAGCAGTGTGAACTGGGCCGGTCCTTTGCCTGTGGCTTCCGCTTTGACTCCAGGTTTCCTTCCTTTCTGCACACAGGTGCCAGAGAGACCGAAGAGCTGATGACGGGCCCCACAAAGAAAGACTTGGACCAGCTCAATGGTTCAGCCACCAGCAACTTTCTGGAGTTCTCTCTGTTCCTACTGGCCGCGCCCCTGCTGACAGGTCTTCTCCTCTGAAGGGTCTGCCTCGACCCCCTGTGCTCCTATCCTCAAACTCTCCTCCAGTACTGATTGTCCCGCTGCTCTGCTGCATGTGGGGCATATCAATCAGGTGAAGACCCCCTACTGGGCCTTCTTGCCGCTGGCTAAGTCCACTCCAATCCAGTTATACTCAGTGGTGCCTGGCAAACCGCAGTGGCCATTCTGTTACACTAGCACCGCTGAGACCCCACTATCCCTGGATACCAATATAAGGGGGGTAGCTAAGTTTTAAGTGCCCAGCTCATCTGTCGAAGGGGCAGGAGCAGCTGGGTGAAGAGAGGGGAAATTCCTTGGTGCCTCTTCCTCCCCGAGCTCTAACTCTAACCTGAAGCTCCATAATTCCTACTCCAGTCTGACTCAGAGATGGGACTCCTTCATACTGAAGATCCTGGATCCCCACCAGTCTGGAGGCTCAGAGCTTCATGGCCCTCCTCCTCACTGGAAACGATGAATGATCTACTATCCTTGTAGGACTATGAGGTCCTTTCCTACAAATCCTATATGAAAGGCAGTGCAGAGACATGGATGGTACAACCCTATCTAAACTCCTCTCGCTTCCTCCACCAACTATGTCTACAGTGCACATGCCCCTTCAGGAGAGCCAGGAAATGAACCCTGCTCATCAGTTTTGCTCAGTCCATTGCATGCATCCCATTCCAGAGTTACTCCATGTGGCAAGGCTCTTATTTTGTTGTGCATGGGGAAAAAATACTTCTGCACTAGAGAGGAGGGGGTGGCTCATTATAAACCTCCTGTGGGCATCGTCTGTATCTTGTGGTATGTCGTTAGACTAGCTTCTCTTGAGTGCCTGAAGCGTACAACGTAATTAAAGTTAGATACAGATCTTGGCCTATGGTGTATGTATCTTATACGCACAGTGGAACCTGACCCAGCAAATATTAGGTGGCGTGATGAAGCTCAAAGCACATTCTGCTAGGGGCTATCCACTGGAAGCATGACTTACCATAGAGCAGCTTTCACTATATATGTCATTAACGTTTGTTTCCCCTCTGCGTGTCTGCTCCATGTATCTTACGTTTCCAAGAAAGGTGTGTTAACTACACGACAAGCCTCAGGTGGTCTAGTTAAGATCCAGTGGAAGATGACACTTGATACGAACCTTTTAGCACCCATAGCATCCCTTGGTTTTGCTAACAGATGAGGTGGGGACTGACGTGAATCCTGTAACCCCTTAGCTACAAGGGACACTGTTTCCAATACCCCATGAGGTCCTGCTCTCAATAAACGCTGTTCTGAAACCATCACGCTGGAGCGTACCATGTTTCACTGAGTGGCGGATGGAGTCCTGCGGCTGGGAGCTTGGTAACATGCGTGTGAAAGACTCTCTTGGCTGTTTTCTTAATGGAGAGAGAAATGGCTTCTGTGGTCCATCCCTTTGCAGTAGTGCTAGGAATGAGGCAAAGTCCCTTGTTCATTTCCTTCAGGATCCCCGAGCATTATGAGAATGGGGGTGTGCACAACATGTAACTCAGTCACTCTCAACCTTTCCAGACTACTGTACCCCTTTCAGGGGTCAGATTTGTCTTGCGTACCCCCCAAGTTTCACCTCACTTAAAAACTACTTCCTTACAAAATCAGACATAAAAATACAAAAGTGTCACAGCACGCTATTACTGAAAAATGGCTGACTTCCTCATTTTTACCATATAATTATACAATAAATAAATTGGAATATAAATACTGTACTGACATTTCAGTGTATAGTATACAGAGCCATGTAAACAAATAATTGACTGTGAAATTTTAGTTTGTACTGACTTCACTAGTGCTTTTTATGTAGCCTGTTGTAAAACTAGACAAATAGCTAGACGAGTTGATGTACCCCCTGGAAGACCTCTACGTACCCCCAGGGGTACATATACCCCTGGTTGAGACCCACTGATGTAACTGACCTTCTGTCTATCCCTTTCTATGGCCTCTGTTCCCACCATTTGTGAGCATCTCACAATCTTTTAATGTATTTCTCCTCACAGCCCCCCCTCCGTGAAGTAAGGCAGTGCTATTATCCTCTGTTCCTGGAGGGGAACTGAGCTACAGAGGGACAAAGGCCCGGATCCTCAAAGATATTTAGGTGCTTCACTCCTAGATATCACTCACTGAAATCAGTGGGAGTTAGGCACTTAAATTCCTTTGAGGACCTAAGTGACGTGCCCAAGGTCACTCAGGGAGTCTGTGACAGAGCAGGGAATTGAATCCAGGACTCCCACATCCCAGCCTAGCGACCTAACCCTTGGCCCATCCTTCCTCTCAGTATAGTCACAACTGTGTGTACATCTGTCGTGTCTTATGGCCATGCTGCTCACCGGTCCATAGTTAAAGGTGAGCTGAGTTTTTCACCACAAACTGGGATGCAGCCACTTTGCTATGTACAAAGAACACTCTGTACCCTACTCAGCATAACAGAGGACTCGCTCTTGGAGTACAGAATGGATTTTCTGAGAATTTACAAGTAAATGGTTCATTAGTTTATGTTAAAATTAATTTTAAAATGAAGCTCTAAAAAACAGTAGTACTTTGGATCAGCCCTTTGTCCTGCATTTCAGAATCAGGGCCTCCGTTACATTATTGCCTATGGTACTATGGAGCTCTAGGCTCCTGCAATGGAGGACTTTGTATTGCTCCCACGACATGTTTATGGCAGCACTTTAAGACCTAGGGAGTGGTCCAGCAGCAAAGGAATTACACAACTCCAGAGTGCTACAGCCAAAGTTTTGTGTGTGTGTGTGTCTTTAAAATAAACAAAGACGTTACATGCAAATTCCACCCTCCCCCGGCAGCAGTTTGACTGTACATTTAAACCAGAGCAGCTTTGCAAACAGGAATAGTGGATCAGCTTCATTGCACTTTATGGTGTGAAGCTGAAAGCTGTTAAATGTATAATAGCCTATATGATGTGTGTGATATGGGTAAGTAAATGTTGTTATTTAGGCTTTTGCTTTTCCTGATCCTTCTGAGCCCTGCTTTGCTCTGTTCATGCTGCACTGAGCGAGATATTAAAGAAAGAGAAAACTAGCCTATATCAAAAACTCCAGTTACATAACAGGAAGGCGCCTGAGGGGGGTTTTCAGGTCACTCATGGGCACCAGCTGTTCTATGCTGTGGCCAGCAGATGGCAGTGGTTCAGATACAAGCGGAAACTGGACCACTTCGAAGTAAATTGCTGAACAAACCTACAGAGACTTGAGTGCTTTATTTAATCAGAAATATCAGAGGTATTTAAGTATCAGCTAAAAATACGCTGGTGCCCAAGTGACCTGGTTTGTACGGGGCGTCAGTGCAGGCTAAGTGCCCACAGAGCAGCTGCTGAGCCGTGTCCAATACAAAATCTAGCCTTGGCCTATTTGCAGTGAGACCTCCCTCAAAATACAGATTTAGCTATTACAATTTTCTTATGGTAAAAGTACCAGGGTGTTGCCCAGATGCTACTAGAGAGGGGTAAACCAGGAAGAGCCTTTCAGGCCTATAACCTTTAATCTGTGCATAGGGCAAGGCTAAAGATGTGGTATAAAACCCCTGCAAATCAGCAAAAGAACCAAATAAATAACATTGGGTAACCCTGTTAGGTTTGCCAGACCTAGACCAAGGCATCAGAGTACAGGGCTGTCCACTTACCAGAGAACCACAGCATTGCTAACTCTCCCAATTGTATCCCGAACCTCTCTATATAATTCTAGGGTCTTAATTTTTTCTAACATGATTCAGTGTTGCTAACACTTGTGATAGTTGGTTTTTCTTGGAAAAGTGAACCTCAAAGGCTCAGAAACCTGAAAACAACCCCCCGGCCCCTACACACACACTGTTTGTCTACTTTTAGGATCATGATTTAAAAGGTAATCTGATGGTTTTTGCAGGGAGAAGAAGGGGATAGTTCCATTTTTGAATGCTTGGCAATACTGAAGATAAAGTGTTTTTTGTTTGTTTCTTTAATTCCAAATTTATCTGGAATCCTAGGTGAGACTTTGAAGATGGCCACTTGGCAAAGGTGATGCACCAGCCTTTAACAAGTTAATAAATAAGATCATTGCACGGGGAGCAGGCTGCAACCCCATGAGGCTCTTAGGTCACCGACCATCCCAAACACTGGTTTGCAGAGATTAATTTCTAGGGGATGAAGAAGGGGCTAGACTAGGTTGAGGTGCTCAGAATGACAAGTGATTCTTCAGGGTGGCGAGATAGTTACAGGGATGCACACTACTGGGACGTCAGATCCCAGGTCATTTCCCAGGGGACCAAACTGAGAGCAAGGCAGAAAGCAGCGAGGCTGTAAAGCCCCAGGTAATTCCATGGGGTAGCGTGTGTGGTTTAAAGGGGGAGTATGTGTATGGTTTAAAGGCCCCAGGTCAGGCCTAAAGGTAGTGGGATAGTATGAGGGACAGGTTTGCAGGTCACAACTCCCAGAGGAGGGAGGTTAGGGGAGGGTGATGAAGGACACTGCAGGGGAAGCTCACAGCTCCATCCCTGAGGCAGGGAAATGGCATGGGGGTGCAGAGGGAGGATGCTGAAGAATACTGCACTCAGGCCCCAGCCTGCTGAGATGGGGTGAGGCAGAGCTAGTCAGTCAGGAGCGGGGTCCCACACCAGGCTGGGAGACGCCAACGTACCGACCGTCCGAGCCAGACGCCCCAGTACAGCCAGGCCTTGTGGGCAGCGGGGACACGCTGCCTCAGGCTCCCCTGATCCTGGAGACTAACCGCTTCTCGTTGCCTGCGTTCGGCTCCCCAAGTTGCGCTGCAGGCTGCAGAATGGGGCAGCTCGGCCTCTTTCTCCTCAGCCATGTTGCTATGGCAGCTGGAGCCTTCGAACACAACCCCTTTTGTTAACGGCCAGCAGCTCCACTCTCCCTCCCGCTCCTCCTCCCCGCGCTCTGGGGCTCGGCGAGTCCCTGCCTAACGTTCCAGGCTCTTCGCTCCTCTTCCAGGGGAGACAGCGCTTGCTATGGTGACCGCCAGTCGGAGCGGGGCTGCCTGCAGCAAGGCACCGGTGAAGTGGCCTCCGGGACATTCATCAGGCAGGACCCCTGTGCCCCAGAGAGGCTGAGGCGGAAGTGCCCTGCCACTGTGAGCTGGCCCAAAGGACTAGCAGGTGGCACCCGCAGGGAGCCTGAGGCAGGAGATGGGTACGTCCTCACGCACCCACACCATGGAGAGCAGGGTGAGCTCTGGCAGCCACGTACAACTCACTTAGGAGCGCAGGAAACCTTGGACTCATGGAGGCCCATTTTTGGCTCCCCTTAAGGCTCATGCTTTTTTCATCCCTTCCTAGAGACACAAGACTCCAATCGGCCCCGCCTGCAGCCATCCTAGGCTAGTCACTCAGGCAAACCCCTTTAGTAAACAGGTTAAACCGCTGTAAGTTGTGATGTCTTCTGGTGCAGTGTAGAACAGGTGAATGCTATCAGTGCAAACAGCCTCTAGCCTAGGGCTTTGCCCAGCAGCCCTTTTTTGCACTCAGAGCAAATCCCCCCCGTGGGGATAAGGCCTAGCTGTTGCTCCAACTACTTTGTGCTTCACTTTCCCCAGCCATTCACCTCCTGGTAGAGCTGAGCAATTGCAAATAAAAACAGTGACCACTTGTGTCCTGTTCCTGTTTTCCACCAATGAGCTTTATTCATAAGGATTTGGTGGATAGATTGAAACAAACCCAACCCAGCCTATGAGTCCGTTCACGGGGATTATTCGCAGTGAGTGACTGGTCACCGCAGTCACACGGTATTGTTTCTGCTCTGATTGGAGGACTGATTTTTAAACAGACAAATAATAAAGACCAAATTACTAGAGCAAGCTGAAAAACACAGAACGGGGGGAAAAGAGCGGAGGTAAAAATCTGCATCCCTACTTTTCATATTTTATTAGAATTCAAAATTTCAGTGAAATTCTCCAACTAATTCAAAACCAAATGTCGAACATCACTACAAATAACGAACAGCAGGTGTTCTTGTGGGCTAGTGAATATCCTTGTGGCTTTAAACAGCATCTGTTCCCCAACCAAGAACCTAGGTGTGTGGAGGAAGGATTCAAACCAAACAGCTGGAGCTTCCTTCAAGCTCTTAGCCTGGGTTTTATCTGATGGTTGCTTCTATTTACATTCTGATTCCCTCATTGTAACCTTTGTTTCTGAGTCAGCTTTTATGACACCACCTGAAAATACAGCGGGTGCCCAGCTTATTATCTGTGTTGTCATTTATCTCCCAAACTACTGTCAGCCAGCTATCCAGCTGAGCTACAGCTGGGTGAAATGTTTCAGTCAAACAGTTCATTCACTGAAAAATTCAGATTTGTGGCATCCAAGGCTATCAATTAATTCGGGTTGACTTCAGCTAACAGGTTTAGCTGATTAAAAAACGACACCAAACATTTTTCTGAAAAGTCAAAGTGCTCCATTCTGACTGGGTTTTAACAGAAATGTTTCGACTTTTCATTTGGAAAGGTTAATGTAGCTAGCTTGGTTTAAAAAAAATTAAAGGGTAAAAAACACTGGAAAATGTAACAACCTCAGAAAGGGGGGGAATAGTTCTGTGTTGAAAGTAACATTTCATACGACCCAGAACAATTTTTTTGGTTTCAGCCAACAAACCAAAAAATCGGTTATTTGCTCAACTCTACTCTAAGTTATTAGAGTCCATTTAGCTCTGAACACCAGCCTACTGGCACTGAAGCCAAGAACTTACCAAGATTCAAAATGGGATGGGACAATTATGTGGATAGTGAGAATCATCATAATTAATTACAGTGGGTTTTTTGGAAGGAATACTAAACCTTGTGCTTCAGAGCTTAATTCAGTCTCTAACTATTAGAGACCAGGGTGAGACTTTCATTGGGAGCAGATTATTCCACATTTACTACTCTGCGTGCTTATACCTTTGTCTCAAGCATCTGATGTTGGCCAGTGTTGGAGATGGGATACTGGACTGGACTGGACGACCCTTGGGTCTGATCCAGTCTGGCAATTCCTATGCTGCTAAGATCATGAATAGGTTGAAACATGTTGCTTTATGTGTGAAGGTCCTACTTCGCCTACCACCTCTGTTTCAAGGCAATAAAAAGAAACTACAAAAAACAAATAACGGACAAGGGGCAGTTCCCTTCACAGCATTATATTCATGGCACAAAATAATGCAGTCTCACCGTACAGGATTCCCTTGAATTAATAGTGCTGAAATACAGGACAAAACGCATCCTATATTCACTTGAGATGGGACACAGAAAATTAAACCCCAGTCAAGGCACACCCTTGGATCCAAATCCAAGCTCCGAACTCTGCGAGTTGGGGCCTGCAGGCCAAACCAGAACAGTCCCCAGTGCTCTCAAAGCACTAGCTAAGTTTGGAACTGGATCCAGATCCAGACCCAACATTCACAGCTGGGCACAGTTGTATGAAAGGCTGAAATTAGATGCCCAGATCCAAACCCTAACTTTGGGTCCAGTCATAAACTTTCTATAACAGGCCTAGAGCAGAACAGTGTATCCAAACACCCCAGAATTCTGGGGAACAGTGAGTTGGAGTCAGGAGTTCAAAAGCTTCTGAGCTTGGTCCCATCTCCTGGAAAAGAGTGAGCTCAAAACACATGCACCTGATGACTCCATCGAATAGTAATGCACCCCCTAACCTATGCTTTCGCTGCCCCGGCACCTTACGCTTTTAAAATGGATGAATGGGCATTAATTTTGAAGCAGATGGCTTTCTGTTCCCGTGCCTGAGATCAGTGATAGGCCCAGAATGACAAGACCCTGGATACCGCATGAGAAGAACATTGATGAGTTGTTCACATCCTGGTTTGAAGCCCTTGTTGGAAAGAGGTATTGTCCCTGGAGCTCTGTGGCTGAGCCATTCCTCAAGCCGTTTTGCTGCTCTTTAAGGAAGGCAATAGACTGTATAGTTATCACCTGAAATGGGATGAAATCCCTCCCACCAAACTATACAACCTACTACCTCACCTCCACAGAGCAGTACAGAGGCTTGCTCTGCTCCACAGCCCCGACCTGGCGCAGGGGTGCGTCCACGCTCGGCTGCGACTCCACTGCAGCAGTGGGGTGGTTGTGTGATGACCTGACTGTCTCCTTAGGAAAGACAGTAGATTGTATAGTTAGCTCAAAGGGAGGGTAGGACTCCACAACTATTCAATCTACTACCTCAGCCTCAAGGACAGCATAGGGCCACGATGGCCCATCCTGGCAACGACAGCTCCGGGAGGAGGGCCATGTGGGTTCTGCAAAGAGAAAAGAACAAGCAGGGTCAGCCTTCGTAATGACTAATGCTTTACACTTGCTGTTGCCTCAGTCTTACTCACTCGGGCTCCCTCTCCTTCTTTAAATGTCCTTTGATTTGCACAGGCCAAGTGAACCCCAGTCAGCAATTAAGTTGCCAGCAAACTTTAGCACTTGAGTGCTTCTGAATGTACCATCTGCACCAGGGACCCGCTGTAAACTGTATCAGCAGGACTGCTGAATATAGGGAGCTCCACGCAGGTAGAATGTCCCTGCTGCAATATCAAGTCTACCAGGTACCATCTATCCAGTTAGAATGCAACTTCTGAATGTACCAGGTGAGTTTATAACATTATAACATTATATTATAAGAATTATAACATTCAAAAACCAGTCGGAGAACACTTCAACCTCCCTGGTCACTCAATTACAGACCTAAAAGTCGCAATTATTCAACAAAAAACTTCAAAAACAGACTCCAACGAGAAGCAGCAGAGCTGGAATTAATCTGCAAACTGGACACCACTAAATTAGGCTTGAATAAAGACTGGGAATGGATGAGTCTTTACACTGACTAAAAACTATTTCCCCATGCTAATTTTCCCCCTACTGTTACTCACACCTTCTTGTCAACTGCTTGAAATGGGCCATCCTGATTATCACTACAAAAGTTTTTTTTCTCCTGCTGATAATAGCCCACCTTAATCAACTGGTCTCATTAAGAGTTGGTATGGCAACCCCTGTTTTTTCATGTTCTCTGTATATACATATAATCTTCCTACTGTATTTTCCACTGCATGCATCTGATGAAGTGGGCTTTAGCCCAAGAAAGCTTATGCCCAAATAAATTTGTTAGTCTCTGAGGTGCCACAAGTCCTCCTCATTCTTTCTGCTGATACAGACTAACAAGGCTACCACTCTGAAAACAGGTGAGTTTAGAACACACCTGGTGGGCCACAGAAATGGAGCAGGTCAGACAAGGCAGAACACATCCGCTGAGGCACTGAGCGTACCAGTTAGATGAACAGACTAGATATAAGCAGGTACAATACAGCTTCCCAATGTACCTGGTGCCAGGTACATCTAGGTAGAGCTCATTTGCAGAGCTAGTGAATGCACCAATGCGAGAGACAACATTCCTTCAGTGTTATGACAGAGGGCAGCAGCACAAGAGGGCAAAGTTTAACAAGGGATGAAAACATGCTGGCTTTCATCCAACCCCAAGTGCTTGATGTATTTCTCCTCCACTTAGCACACAATCAGCACCACTGTTTTTATTCCCTAGCCGCCGAAATACTGATGCAAACCGGCTGGGGGGTGCAGGTGATTTAAAGAAAATTAATGAGTCTGGTTGTAGTAACAATGGCCAGCTGCAAACAAACTAAAATTCTCTGGAAGGGTAAAGAACATCTGGGGCATAAGCAAAAGACTACTCACTGTAGCACAACAGATGAGGTGAGCGTGTAACAGTACTGTCTGTAGGCCATTTTTTCTAAAGAGCTCATGTTCAGATCCTCAAAGATCTTTCAGCCCCTAATTCCCATTGATTTCAATAGGAATTTGGTGCCTAAATATTTCTGGGGATTTGGGCCTCACCTCTTATTCAGGCACCTAAAAAAGATTTTCAGAATTGCTCAGTATGTTGGGTGAACATTGGGTGCTGAGCAATTCTGAAAATATGCCTGCATGTGGTCCAATGAGAGCTGAGCCCTTGGAAATCTGGCCCTCTGTGCAGGTTCTAGTGCTGGTTAAAAAATGCCAATTATTTTGGTGGAAAACTTGCAAAATAACGTGGACGGTTGTGGGTATTTTTAATTTCCTGTGAACGTTTCAATGAAAAAATAAAACCTGAAAAAATTCACTTTTTGAAAACTGTTTCCAGTATAAAATTTCCTGTTTTTTTTTTAAAAAGCCAAACATTTTTACCAAAGCCCTCTCCCCCAAAATTTCAGTGTTTTATTTCCAAAAAAAAAAAAAAAAAGGAGAAAATTTCAACCAAAACAGAGAAAAAAACTGCTTTGGTCAAAAAGATATTTTTCACCCTCTGCCCCAAAAGGTTTGATGAAATATTTTAAACCAACTCTAGTAAGTTACAGTAGTAGTTAAGTTAATTCAAAGCAACAGTGGGGAAGGTGCAGAGGAAGAGAGAAAGTATGTTGTGGAAAAGTGGGCAAGCACAGAGATGCCCATATACCTTCAGCATCTTCTGCCCAACTCATGCAATGGTATGGAGGTATTTGTTTTTAAATGGTGGGGAAAGCTTTCTAGCAAAATTTCACCTACATCTATTCCAGCAGCCGCTAGTTCTGGGGGAATCTGGTTGAAATGTCCCAGTTTCCTCACATCTCCCAGGTAACAGTTTGACGGATCAGAGCTCTGATAAACATTTTCCGTCTCTGCATCCTCAATGCAAGCACCTCCGTAGCTTAGACCCGTTCATCGCTATCAGGTGGGCCTGAACATTTTAGGAAATACCAAGTCTAGATTCCGAATGCTGAATGGCTGCAAACTGGATGACCCCCAGGGCATCTCAGGACAGTAAGGTCCAGATCCTCAAAGGAATTTCGGCACCTACCTCCCATTGATTTCAGTGGGAGTTAGGCACCTAAATACCTTTAAAAATCTGGCCCCACTGACTTTTGAAAACATTACCCTCTGAACAGAAATTTCAGAGGAAGTGACACCAGCTTCTTCCCTTCCAGATGCACATATAATGCACCAGAATCAGCCCAAACTCAAAACCAACATGAATTTTTAAAAGTTTGGTTCTCCCTCTTCGTGTCTAACAGTTTCTGAGAGGAACAACCCCAAGATTCCAATACTTGCACTATAACCTAGCAAGGAAACTGTAGCACTATAAGTGGAAATGTAAATTCATTTGGGGATGCGGGCTTGGGCAGATGAAATACTAATAGGTTCCCCCAAAGCCCATAGTAACAGAAAGTTCCTCAGGGTAGCAAAAAATTTGGTGCACACTCATTTCTGAGGGAAGAGATGCCCCATGGCTGCTCTTCCTTTGTTTGGGATCCATACATCACTGATCATGACTTGCACTTCAGATTCCCTAAGAGAAGCCCCATAATGGTATCCTCAGAGATTATAAGCATCTGTCTATGAGGCAAGTTTGAGCACGAGTCAACGCTCTGATCTGAAAACATTGGAGGCACGGCGAGATACTGAGGTCACTTCAAAGGCTCTGAAAATATCAGGAAAGGCTCTGAAGGTTTGAGATGCTGATCTGGTTTATTAAAAAGTCCAGAGTGAAGGAGGGAGGGCAGGAAGGAGAGCCACAAAACAACAAATTAGCTGCTTTAAAAGCAGACACTGCTTCCAGCTTTTGTATAGTCACAGTCCTTGCAAGACGGTGCCAAAATGATCTGGGGACAGGTGGAGTTTCCCAGCAAGAAATCAGGGCCTTGCTTCTCTTAAAAACTTTTCAATCTCCCCAAGCAACAGCTGAACTGGGACAGAACCAGCTCTAGCTTAAAAAAACAAAAAACAAAAAAAACTGCATTGTCAGCTGTCTGCATTGACACAAAATGGCTGCCCGTCAGCCATTTTGTTTCCTTACACTTACCGATATGGAAGCATGCAGCCACTTAACATTTCATTCGCCTCACTGTTTTGCTAAGGTGGAAAAAAAATGACAGTCCCAAACTTTTCAATGGCCCCAGATGTTCTTGTTGTTGCAGTAACATCATTTGTCTGTATGAGCCCCTTCTGCTGTCTGTATTCCCTATAAGAGTTCATTCCCTTGACTCACGGCAGCTGCTTACATGTTTTAATTCACCGTGCCTCCTGTGAAAATACGGTACTGGTTTTGTGTATCTGGGCATGGCACCATTTAGATCTGGCTCAATTGTATACACCAGCAGAGTGAGAAACACTGACTACAGAAAGGCAACTAGTGGTCTAGCATTCACCTGTAGCTGTTCCCACTTTAAGACAAAAATATCTTTTCCAAACTAGCTAAAGAGAGCAACAGGTCACCCTTAAGTATTTTTAGTTTAACTTCATGTAGAAAAGCAACAGAACCTAACTTCATTTCACACTCCACACTTAAGAGTAAAAAGAAAAGGAGTACTTGTGGCTCAAAAAAATTTGTTAGTCTCTAAGGTGCCACAAGTACTCCTTTTCTTTTTGCCGATACAGGCTAACATGGCTGCTACTCTGAAACCTGACACTTAAGAGTGTGACTTAAAATAATACACTTACAAGAGTTAATCAGACGTGCTGTATACAGGCAAAGAGAGAAGAGAAATGCAAGCAGAGATTTTAAAATTCACTCTTATAACTGTCTTGGTGCAGCTGTGTTAATTTTTCTTCTCAGTGTTTTATTAATGAAACAGGTCACACTTTATAATAAGGTTAAATTTATAAAGGGCTAGTACATGATTAACAGATGTTTCTATAAACGGCTAATCAATTGTTAGAGATTGCTCTTGACTCCAATTGGTCGTTAATAAGAATCTATACCTTCTATGGATGTACTATTCATATCTGTAACATGCTTATTACATCTACTCATCCTTTATTAACCTTTTAGAAACCCTTTATAAATGTGCCTTAAATATAAAGAGTGACCACAAAGATAACATACTGGCTAGACTTCCAATCAGTACCTTTACCACATATTCTGCCCTCCCTTGCAAAAAAGTTCTATAGAATTTATTAGAATGAAACCAGCAAGGTCCTGTTGACATTTAATAGAAATCTAGAGAAATTTATTCTAAAATGGAGCAATTTTAATAGCGAACGGGACCCTATGGATTGTTCTATTTTAACAATTCTGTAGATTTTGATAGGAGGGATAGAATTCTCTATTAAAGTCCATAGGCTGGTTTGAAAATCCTACAGAAAGAAGATTGCTTTCTATTAAATTCTATAGAACTTTCCCGTAGGGGTTTCATTCAGGTATTGTTAGAATTCAGACATTACTCACACATGGTATCAAATAATGCACAGCGCCAATTGTATACTGTCCAAAGTATTTTCATTTAAAATCCGAACCAAACATCCCAAGCCTGAGGATACAGTACCAGCTGCGTGATCGCCATTTCCATTGCAACCGTCCACCTCGTTCTTTTATGACAAAGCTATTTACATATGGAGGCAAATCTCTTTTCAAGAAATAAGTCTCTTCATGCTGCCCTCGATCCGGGCTGCTTTTTCAAAGTATCTGGTGGTGTAACGTACTCTCCCAAAGAAAGGTGATACTATCACCAAAACCCGATGAACCACCTGTCTAATCGAAATCTGATTGCTGCTGGACTGAGATATATTGTTCTGAACATCCACGGACCAATTGAGCAATGTGATTGTTAGCTGATAAACACAATTATGCTACTGGGGGTGAAAATGCAGACATACTTAAAATAAACCTGCTCTTTTTTTTGGTGCAGAACCTAGTACCTTTGCCATGATACTGCACAGAACCATATGGGAACAGCACCAAGTTCCCCTCAACTTTCACAGCATACCACTTTTCATGGAGCCTCCACCGTATATCACACCTTAAAGCTCAAATCTTGTTACAGGAAATATCTTGTTATTATAGTAACATGATAAATAACTAAACTGTTAGCACTCAAAAAGCAAGAAAGACATATTTTTAAAATAAATTCACCCATTATAATGCTGAGCTGAAAATTTTTAAGGGGAGGCATTTAAACCAAACCAAACCAGAGAGATCACTTTAGCTAAATCCATGTGTTGCTGGACCTGAGGAAAGGTCAAATCCTATTTCATCTATAGCAAGAGGACACACAACAGGTTAAAGGCATTGATCGGTTCTAATCATACCGAGCCCATGTGTAATACTGCCTGCCCGTCCAAAAACAAATTAGACAATAGCACTCACTGGTATTTTATAAACACACAAGAAAAGAGGGTTGCTTTATTGAATATACGGAACAAACCTTTCCATCCGGCTATACTGTGCAGCCCCATATTTCTGCATGCACCAAGTAGCGCTATATTGATAACACAATAGCTCAGTTTGGCAAACCTAGGCATTTTCAATGCTCAGCATATGCCAAAACTACCCACTCTCTGTCTCCGACTTTGGTCTCCTTCCAAACAGGTCCCTTTTTTTTTTCGTTACAGCCGGTGCCACGTAGAGAGAGAAGCGTTAGGCTCGAACATGGCCGCAGTCTCCGGCAAGAGCCAAGTCCCAGCATCCTCGCTTCCCCCTTCCAGACAGCAAACAAAATGGCCCGGCAGCGGCCATTTTGTTTGCTCTGGAATGGGAGGGAGAAGGGAAGGGAGGGGAGGCGCACACCAGGAGGGCGGTGTGTGTGTGTGGGGGGGTGAGTATAAATTAGACAGGAATCAAAGCTCCGCAGAGATGTACTGCTGCATGCTTGCTTCCTGACGCTGGGGAAGGAACGGCCCATCCAGCCCAGCAGCAGCAGAAGAGAAACGGATCAGGTCCTGAGCTTTCTAACTTGTTATAGATGACTGAGCTAGAATCTGCTGAACTTAAAGAGGTAACACTGCATTTCCAAGGCCAGCTGGGTGCCCCCGCCCCGGCTGTCAGCACAGGCAGGGATTCTACTCAGTCCATCCACCTGGACGGAGGGGACGCCCGGCTTGCTCTGTGTAAAAGCTCCTGATGAGAACACAGCAGGAGAACGGAAACCAACCCGGGAATGTCAAACTCCTGAACTTCCCTGGACAGGAAACTGTGCAAATAACACCCACGTAAGGGCATGGGGCAGGGAGCCCAGAGCAAGCAAAGGGGCCCTCGGGAGAGAGATTCATTGGCAATAGGGACAGTACAACCTATAGACTGGCTCCTTATACGAGCTGCATGGCAGTTGCAGGGGAAAAGGCTTTTCTGGCATTTATTAGCTAAGCTAAGCTTTCCCCCATAAACCTCTTTGTTTCAGATACAGCAGCAATACACAATGGTTTGGCATAGTACCTGCCACTGTTCTGTGCTCCCAGAGCCATGTATTTAGTAACACCCAGCTACCGGAAGCTTCTTGAACTAGGGCCGGATCCTAAGCCCAGTGAAAGCAATGGGATCAGGCCCTCGATGCTTGGTATTAAAGTACCTAACAGTGCTAGTGAACACGTCCACTCGGTAGTGCCCTACACCCCCCGAAGTAGAGGCCCCACATTCCCACTCAGGCACAGGCAAAGGGCCCAGACCTGGGACAGATTCTTTTGGGGCTGGTGGTCTGTTCTGGTGGAATCTGGAGAAGGATCTTTCCCAGGACCTTGCAAGTAATCCAGTGCTTTTGGCGTTCGTTAACTTCCCTGCACTCTCCGGGGCTAGAGGGAGCCCGGTCTGACTTAACGGTAGGACTGTGAGGAAGGAAAGGCACTTGTTCCATGCATCAGCCACGCCTCCTTTAATATTCCAGCCTGGTGAGGAGGCAGTAAAAGTGAACTCCTGATGAGATAGCTACCAGGGCGTCAGCCCAGGCACGTGAAATGCTGCTGCCAAGCTAACCCCATGGCAAGGACTGAAGCCGAGGGAGCAGGGGTGGCCCTCGCCCCACTATCCCTCTCACTAGAAGGGAAGTTGGATGCATTCTGAGCACCTGTCCAATGTTACGCTACATACAGGTCCATGGGGAGAGAGCTGGAGCGTCACCCCTTTGAATGCATCAAGAAGAAAGAAAAACCAGAAGTGGAGGGTTAAATCATGACCGGGGATGGAGCAGGCTCAGCTGGATTCCCATCTGAAGGGAGGTGGCTGACTCATCTGTCAGCCGTTACTATAACCTTTGGGTTTGTCCCCTCCTGTTGCCAGCCCTGTGTCTCATTTAATCCTCCCTGGCAACACCGTCAGCCCCATGCAGAACACCCTAGGGATCAGCCTGCTTTACCAGGCTCCCTGGTCTACTGCCTGGGGACACCACTCACAAACCAGGCTCAGTTAAAGTCTCCCTCCCTTTGGCAGCAGTGGCCTGTAGGGTGGCAGGGGAGAGACAGCTTGTCTATGGGAGACAGGACGAGAGAGGTGCAGAGCGAAGCCCAAACTGGGGTGGGGCACCTCTCCAACATGCCACTAATCTCCGCCCCGGTCAACAGTCTTAGCAGAGAGCCCAGGACTGACCTCACCCTAGGTGTGGATCCTTCCAGGTCGCAAGCCGAGGGCGATTCTGAGACCGACTGGATGAAGAGGACTGTGAGTGGTAGCAAGTGTTGAACCTCCATAGCTTAGAGGTCTTCCATCAACACAAGAAACACAGTGCTTGCCTGACACACCGTGACAAAGACAATGGCCGTGGCCAGCTTCATCTTTCGGGCCCTGCTAGCAAGTGGCAAATGGTTTGTGGCAAAACCCTCTCTGCTTCTATCCATGGCATCGGTGCCCTTACCTCCTGCTCTTGCATTGTAAGGGCCTAAGGACACAATGAGATCTGGTGGTGTCTCGTGCATAGCCCACCAGTATAAATTCACTCTCAGTCGTTTGGTTTGAAAGATGCAGGACAAACCTATGGGAATCAGGACTGTCCCTCAGGATTTGGGATGGGTGCGAGCCCTGCTCCAACTATCAGCCCCAGCACCCGGGTTGAAGCAACTGTAAATGCCAAAACCTGGTGGAGAGACTGAAAACCTTAAAGATGCCATAGCAAAATCCGCAAAGGAAGGGTGTTAATTGGGCATGTCACTTAGTCGCCCAGTGCCTCAGTCTCCCCATCTTTACAATGGGGGTAAAGATACTGATCCACTTTCGCAACGTGCCCCAAGATCTTCAGATGAAAAGTGCGATGCAGGATGTGGGCCAAGTTCTATTATCTTTTTTAAAAAGCCTTCCTCTTTCTACCCTGCTGGTGTTGCAGCTATGGCTGTTAAACACCACTCCCCGCGCCCATTTATATGCTCCTTGCTCGTGCAAACACACCTTCAAGCCCCATCACTGGCTCAGGCACACACTCACACTCCTTCCCTTGTGCAGACACACACACACTAAGGTGGCCAGATGTCCTGATTTTATAGGGACAGTCCCGATATTTGGGGCTTTGACTTACATAGGTGCCTATTACCCCGCACCCCGTCTCAATTTTACACACTTGCTGTCTGATCACCCTAGCACGCACACACCCGTGCATTCAATGTCCCTCACGCATGCATGGACCCTCCTTCTTGCTTGCATCCTTGCTTGTACAATCGCCCCTTTCCTTGTGTATATATGCACACGCCTATAGCGTACATGCACACGGTACCTGGACTAAATTGCACTGACTATGCAACAAGCACTCTGGGGCGGAGTGTGACTCGAGCACTGTTAATTGTCTCTGCCATTCATGCACCATCTCCCTCACGACCCTCATCTCCATCCTCATGGGGGGTAATGCTGCCTGGGAGGCTGCCTCGGTGGCCCCTAGCCCATGTTCTCAGAGAAGGTTGCCTTGCAGACAACGTGTCCTCAGTGTGAACTCTTCCGGGCCCATGCTGCAGCTGTTAAGCTTTTATTTAAAATGAGGCTAAAAATAAAACCTGGTGCAAGTTCCTCATTCATCAGAGATCTGCTGGGTTTGTTTCCCTCTCATGGAGAGCGTGGCAGCAGGGCCAGATGGGAGTGGCTCCGAGCCGCTCCTGTTTGCTAGTGAGCTCTGTGCACCAGGCACGGTAGAGCACCAGGATCACTTGGCTCAAGAGCCCAGAGCCTTCTCTCTAGGCTCAATGCTCTTTGTCCTGCAGGTTGCCTTGGCACTTACCCGGGGGGACTTTTGCACAGTACATTAAATATACTTTGCCCACAATGGCTGGGATTTCAAATGAGCTTCAGTTAGGCATCCAAATCCCACTGAAAGTGTATAGGAGCTGCCTCCTGTTAGTTCCAGTAGGAGCCAGGCCATGGCAATTCACATCAATCCTCTGTGCAGCTAACAGAAGCCCCAGAATATTCTACACGGAGGTAGGCGGTGACTATGTCAGACATCCACCCACGTTTTGAGAGACAAATCAGAGAAACTGAATGGGAAAGGGCTGGGTATGCAAAGCTGCCTGGGGGATCTGGATGTGCAGTTCCAATTAGTTACTGTGGGAACTGGGATCCAAATCCCTGATTTTCAGCCTTGGTCTTTCCTACTGCAATTGACTGAGGCTAGTGAGATCAGCTGCTCACCATCTCGTGGTCCAGGCTTCGGGCCTCCCCAGCATCAAGATCTCATCCAGAGAACTCTCACAGTGAGGATGTTTGCTGGAGTCCCTCCCAGGCTTATCCAGAGCCCCATGGGCCTTCTGGGACACATCCATAGTCTCTCTTTGCATAGACTTCTTCTTCGATGATCTCTCCCCACAAACACCGTCCACATTGCTTCTGGTTTATGTAATATACAACTTCTGCCCACGTGGACAAGTAACAAAGGGCTTTATTGGTTTCATCAGTGGAAGATGCCTCATGCATCCCCTATGGAAGTGGAGGAACCGGGCTGTTTTCGCCTCACATGGTATGAGTGGGTGGATGCAGAAATAAGTCTTGTTAAACGGATGGAGTTTTCTCTATCCAGGTTCTAATGGCAGCACCTTTCATTGTAATATTTGAGCAAGCCCCTTCCCCCCCCACAAAAGGGTGTTTAGGAAATCGTAGAATGGCAGCAGATCGTTTGTGAAGAGAAGGCAGAAAAGTAATGTGGTCTATCAGTCTGAGCATGGGACTGGATTGCATTCACCCCATGTCCTATCTGCCACTGACTCACTGGGTGAGTCACCTTGCCTATCGGTGCCTCAGGTTCTTCATCTGGGAGATTAACACCCGCTCCCTGTGGTGCTGGGAATATTAATTAGCTAATGCCCTACAGTGCTTTGAACAAGTAAAGCACTTAAGGTGCTAAATAGCATGAAGCTCTAAACCCAAAACTGGCTTCAAACAAGCTCTAAACCCACTCCCGAAAAAAAAAAAAATCAATCTTGTTTTCATTTTTCAAGATCTATTTCCACAACTCTTGAAGCTACTAAGAGCTGCGCCCAGAGCCCATTCTAAGTTACTGAGCCACTGAGCTAGTTCAGAGCCCTCTCCTCTCAGGATCCATCACACGGGAGCCTAGAAATGCAGTTGAGGTTCTTCTTCTCATGGTGGTGACACTGAGGGTCCATCCCAGCTGGGCACCGAAATCCAGTTCAGGGTCTTCTCCTATGGCCTACAGCCAGAGCCCATTCAACTTGTACATGTGACTTCGCCTCTGAACTATGCCCAGAGCCCATTCTGGATGACTTCCCACTCCCAGCTCCTCCTCTTCCTTCCAGAAAGCTCACAGACTGAGACAGAGCTCCACCAGCTAGAAAGAGTGAGGATCAAGTAACCAGGACACATTCCAAATTGGATTTGGATGCATAGTAGATGTGGATGCTGTAGGTCCAACTTCTTTAGACGTAGGCCTGTGTTGGACACATCAAAAGGGCAATCAGGCATTTTATGCAGCCTCAGACCTGTCTAGACATCTACCCATGATTTCTAATGGGGGCCATGAGATTTACGAATGACAGCTAAAGTCCAGAGTCAAATCTCAGGGGCGAGCTGGGGTCATAACCTAGCTCTGAAGTGACTAAATCAAACACCCGACCACCGTGACTGGGTGTCTTAGCAAGGGCAGGTGGTGGTTGTGAGACTCTTGCATTGATCCTTTCCCAATCATT
The DNA here is from genome assembly GCF_965152235.1 of Eretmochelys imbricata. Lineage (NCBI taxonomy): Eukaryota > Metazoa > Chordata > Testudines > Cheloniidae > Eretmochelys > Eretmochelys imbricata. The sequence continues at coordinate 12,419,415 of NC_135592.1, read as the reverse complement.
CCATCTGAATCCGGCACTTCAACATTGCGGAGAAATTCGCCTCCCTGGAGCAGCTGCATATGTGCATCTTAGAAGAGTTTTTGTACACAGGTGGGCGTGGGGTGGAGGGGGGGGGGAAGCTAGTTTTCTATCACAAAGAACTTTTTGCCTGGAGACGCAAGAAAAGGTATTTGTGCCTCGAAGGGAAATCTGCCTTCAAGTGCCTGGCTTGTAGAGTTAGTTAAGGGGTCCAGCAGATGCCTCTAATATGTTAATGAAGAAAACAGATACAGCAGCCTCGATCCTTCCACTGCGAGAAATGGCCATCCAGTGATTGATACGGGCTTAACCTTAAGCCATCAAACTGCATTTCCAGTTAAAGAGCTTTCAGGCATTTGCTACACAGGTGTTTAACTCATTAGTTTTCAGCACACTTAGGTGGCCTTTGTGAATTTAGCAGTCTCTTTGGGCCGATCCTGGAGCTGGGCCTATGATCATGCAAAGAAATGTCCTAAATGGAACCTCTGAAAGTCAAGATCTCCAGTGGGTTCTGTGTGGCTCTTCCTACACAAGAAGAGACAGATCCTGCCCGAAGGGTCTCCCCATCTAGGCTGGACAAATGTACTGGCCATAGTGGGAGGGATGGATGGAACATGAAGTCTTGACCATTTGCCTTGTTGGGGAATTGAGATCAGGCCCTTTAAAAAAAGCCTGAGTCTCCTCTCACAGCAGTTATGTAATTCCATGGATTTCAACGGAGTTACTCCTGATTTGAAAGAAATGTACAGGGACAACAATTAAGTCATTTCTATAGGTCAAATTTTCAAACTTCCTAGATTTAAACACCTAACTCTACAGTTGGACAACTAGGCACCCACCCACTGATCCAAAACCCTTTGAACTCAGTGGAAATCTGTCGTTGGATCAGCCCTTATGGTTGAATATTTGAAAGAACTCAGATGCCTAAATGGGAACTAACTAGGAGCCAGATTTTCAAACATACTTAGCTCTTCCCAGCATGACACTATGGCCAGGTTTTCAAAAGAGCCCTGCACCTGAAGTGCTGAGCTCTTCAAAAATCTGGGTCCATGATTGTGCATGCAAAGTTCTTAAAAATTTAGCCAGTAGTGCCCAAAATAAGTACATAGGGGGACTACCTTTAGCTCCCACTTTGCAACACACATACATACAACATAGCCCCAAAACAGCTGCATTTCTCTTTCCTCTCCATTGTGTCTAACAATCTCATAGATAGAGACTTGTCATTCATATTCTTTGCCAACTCACGGACTTCTGTTCAGTTTTGTCCCATCAGCTGTTTGGACTGCTTTTAACCCGGTGCTTCTTATGTTGTTGATCTTCCATGCCCTTCTGTGTGTCCTGCCATCCTCCAGGATGTCAGCACTGCCCGGAGAATAGGGTGGATCACTTGGGGCTCAGCAGTGGCAGAGCACAGAACAGGGCAGGCCCTATGCAAAGCAAGGACTGTAGCCTTTGTTTGCTTTTATTCATCCCTTGATGACAAATGAGTGCATATCAGAATACACAGAATGATAATATTTAGAATCCAGAGGACACTCCCGTCCAATTTTGAGAGGATTTAAAACAGGTTAAATTTTGGGCCTAGGCTACTAGCATCCCTCGAAAACCAAGTGAAATGTTTAATTCATAACAAGTCCCTCAGATTGTTTCCAGTCGAAAATGATGCTGTTGCTCTTCAGTAAGAACTGTGGAACAGTGAGGAAATGTCAGAAGCGCAACGACTTGGGACATTTAAAATGACACTGAGCCTAGAGTGTTGGCTCTTTGGGGAGGAACCGTCTTTGTGTTCTGGGTTTGTACAGCCCCTGGCACAATGGGCACCTGGTCCGGGACTGCTAGGATGTACTGCACAGTAAATAATAAATAATAACGCACTGAAGCATAGCATGATCGAGGGGAGGGGGCACAGGGGTAGGAAACAGGACTGGGTACTGCTCTGCCACTGAGTTGCTGGGTGACATTTCAGAAGTCATCATGTTACTGTCCTACTGTACCTCATGGCCGTGTTGTGAAGAATCATTAGCTAATGGGACAGATCCTCCATTAACAATTCACAGCAGCTGAGAAGCTGGCCCAGCAGTTGTAAAAGCACTTTTGACAAGGTGCTACATAAAGGCCAAGTTTTTATTATCACGGTAGGGCAAGTTTTTAAAAAACCTGGAGTCCTAAAGATAGGCTCCAAACTCCATTATTTAGGCCTGATGGGAGCTGCTGGCTACTTACTGCTTTTGAAAAGCAGGCCCCTTATTTAGACCCCTGTATAAAGACTTCAGAACCTAACTTTAGGTCCCCCCCCCTTTTAAAAAGTCTTGGTGATGGACAGCAAGCTTGCATGGGCCTGGGGGATGAACATGATGACATCCTCCACATTGAACTTCTCAGAGAGGAGGAGTCAAGGAGCTACTAGTCAGAAAGCTCAGAGCCTACAACCGTCTTAGACAGGGCACCCCAAAGACATCTCAGTGATCCATAAAGCAGACTCTGATCCCCCTGAATGGGATATCTGCTCGTCCATGGGTAGAGAGGGCATTTTACCCAGGTCACTACTGCAATTCACAACAGCCATACTATGACTGATGCTGCCGTTCAATTAGCTGTACTTCTCATTAAGCCGTTTCCGAATCGCTGAGCAGCGTCGCTGGCTGGGAGGGGAGGAAGGGACAGCGGTGATGGTCAAGGTGTGGCAGGGTGTCCCGGTTAGTGGTGTCAAGCTGTGCTAGTTAAAATGTCCCAGAGTATAAAGCCGGCTTCTGCCTGTGATTGGGGGGAAGCACTGCTGATGTGTAAAGACAAACAGATGGGTCAGTTTCACAGGGAGAAATGGGCTCTTCTGTACTCCAGACTCACCAGCTGAAAGATTTCCTCCTAAGTCCACCTCCATGTCTCTGGGCATTCGTCCCCTTCACCTGGAAACCTCATGTCAGATAATTCCCAAAGACGGGCCCGGTTCTGCAGAGCTGAGATCCAGATGGGAAATCCCACAGAGTTCCAGGGCGTTTGGATCCAAGCTTAGGTTTGGGGCCTATCTCAAACATCAGTTTCAAATGCTCCATGCTATGTTCTTCCCTTACTTTGGAGCCTCATTTTATGGCTTTTCCTTCCTCCCTGGATCTCCTAAAGCCTGGGGAGCCGGCTGGATTAACAGGAACAACTCCTTCAGCAAAGAAACCTGCAAAATTCCTGCATCCTGTGGGAATCAGGAGGGTAAAACTGCTCCCATAACAAGTCTGATGTTTCTGTAGCCCCGGCCGTAGCCCCCTGAAGAATGCAAAAGAGCTACAGATTGTGCTGTCAATTAATATGTTGAGCACAGCTCTGCAGCTGTACAGAGTAAAGCAGGTACCTTGGCAAAGACACAGGAAGTGCTGCATCCTCCACTGAAATGCAACCTCCTCTGGGGTAAAATATAGCAAGCGTTCAACAGGGCACAGCAACCCTGCCCAGTAAAGGAGTCAAGAACCCCTCAAGGTATGGAAACTTCAGAGGGAATCTAAGGGTAGGTGGAATATAACGGATCAGTACTCTAAGGAATAGTCTTACTCTATACAAGGGGAACTTTACTGCTTGCAGGGGCTCAGGAGCTCAGTTTTACAACTCACTCAGCACTGGTGCATTGGTACAGTTCTGCCTCAGAGGGAAGAGCCCCAGCTGCTGAATCCCCAGCCTTGCAGTGCTCTGGGTTTCCTTTGCACACCTCCGGCAGCCACCTACCATCTCGGCCCCAACCTGACTTCGCTGAAGAGACAGACAAGAGCCCAGCATGCCTGCAGTGCTGGCTGCAAAAAGCAACAAAGATTCTGTTGGCACATATTATTTTACCGTAGTGCCATCTAGCTTGTTTGTTTCCTCGCTAGTGGGCCAGCTGGGCACCCCTGGCGCAAAGGGGAAGCTGAGGTGAATTCCAGGGAACTCCGCTGTGTAAATAGCTGCCGTTAAATCAGCCGCTACAGTCCTCTTTTGCATTTGTTCCTCAATGATTAACTCTGCCTGCTCCAGACCAGCTGCTTGAATGGGAGCCAGCCTGCATTCCAATGGGGCTGCTGGGACTCTCCTCCCGCTGCACACACAGGGTTCTCCTTCCTCCTCCTCCAGAGAGTCCCTTTAAAATGCTCTGTAGACGCCTGCTGCAGGGTTGGTACAATTCGCCCCTATACACACACTCCCCCAAAGTCCTTCCTTCGGGCCCTGTAGCTGAAAGCTTGAGATTCCATGCACGGCCCGAAACTTGCCTATCCCCCCTCCAGCCCCCAGCTGGCACGGATCATATCCAGAGCTTGTATGCAACGGATTATAAGGGTCCAGCCCAAACCAGGGCAGGGATAAAGGAGTGACGCTCCCCCCTGAATCCTCGGTGGCAATCATGTTATTCCCATGAGTTCTCAGGCCAGCGGAAGTCTAAACCACCTGGCCCATGAAACATCCCACGAGTTCCATTAGGACCCCATGACCTGGAAAGCCCCTGTGCTTTGGGCAGCTTTGGCTGGGCCGAGCCTGGACACTGCCCATCAGGCAGAGAGAATAAATGAGGTGCTCTAATGCATAAACCCTAGGATTGTGGGGGAGGCTGAAGGTCCATGTGGAACAATCTATCAGGCAAGGAGAACCGTTCACTCAGACAAGCCAAAGGGGCAGGGCTGTGCTGCTGTGCAGAGAATCCTGGGAGCCTCTCCCTAAGGATCAATGCATTTTTCACTGCCCAAACCTAGAGTGGTGAGGACAAGGGGAACCTGATGGTGAGCAGCAGGGCAGAGCCAGTCATGAAGCAGTAACTGCGTGGGGACCTCCAAAGGTGCTGGTCCTCCCACTGAAAAGACCTTCAGCCATCTGGGCCCAACTCCCTACTCATGTTACAATGCAACACTATCATCACCACCACAAAGGTCTTTTTGAGCAAGTTCCAACTTAAGGCCAGTAAAAGACACAATGATCCAATTGCAAATTCCCTCTTAATTTAAAGAATTTATTATTATCGTTTAGCCACGGTCTGGGAGCTCAAGTCTTATTTTGCTGTTCCCTGTACAGAACACAACAGCTGCGTCCCTTGGCAGAGCCCTGAAGGGCGCTTACAGGGGTGCCAGATGTTTTGCTTAGGACACGTCAGAAATTTCTTGCTCCAGCTCAGATCTCGCGCCTCGCCCTGAGGGCCTGATCCAAAGACCACTGGCGTCAACGGGCGTCTTTCCGTTGACTTCAGCGGGCTTTGGATGAGGTCTCATGACCTCTTCTTGTTAAGAAGAAAAAGGGAGGAGTAGCATTTCATGCAGCTTGGGAAATTAATGGCCCTGCCCCTGGGCTGTATTTGTAACAATAATCTGCTGGGGAGAATGGAGAAGCTAAAGAGGCCCCTTCTCGTTATCGTTAAAGAGTCAGATCTTCTGATGGTGTAAACTGGCCTAGCTCCATTGACTTCAACTGAGGCCCGGTCTACACTAAAAAGTTACGTCAACCCAGCCACGTTGCTCAGGGATGTGTGAAAAGTCCACACCCCAAGTGACGTAATTAAGCCGACCTAACTGCCGGTGCAGACAGCACTCAGTCAATGGAAGAAGTCTTCCATCAAACTAGCTCCTGCCTCTTGGGGAGGTGGATTAACTATGCCGACAGGAGAACCCCTCCTGTTGGTGTAGGCTGTGTTTACAGGGACCTGCTGCCATGGCGCAGCTGTGCTGCTGTAGCATTTCAAGTGTAGACAAGCCCTGCACTAGGCTGATTTAGATCAGGTCCTCAGCTGGCACAAGAAATCCTGTTTGGGGCCCGATCCTGAGAACTCCTAAGCAGCCCCAGCTCCTGCTCAGATTAGCATCAAGCCTTGACTGCCAAATGTATCTGAGGCGAAACCCAATGGCCTGTTTTTCAGAGGGGCTGGACATCTGCAGCTTTCATTGCCTTCAGCTGGATTTATGGGCACTCAGTGCTTATGCAAATCAGGCCTCGGGAATGGACTATCATCCTTTGAGTTGAATGCATTATTTCTAGGATCACATTTACACGGACGTCATCAGCACCCAAGTCACCACCCACACCACTTCTAAAGAGACTCCTATCGGAGGGCATCTCAAAAAGCAAAACAGTCCATCCTGTGTCCCTTCAGATCATTGAACAAATGGGGAAATCAAGGCTTTAAAAAGTTTTGATGTATTAATTGCCTGTCGTATGCTCAGCACTGTACAGAATATGGCTTATGGACCAGATTGACAATGGGAGTTAGCCACCTTGATGCTTTTGAAAATCTAACTAGGCAGCTCTCTGCATCTTTAGGGGCCTAAATATCTTTAAAAATTTGGCCTTACGTGACTTATCCATAGTCATGCAGCACTTGGCAAAATGGAGTCCCAACTGTGCTACTGTAATAAAAATGATACATTACCGGGAGAGGAACCCAGGAGTCCTGGCACCCAATCACCTTATTCTACTAGTCCCCAGTGGCTCACTAACTGGTTCACATGCAAGGAGACCAGAAAAGCATTTCTCTTTCCTTCCTCAGTTGGATATTTCAATGCTACCTTAAAGAAGGGGTTAGATTTTCTTACACATTTTGACAGGGTGGGCCTGAGGTGGAGAAGGAGATTGTTTCACACTCACGTCCCACTCGGGAGCAGGCGGTGAGCATTCTGCTGGTAGCAGGTGACAATCCGGAAGTGAAAAAGGAGATTTTCAGAGCCCGGTTTGTGTCTCTGTAGGAATGCAAAAGGGGAGACAAAACCTAGGGGAGCCTCTATTTATGTTCTGGTTAAGAGAGCAGCAGCGCTGGGGAACCCGGGCCCAGGTGTTTAGTATTCAACAGGCATGCTCCTTAAAAGAAAAACCAGAGGCCAATTTTAAGATCTCACTGTACATCCGTGCATCACACATGGCAGGGGCTTTCTGGGGGATGTATGGGGGGGGGGGAAATGGATGTCCTTACTGCTTACAAACATTTCCAGAAAGAGTTCAGGAGGGAGGGAGGCACGGGGTGGTGGTGGTGGGGGGGAAATCTGTTGCTCTCACTGAAACAATCTGCTTTTGTTGAGTACGAAACAGGCCTAAATTAAGTTTGACATAAAGAGGCCAGATTTTTAGAGGCCGGGCCAAAACCCTGAGCTGCGTTAAGCCAGAGTCTGGGGTGGAATTGCTCTGGATTTACACCGATTGCCAGGGAGGACAGGGTGTAGCCGCACAAAGGGAGGAGCGGTCCAGGGAGAGGCAAAGTGTGTGCTCCGCAAAGTGCCCTCTGTAATCCTGCCCAGCATTCCCGGATGCCTCTGTAATATGGGCAGATTCCGCTCAATAAAGCCCCGTCCAGATCCATCTCCAAGGGCCACAACCGTGCTCCAGAAACCATCCCTCCCGCACGCCTCGCTCTCCCTCGCACCTTCTCTTGGCACCTGAACAATCTCTGAGCCACCTCTGGGCGACACAACTGGGCAAACCAGAGAAAGATCCCCAGGCACATCCCACCCCGCTGGGACCTCGTGCCCGGTGAGGCCCCCCTGAATCTCCGCCAAGCAAGCCAAAGGGATGAAAAACGAGCCAGCTTCTAAACAGTTAAACGCATTACAAATGAAGAGAGAGGATCCAGCCATTTTATTTCCCTCCATCTCCCTCACTCCAGATTAAAATCCCCCCCCAAATATTCTCCCCCTCTGCCCCAGCCTGTGCTAGATTCCCTCCACCCCACCCCGCACGATGGAAAAGGAGCACGCACCCAGGGGTCGGCTCGGCATTGTAAGCTTCCACCACGTTAGCTGCGGCTGCCATGTTGAATGGCAAATCCGACATGATTCAACATTTTCCCTCTGCGTTGCATAGGGTGGCGAAAAGAAACACACACCCAGCCCCAAAGCGACTCTTAAGAGCTGCAAATGGCCCAATCTGCAGGTGGAAGGGAAAGGGAGGCCAGAGGAAAACGATAATTGAATCCTGGTTCAAATATATGTTTTTTAAAAGTCAGATGTTTTAGCGCCCAGGACCGAAGGAGCAAAAGGAAGAGGAGGGGTGAGGGTTGCAGCAACAACAAAGCGACTGAGCATTTGGACAAATGAAACGTTATTTAAAATTTTTAAAAAAAAATAAATAAATGTAAGAGCTAGGTTTGATTTCGTACCAAGCCAGCGAGAGAGACGCACCGTGGAGGAGAATAGTTTGGTTGTTGAAGTAGCCACTGGATTTAGCTCCGCTTTTCCGGACAATCATCGGGGAAGGATCCTTTTTTCGAGAAAGGCCAGTTTGAGGGAGGCAGCTTTCTCCCCCCCTCCTCTCTCTCTCCCCTTTCCTTCTCCTAACAGCTCGGCGCTAAGAAATGGGTGGTGCCTGCATGCCAGGCTTCATCCAAACGAGACGCCAAAGGCCGAGGAGAGGCTGGCACAAAGGGACGCTGGCAGGAATTCCAGCACTCAGGAGCTGCCTTTCCTTGTGCCCTTGGGACAATCCCTCTTTATTACGTAGCTCGGATTTAAAAACCAAAAAAAAAAAAAAACCACCCGTTCTGGTCTGAAAAGTTACCCAAGCCCAATCAAAAACAACCCAAAGGACAAAAACTTCCTTTAGATCAACACAGGTTACACAAAAGGCCAGTTTTTACCTCCCTCCCCCCCCACCGCCCTGACCTCCCCAGCAAGCCAGCCCAACATCCGCGTGAAAATAAATCCTGGTTCCCTCCTTCCTGGTTTTCAGGAGGTGGCGGGGTCCTTTAGCAGGAGAGAGAGCGAGACACACCCAAAGAGAGAGAGAGAGAGATCTATAGCGAAAAACCTTACCGCAGAGGAAGAATCAGTTTTTGCTGTCTTTAAGTACCTGGGGCTGTGCCGATAATAAAAGGGGGTTAAGTAGTGGGGGTAGGGGGCGGGGGGCAGATGGGGGCTGGTAATGCAGCTGGGGAGATGCCAAAAAAAGCAGAACAAAACACGTTTTCGTTTTGTCTGCACCAGCCTGCGACAGTGAGCAAGCGAGCGAGCGAGATGCACAGTGAAAACGCTGCTGAGCTCGGAAACGGGCCTACAGCCACTTTGGAAGCCTCGGCAATAATTCTCTCCCTTCCTCGCATTCACCCTGCCCACTCTGGCTCGGCTGCCAAGTCGGAGAGTTGGCACGGCTTCCCAGGCAGCGCGGAACAAAGCCGTCACCCATCCCTGAACAGGCGCTGACGGCAGGCTAAGTGACAGGCGCATCTTCTGCATGTTAATCCAAGGGGTGAGGAGGAGAGAGCAAAATCCACCGGCTCCCCCGCCACCGGCCACTCCTTTCCAACCCGAGCCCCGGTGGGCCCCGTGCACCGTCCGCAAGGCAGGAGCCCTGGAGAAACAGAGCTGGCCCGGCAAGTCAAACAAACAAGCAAGCAAGCGCAGGATTTAAATACAAACCACCGCCCGACCCAGCAGCACCCTGGCAAACAAGGCCGCTCGGCATCTGCTGTACCTGTTCCCGCTGCCTTCATCTCGCCTTGGAACCGTGACAAGAGAGAAGCGTCGCCTCTGGTGGGCTCTCGCAGCCTCGGGTCTGCAACCCTGTGCAGGAAGTTGGCACCGATCCCAGGTAGGACTTTACTCCCACATCCCCCCCCCCCCGCCTCCCGCGTCTTTCTCTCCCCTCCCCTCCTCCACCCACCCTATTCCTTGGCAAATCCCCCCCCCCCCATTCTTAACTTACTCCCCCCGGCCCTGGCTGCATGGGCGCAGGGCACGCTAGCGACCAGACACGTTCAATGCCCTTCAGAGCACCAGCCAAGAAACACGCACACACCCCTTAAGGGTGACCCGGGCAGCACAGAGAAAGCAGCTGGCTCCCCTAAACGCCTGTTTTGACACGAGGGTTGGGTTGGGTGGGTCGGGGCGGGAGGTTTGGCGGGGGGGGGGGTTGTTTTGGGTTTTTTTGTGCTTGGCAGACCGGTCCAAACACGAGGGGAAGAGAGGGAAAAAAAAAATTAAAGCCCCGACTCTGTCCAGGACAATCAGAAGGGAAGGTGGAGATTAGTGCAACTCCCAGATCACAACCCTCCCTCCCAGCTTCCCCCACATCCATTCACCCCCCCCTTGTCTTTTTTAATATTCCCAGCGCCTGCATTATTCCAGTCCACAAGCGGGAAGGAGTTTACAGTACAGACTCTCTCTTGAGGCTGCCAGCAGGAAAGAGAGGGAGTTCTCACAATCGAACAGCGAGAAGAGCAAGGAGAAATTAACATCCAATTAGCGCCGTGTTTAACGAGGGAGACAGAGACAGCCGTTGTTTTATTGCCCTGTTCTTTTCATTCGGATCTGACAGGCAGCGCGGCAGGCACCCCCGGCTGCAGTGACGTCATTTTCCCCCCCTTTTTCCTCCAACAAGTTTCCCAGAGGTGGATCGTCAACTCAGCTGGGGAAATTCGTTACTTTCTTGCATTAAAAATTATTCTCCCTCCTCCCCACCCCAAAAAAACGAACAAAAAAACCCATCTCCCTTCATTCTTGTAAAAGCCAAACCAGGAGACGATTTCTCTGCGTGTCTGTCTCGCTCGCTTGTTTTCCTGCTCTGAGACAGCTCTCTCAGCTTGTAAAAGTTTGAGCCATGTGACACTCCACCCAGCCTCCTTTGGCAGCGTGACAAGAACCGCTTTGGTGTATCAAAGAGAACAGGCAGCTTTTAAGGAAGAAACTCGATTCAGAAAGATTAAAGAATTATGATGTTTTAATCAAGGGAGAGAGAGAGGTTGGGGAGGGAAAACTGCTCATTGCATCTGGATCAACAGGAGCGGCCTTCACAAAAGGCTGTGGCAGCAGAATAGACAGCAGGAGTGTTTGAGGAGGTGGTGGTGGTGCGGGGTTTGAAGCAGAAGTGGGAGAGACTTATTTAACAGTTCCAAGCTCATCATTTTCCCCTCCTCCCGCCCCCCCTCCTTTAGGCTGCTGTGAAGAAAGGCCGGGGAGCGAGCGTCACATTTTCAAGGGCTTCACCATCTCTTGTGGAATCCTGCAACCTGTCACAAAACTCTCATGAGACATTTCCATCTCCAGAGAGGCAGGGACAGAGAAACACACTGCCCAGCACACGTACAAACCTCAGTGAGCTTCGCATCTGGGAAGATAGGGCTGCCTTTGCGTCTCCTCCACATCCCAGCTCCCCCTTCCCAAGGCGCAGAGCAGATTCGTCGCCACTTTCACAGATGACAAAAGGACTGGCTCCTTATAATCATCCATTAAACCTTCTCAAAACTCTACACTCTTTGCCACTTCAAAGCTGGCCTTTCTCAGCAGGAACAATGGGACTGGGTGAGTCTAACAGGAACCACCCGGCTTGGTGTTACTTGTTTCGGGTGGTTTCCCTCCAACACTAGCACGGGGATGTATTTTGCCCCCTGATTCCAAAACTGGGCTTACCAACTCTAACAGAGAAACCAGCCACCCTCCCCCCAGGACACCTGAGCTGTGCCCCAGCTCCAACAGGCTTAAGCGACAGAATCCCAGGTTTCCAGTCCTACTTTGTATGAGCTTTAAAGGTCTGTTCTACACTGCACGGTTAAGTCAACACAAGGCAGCTTACATTGACCTAGTTGTGGATGTGTCATTCAGAAGATCAGTCTCTTCTAGATGACTGGCCCCTTGGGCAGTTGCTTAAGACAGATCTTGTTAAGAACATAAGAACGGCCATATTGAGTCCATCTAGCCCAGCGTGCTGTCTTCTGACAGTGGTCAATGCCAGGTGCTTCACAGGGAATGAACAGAACAGTTCATCATCAAGTGATCCATCCCATTGCCCATTCCCAGCTTCTAGCAAAGAGGGGCGAGGGACACCTCTAGGGACATGGCTAATAGCCATGGATGGACCTGGCTATTAGCGGACATGGCTAATAGCCATGGATAGACCTATCCTCCATGAATTTATCTAGTTCTCTTTGAACTCTGTTATAGGCTTAGCCTTCACAACGTCCTCTGGCAAGGAGCACCACAGGTTGACTGTGCGTGGTGTGAAGAAATACTTCCTTTTGTTTGTTTTAAACCTGCTATTAATTTAATTGGGTGACCCCTAGTTCTTGTGTTTTGAGGAGGAGTAAATAGCACTTCTTTATTTACTTTCTCCACACTACTCATGATTTTACTCTATTGTATCCCCCCTTAGTCATCTCTTTCCCAAGCTGAAAAGTCCCAGTCTTATTTACTCTCTCCTGGTTGTGCTATATAAACACAACTCCACGCCTGCAAGATGCTGAGCATCTAGAACTCACACCAGAGCCAACGGGAAGTAAGGGTACTCAGCAGCTCATAAACAGTGACTGCAATGTCGGGGGAGGGGGGGGATGTCTATACATCCCTGGGTTTTTAAGGGAATTCCAATGAGGTGGAAGGGCATCAGCAATGAGTCAACCAAGCTTCCTGTTATAGAGGGGATCAGAAAGAACCCAGGCTGCTGGCCTCAAACAGGAGGGACAACGGAGGAATTAAGCACTAATGCCTGTAAATTAGCACTTCAAGCCTCTTCAAAGGCTCTTCCAACAGCTGGCCATCCAAGGAAAGCCACATACCCTTCTGATTGCAAGGAGCACTTAGGGTGTGGCCCCATCTTGCCAACATCCCGCTGCCACCCAAGGGTACTCTCTTGGGGAGGCCTCTCCTCACTCTGCTGACTAGCATTATGATTACACCTGTACATCTGATGCATAAGCCCCAGCGAACCAGGGATTTGCACACTCACAGGTCGAGAGGAGCTTCGTCTCCTCTCGAGTCAGTGACTGTGCTGTCCTGGACCACAAGCTCTTTGAGATGGTGGCCGCTTCACGCTTTGTTGCGATTTGGATTAGGGGGTGAGAAGGCCCCACGGGGAAGATGAATTAGATGTGATTTGGTAAGATCGCCTTGATAGGATTCAGTGCCTGAAAAAAGCCCTGGGACTGGATGCTCAAAAATGTCCTCTCTACCTCTCTCCCACCCATCCAAGCTGTCTTCCACTCCTGTCTAGGTCCTGCCATCACTTTCCTGACTCCCTCCTCCTAGGTTCCAAGCACCTTCTCTTCTACCAGATACCCTTCCCCATATCCAGGGTGAGATTCTGGCTCAGATCCTCAAAGGTATTTAGATGCCTAAATCCCATTGATTTCAATAGGAGTTACGTGCCTACAACTTCAAGGATCTGGGCCTTTGTCCCCATCAGATACTGAATCCGATCCCCATATACATACCCAGACCCAGTTATGCCCCAGGATCCAGTCATTCTGCCCGACTAACAATGAGATCCAGTTCCATCTCCCCTTCGCAGCCCCTCCGCTGTGGATTTTCTTTCCCACACAACATGAGCACCCAAAATGCGGCTGGTTCATGCCTGCTTTTGCTTCCCCTTCATGAACAGCACCTTACAATAGTGCGCGCTCTGGGAGCTGCTGGAATCATAACAGGCAAGGTGAGCGGCTAAAATTGTCCTATCGAATCAGTGGCTTTGCGATGTCCCAGGCTCGCAGTGAGCTGGAACGGCTCACCTTAACACTAGGTCAAGCACAAACTGACCAGGATCACTGCTGCCTAAGCTCCACCCTCCTCCGCAAGGCACAGCATCCTAAGTCACCCTTACAGCAGAAGAGGAGGTCTCAGGGCTCCTCATGCCTAACAAGCCATTTTGCCGACAGGTGCTGGGATAGCGCCAGACACAGCCAAGCCCCCTCTGTTGTTCCCAAGTAGGAAGGATTAAAGCCTGGTGACCCCGCCTCCTCAAAAGCAGGAATCAGCTGCTCTTTGCCTACATGTAGCTTGTGTGGGAGGGGAGAAAGCAAACACTTCTATCAGCATTAAGGACATACTCTGCAGGCACATGCCTGGGGGCTGCAGCAGGCATGGCTCTGCAGCTAGCTGCGGACCCACGAGAACCCTCCGTGCACGGAGTGTGGCGGCATCTTCCTTTCTCCTCAGGCACTTTGATACCACTGCAATGGGTCCACCAGAACCACTTCGATTTCCCTTCACGCAGCCCTGCAGGCAGGAAAGAGCCTTTGTGTGCATGAGAATCTTCTTGGACTCTCTTAGCAGAAGGGAGGCTGTGACAGGTCACAAGGGAGCAGGGCTGTGGGAAGGGAAAAGGAAGTGAAACGAGGCAATTGTAGTAGGGCTGGAATCAGACACCAGCCATTATACGTGGGGCTTTCATAGCTTCCCTGTGCTTAAATGAAAACCTCAGGCTGGTTTGACACCATCTCGCTGAAGTGGAATCCACACTAACAGAAGCCCAGCTCAAAGAGGCTCATCAGAGCTTGCTTGTAACTAGTGCAACAAAGCTGTGATCACCTAGGACTTTATGGCAGCCATGCAGAGCATCACAGGGAGAGAACTCAGCCTCCCACTGCAAAAGCCAGAGGCCCTTACCACTTAGGAGAATCCCTGTTAGCAGTACAAGGCCTATGACACATGGCTGGGCAGGGCTAACTCCATCCACTAGACACTAGCTAGTGTGTTATTCTTTATTCTTGAGCAACCCTTTCATGCTGAATGTTCAAACCAAAACAAATTTGAAGGGTAGTTAGCTACAAGGATTCCATTGCAAGAGGAAAGTTAAGTGCAACCCTACTCCACCTTTTGCTTTCTTAGTGTGTGTGTGTGAGATCTCAATCATGAAGCCCTGTTTCTGGCCTCTCTCCTCCCTAAACACTTGAGAGCTGATAAACCCAATCTCGCTTCCTAGCTAAAAGGCTTTTGATAACAGCTGAGCAGCAACAGAAAGATCAGGCGAGCCCCACCCTTCAGATATCCAGGTAAAAGGTGAGAGAAGAGAGTCACTATTCAAACACTGGCTGCTCATTTGCCCAGTAGGTGGGAGAGAGAGAACATCAAACTCTGACACAGGTTCTCATAGGTACCCGTTCTCTGTACTGATGTCGCTGGGGAACTGGGCATCTTTATGTAGCTATAGTGTCACCTCCAATCCCCACTTTGCAACTGGCTCTGCCCTCTCCAGAAGGGACTGAAACCTAAACTCTTCCAGTGTTTGGGATCCCAAGCCCAGATCACCAAAGATATTTTAGACTCCTAAATTTGATTCAGGTGTATCAGATTCATTTTACTCAACCTGTACTCGGCCTAGTCAGTTTCCTATGGGGCAAGGTTGGCCCAGAATCATAGAAATGCAAGGACTGGAAGGGACCTAGAGGGTCATCTAGTCCACCTCCCTGCATTGAAAGCAAGACTGTGTATACCTAGACTACTCACATCAGTCGCTGAAAGGCTTAACAGAAGGAATCTGAATTTCCAGAAGTCACTCCCCTTTCGAATAACACTGATTGACCTTAAATAAGGAACCTTCAGATGACTGGAAAGCTGACAGAGCTGGGGTTTAATAATAAATGAATGCACCACATTAAAGACAATGATGAAACTCCCAAAGCCCAAGAGAGGTTGTTCTTAGTTTTATTTTAGACTACAGTGAAATCCTCTGGAACTAATCTCACAGTTATAGAATACGGCCATGCATTTCTTGTTCCTCTTTAACAAACCATATCAAGGGGATGAGGGGGGGGAGGGGTAAAGGGAGGCTAGGCCTGATCCCATAACACTGGTGGGAAGGGAGGTTCTTGCCTGAAGTAGCTACAATTCCAAAGGCTGCAAAACCTTTCAGTTACACATCTCACTCAAAACATACCCTGCGGTCAGGCCTTGGAAGTGTGAAACAAGCCCATCTGTCCCAGTGAAGCACCCCAGTAATGACAGATCAGGACCCCGAGGCCCTAGGTATGGAAGATGCTGGTTGTCCTAGTCACCAAATGAATCCCTGCATATTTCAGGAACCATAGTCACTCCAGATGGAGCTTTCTCTGGCCACCCTGGGGGCAGACTATGTAGGAAAGCACCACAGGGCAGCCGTCTCTCACTTCATTGTGCATTAGGAACGTTGTGACAATCACTAATGCATTTGCTCGCGAAGGAAGATGAAACCACTCGCGTTTGGAATAGATGTAAAGGACTGCTTTGCAGTACAAGCAAGATGGGGATTTAAATGGAGGGAAGCTGCCTGTCCTTAGTAACAGCACAGAATGCAGGTAAAACACTGTAGGATAAATCTCACTCCGCGACCAGGTGAGCTCTGCTACACAAGGCCCCGAAATGCCAACACATGCACCTTAGTGTCTCTGAAGTGCACAGAGACCTGATGGAATTCACTGTCTGATATTCTCTCCACTCTTCCTGCTTTAGGTTTGTTCCACTACTCTAGTCAGCGGCTAACAGACTTAACATTCACATTTAAAGTTGAGCCAATTAATTTTATAGCAACCTTACCTATTAGCAAATTGGACGAATATTAAAAAATTCAGTTGATTGGCACCTCAGAAGTAAGATGGCACTTTTCTGGTCTAGCTGTATCAAGTATCAGTGCTTCGATCTGCCAGAGGCAGCAACTGGTGCTGTTGTGTGAGTTTGGTCCTGGTGGGCTTTGAGTCACCACGGTGACTTGCTACGGCCAGTTCAGGAATGGACATATGCCACCTCAGACTAGTGGTCCATCTAATCCCATATCCTATCTCACACAGCAGCCACTGAATATTCTTTTTGTGCACACTTGCTTGTCAAGTTTAGTTGTCTAATATCCAGCAGCAGGGAGTCCCATAGATTATATTCTTAAATCCCTGTTGCAGCTGATTCACAATTAGTGTCAGGCCTTTCTTCTCATGCCCCTAACCATGCAGTAGCTGCATATTCCTCCCCAAAGTGCTCTGCTCATTCTAGTTCGAGCCCCAACACTTCCCCTGACACTTCTAGTCTTATTAATATCACTGTGACTTCATTGTTCTTGTCTCATTTTCCTTTTAATTTAATAAGGTTATTTCCCATAACACCCCCTTGGAAAGCACCTTGCTCCTTGGTGTTCATATACCCTTCAAGAGCTTGAATGTGGGAGGCCTGGGGTATTCAAAGCCAGGATGGAGCTGCTTGGCAGGTGTGTGGCTGATTAAATGTCCCCCAGAATATATTACTGGTTATCTGGCGGTGGTACTTTACCAGGAATGGGATTTAACACATCCTCATCCCAGCCTGGTCTCTGCTCCGTTTAACCCTTTCTGGCTCTGACGACTCACATTCACGTCAAGACATAAGGTGCTTCAGTAGACCGATAACTTACAAAGAGGATGTTCACTAAAGCGGAGGCTGGAGATGAGAGTGCTAAGAAGCTTAGGCTCACTTATTGTATCGCTATGCGGCACAAAGAGGGAGGGCCAGGGTTTAGTGTGATCCGGTCAGCAGGGCAAATTCAGACGATGCTACTTTCCAGTTAAAATCTCCCAAGTATGTGCTACCTAAAGCAGCTTGTCATCTCTGCACCTGGATCCCCGATAGTGTCTCTGGGCTGGGCTGTTTAAACACCTGGGTATTATCCACTTTTAAACAAACAGACTGTCCCTTCTGACTCAAGAACTGCGAGCTGAGCCAGAGAGCCAACACCCTGCTGCTCTCACTGGTACGTCATGGTCAAGCCAACCACCAAAAAGGGAATTTAACCCAGCTGCAGTTCAGAAGCCAGCTCTCCACAGGCTGATTCATCTCTGGCCTCTCTGGACAGGAGGTGGCTTGGTCCTGCACCTTAGTCTTCAGATGTACATGAAAAAATATCAAAAGAGGCTTTAAGGGTTCCTTACAAAGAGTCGGTGTTTGTCCCTTTCTCCCAGCCGAGGTAATGAGTTAATAAAGTGAAAGCAGAATTAGTCAATGGGGAACCTTGCTGCTGCAGACACTCTGCGGAAAAGCAGGCTGGAACCTCGGAACAACTGCCCCTAGGAAAGAGAAGAGCAGAGGGGTTAGGGGAGGTAGGTGGAGACTCCTCAGCACAGCTGCCTGACTGGCTGCTGAGAAGCCTCTGTACAGCAGGGAATGACTCCTAGCACCCACCACTGGAGTATCTCAGTGCCTCCATGTGACTGAAGGGTGAGGATTCTGATGAACTTCATCTTTTTAATTGCTAGAGAGCTCAAGCAACTTCTGTCCAACGGGCAAGAGAAGCAGAAACAAACATGGGTGTGTACCATGCAATTGCTACATTCTGTAGATATGCAAACGGGGCACAAACCTCACGCTTCTTGCAAGTTACCAATGTAGCCCTGATTTAGATCATCCAGTGACCCCTGCTCATCTTCTGGCCTGATCACTGAACTCCTTAAACCTCAGGATTCCAAGCCTGCAAGTTTTCATTCCTTTGTGCTTAATAATTTGCCCTTCCATAGGACTTTTCAACTGAGGATCTCAAAGCCCCAGGAGCTAGGTAAAGGATATATATCTATATCTATTGAAGCAAAGGGATCACGATCACACACACACCCCCCTCAATTTGCTATACACCAGGAATGAGGAGCTTGTTTAGGCTGAACACAAGATAAATTGGAATCTGGCAGGATGCTCCCCTACCATTCCAAGAAGTGTCATGGAATTTTTATTTTCAACGATGCACGTTCCATGGAAGTCTCCCATCCAGACTGAGTTAGCCAAACTCTAGCATAGCTTGCAAGATCAGATGGGAACATAACACAAGAGTTTCCAAAACTGCCCTGCACAAGTGGCCTCCTCCTTGAGGTGATAAAGGGTCAGAATGAGGAAGAGGAAGGATAATCCAGTGGTTAGACGGCAATAGCCTAGGACTGAAGAGACCTAGGTTTGAGTCCCTGCTCCACTTCCTGTGAGATCTTGGGCAAGTCTGTCTGTGCCTTGTTTTCCCATCTGTGCAACAGGGATAGTAGCATTGCCCTGTCTCACCCAGGTACTGTGAAGATAAATACATTAGTTTGTGAGGGAGTAATGAGAGCCATAGAAGTACCTTAGAGAGACAGAATGACAGTGATGGAAAGTTTTGAACAACAGGCTACCAAGCAGATTAGACAAGACAGGCTGCCGGCACCTAGTGTTGGGCTTCTGCTAGGCGGGCCAGGAGACCTTTACTGCCTAAGTATGAACACGGCCAATCCCACACTGCCAGGGAAATCCTGCTGTTGGCTACGACGTCAACTAACTAAAACTGCCCACTGCAGCCCTCACCTGAGCGCTGAGATGTCTCCAACACTGAACCCAGGATGTAAACACAGGAGAGTACGGAGGGAGGCCGGCACGTAACCTGCATGGTAAAGAGAGAGGGTCAAAGAGGAGAATGGACACAAGCAGCACTGTGCAGGGAGGGGGAGCAGACACCACGCAGGACTAGGTGTAAGTAAGTGTCAGCATCAGGCTAAAGGCCAAGTTACTGATAAATAATTCACACCATGACCTACTGTGCAAGTCAATTACAACTGAAGTGTGCAAATACTGGGAGTTACAGGGACACATTAAAAATGTGGCACTATAAATCTGCATCCCCAGCTCCATCTGCCCACTAAGGAACCAGCTGTCACTCAGAAAATGCTATAGCAAAGGTTCGGCTCCCATTCCCCTTTAGGTTTCCCTCTGTTCACAATCTTCCACATCTGAGAAATCAACGTGAAGAGAGTGTGCGTATTTGGGGGTTGCAAGCCTGGCTGAGCTGAAGAAAACAGCTCCGCTTGTTCTCATTTCTCCCCGACCCCCATCCTCCCTGCTTTGATTCTCCTCTTGATCGTCTAGCCCTCCTGCCCCTATCTCCCTAGTACCCTCTCTATTCTCATTCCTATCGGATCACTGATAATCTCTGCATCCTTCCTTAACTATTGCCCCATGTCTTGTCCATGCCTTCTGATCAAAGAGTCTTTGGGACAGAGAATACACCTTACCCTGTAAGGGACTGTATAATTTATGGTTCCATATGAAAATGTTAAGACTTTTATGGAAAACTACTGTCGACCTCTGTCAACAGAAAAAAGGTCTCAGAATGGAGAACAAAACATTAGGCCTGAGAATCATAGACATACCCGCAGTTGTTCACGGCCATGAGATCTCCCACTAGAAGGAAGGGATACGTCAGCATGCTCACAGCAATCTGAAACCAAGAATCACCAAACTGAGCGGCTCCCTTCTGCACTACTCAACTCTAAAAGCAGCAGGAAACAATAAGGTCGAGCAGGAAGGCTTCATGCAACAACAGGACAAGTTGGAAGTGCCTAGCACACTGAAAAAAGAATTAACAAACCAACCATCAGGCAACTTCTAACCTCTGCTGTGACAAAGGCTATTGGCTGAAGATAGTTTTGTAGCATATCCCTGCTAGCATTTATTCAGGCTGGGAACTGACTTTTCTCAAAGACCCATCTTCTGTGCTCCTTCTACCCAAGGAGCTGCCACATTATTGGTCTGACTGTGATATTCAAGAGGAGGAAAGCTTAGTGGTGCTGCATGTCACATTGAGTAAGTCAAAGAAGAGGGGTAGTGTCTTCCTGTTACCCAATACATTAAAAATATGAGCCATTGCTAAAACATTTTGGGCGGTAGTGAAGTTACTCTGATCTTTAGGTCTAAAGCACACCCATTCTGATTCGGAATGGTTTGGGAAAGACGCACTGGAACCAATTTACAGAAATGATGAGCACCCACAGCTGCAAGTCAATGGGACCTATGCGTTTCTGATACTCAGCCCCACAGTACATGGAGACAAGACATGAGCTTACATCAGTTTACCTACAAACAGGAAAGGAGGCACACAGAATTACCCACATGCACAGCAGCACCCACACATAGTGCGCACACACACGCCTGTAAATGTCTATGCATGAGCTCTCACACCAGAGAATGCAGGGCGGGGGAGGATGAGAAGCAGTGTGCCGACTGTCTACATACCCCCATCACAAACTTTGTGTAGCTCCGGATCACAGATGCCTGGCTGAACTGCAATGGAGAGGAAAGGAAGAAACCAGTGGGGTCATGGAAAAGGCAGCCGATGATAGCATCTCATTTTGTCCTTAACTTAAATCCACCTCACACAAAAGTTTAGCACAATGAGGTTTCAGCGTATTGAACAAGAGAAAGTAAAGTAAATGGCAGAAAACCAGAGGTAGCCATGATATGGCATATACGTGGAACACCCAAGAAAGGAGTGTGGAGTTAACAGATGGACAAGGGCACCCTTTGTGCCAACCATGGCAGTAGCTTGTGTGAAGACATCTTTTTACTAAGACATAAGCTGCCTCTTTCCTAATTTTATACAGGCCACCAGTCACTGGTTACATGGCAGTAACTTTTGGTTACTCACAACCTGGCTTATGTTTGATCCAGTAAACTAGGGGAGAAAGATTCTATATGCCACATCAGCAATGTAAAGAGTACATGGCGGGGGCGGGGGGGGGGAGGGAGGGGGAATGGGGGGATGGGGATATGAACAGTTCAACCAACCGGTTCTACTTTCTATGTAGTCACAGTTTCTAATGATAGGCTGGTTCATCACACTTTCCCACCTGTCTCATATCCCAAAACCTGGCTGCTTTGCACAGCTATAACATAGTCTAAGAAACTATCAAAACCACTTGTAAGTCTGTTTCCATTACGATATTTTTGGGAGGGAGGGGTAAGAGCGGAGGTTGAGCATTTGAGTCAATAGATCTAACACAGCCCAATGGGTTTAGACCAAAATGAAAAAGGGCTTGCGATGTTCACATCATTTTAGGCTGAAGATTTGGAACTGCAGAGTCTGAACCCAAACTCCAGCCCCAATTCATCCTTGAGCCTGATCTCTACCCCTCCAAATCTCAACCTAAACTGGACCCTGATTTGAACATAACATCTTCATCCCTCTTTTAGGGCCTGATCCAAAGTTCACTGATTTCTATGCACCCTACTTTCCATTAACCCCTCTATTTTAAGGTCTGATTACAAACCACCTGATGCTGGAGCTAGGGCGTCAAAACCCCCTGCTACTCCAGTTCAACAGAATCACCACTTACATTGTCATCCACTGCATAGGTGTTGATGAAATGAGCCAGGATGTTACAGCACCACAAGAAGACCACGTCTCCCAGGATGTGAGGGACTAAACCACTGAAAGAATAAGAACATGAACATAAGGCAGAGAAAGTCTCCTGGGCTACCTTCAGAATCCCACAACTGGGATGGGAGAGAACACTGCAGAAGGGCTTTGGAAACTGGGTTTGTTCTTGATTGTATATTTCAGTCACTTATTGCTGATTAAAAATGCCAAACTGACAGCCCTGAAAACAGAAATCCTGCTTATTCACAGAGCAGATACAGCTCAGGTAGTGGCAATGAAAGCTTTCTCCTGCCTTTCCCCCACTAACACACACAAATGGGCCTCAACCCTGACCAGCCAAGGACATCTCTACAAGGGGTGGAGAATTCATTCTTCACCCATACTTGGTCCTTGGTCTCCCTGCTGAGAGCAACAACAAGGGGGCTCATCAGTACCACTTGCGGTGGTTGGTTCTGAAACATGGGCTCTCTGTATTGCAGAAGAGGTTTGGTTTTGTTTACAGCAGTCTAACACACGTTAGTCACCGCATGGTAAACACACACTTTTGGCAGTGAAGACAAAGCCCTTGACACCTTCACACTAGGAAGGGATTCCAACTGCAGGGAGACAGACTGAAATGATCTAACAGAAGTTAGAATTGTAGGTCCCTTCCACAGCTATGAACTGGACTAAGATCTACCAAGTCACCTCAGCCCACTGAATAGTTGCTGCGTGATGCCTTTTGGGCACTACCAACCTAAGGTGGATCTGAACAAGTGATCTATAAGTAAAAGGCTTCAAATCCCATGATCAGCCCATCCCCACTTGTTCTTCCTTAAGAACCATCTCATTGGTTAATCTCTATTTTGAGGTCTCTGCAAGATTCTTTGCTTGATAATTTCCTTTCGGTAAGTTTGTTTCTGCCTGCGTTTCCTCAACCTTTGCAGAAGGCCCTCTTAGAATGTGTGAAAAACTATTATTACTACAAAAGTTTTTTTCTCCTGCTGATAATAGCTCATCTTAATTAGCCTCTTACTCCACCTTTTCACGTTCTCTGTATGTATATATCTCTCTCTCTCACTATATGTTCCATTCTATGCATCCGATGAAGTGGGCCATAGCCCACGAAAGCTTATGCTCAAATAAATTTGTTAGTCTCTCAGGTGCCACAAGTCCTCCTGTTTTATTTCGTCTTCAGAATTCTCTATCCCTTTTACCATTTGGGGAACTACTTTCCTGCCACTAGCACCATTTTAAGATGAGCAGTTTGCAGCCCTCTTTAGCAGCAGAGGTTCATTAAAGGCCCTTTTGAAACTGCCCATCATCTGGGCACAACCAGCTTTGCTCAGTTATGGGGGGGGAGGGCGCACTTAAGTTCTGCTGCTTTGGAGCCCTCTAATGGAACATTCCCTACACAGTCTGGGGCATGGCCAGCTAGTCCTGCCTGGACCTTGCAGCTGGAAGCATTCCACTTAAGCCAATGGTGAAGAATCAGGATGCAGGTAGACTCATTGGTTTTACCTTTGCCTTTCTTTTACTGAGCAGGCCAGTGCTCATGGTACCCTAATAGCAGAACTCCACTACCCCCATTTTTAATGGCACTTCAAAATTAAATTTCCTTATTTGTGCACCAGCCTCAACTACATTAGAGCCTCTGCCACCACAGCCACTTAATTTATGCTTCGTCTGCAGAAACAGAGCACAAGCCCATTGCTTTAGCCTAGGTCCTACACACAGCTATTGCTCATGTATTTTAATTTCTCAGTGACAAAGGCTTTGGATGGTATCTCAGTAACCAAAGTAGATATTCAGAATATTCCTCCCAAAGTTAGAACATTTATGGTAACTGAAACGTGGGGGCTTCCAGAGCTTGACAGAGCCTCCTCTGACCATTTCATTCACAGAAGTTCATTCCCCTTCTACCCACCCACCCCAAACAGACTGCCTTTTTTGGAAAGGAAAAAAAACAAAACAAAACAGATTTCCTGTTCCATTTGTTGAAGCAAGACAAATTTAAACAGAACAACATGGTTTGGTCCATCTTGTTTATATTCATGGGTTGCTTTTATATTTTTTAAATGAATCCTGTGCTATGAATGGCTGAGCAGCTTTGAATTCTGCAGTTAATTTTGCCAGAGAAACGATACATGCAGGGATATATAACAGAGGGTTAGCCATATAGCGAAGTAATTCACATGTGCAAGAGATATGATAGAGAAAGTGAAGGTTCTAATTTTTCAGATAGTTTGGTTTCAATTTATAGTTTTACAATACTCATCTAGTGTAAAAAATATTTTCTCTCTACAGTAATTCACAAGAAAAATTTGGAAGGCAGTGCCCTGAATAGTTGCAAATACAATGCAGCTGTGCTTAATGCTAATGAAGGAGGGAAGATTCTAGACATTGTTACTCATCTGGAAGTAATGTTTACTGGGTCTCTGCTTTTGTAAATAGACCTTTCCCCCATTTTCTTTGTACGGAGCTGGATCTCTAGCGTTACGTTTATGACAAGAACCATAATGCTTTATACTATCCTTACTCAGAGATGGAAAAGAAAAGTTTGCATGATGTATCAAAAGCCAAAAACATATTTAGTAGCATCAGAACTCCTACTGCCCTAAGAGAGAATCAGGTATAGCTTTCCAAACAGGATCTGAGAAAGATCGGCTTTGCTCAGAACTTTTCCCTTAACAGCATAAGAGACCATTTCATTTCAGAGAAGAGAGACCAAATGATCACCCTGTTACACTGGCAGGCAGGGTGCTACGACATAAGAGAAGCAGAACAAGGAAGACATGGAATTCTGCCTCCATGGAACCATCGAATGCAACCCATAGCCAGTTGAGTTTGATGAATTTAGTGCTAGTGGATTTGCATTGACAGACTTCCTGTGAGCTATTAAGTTTAACTGGGTTACCAAGACAGTTTATTTTATATGGGGAAGGGAGCACGGACAGCTTCTTCATACAGCATTTCCTAGTGCCTGCATCTCTCTGTACAGGTTCTAATGAAAAGAGAATGTTAGCAGAGGCTAAGGGGAAGCACAGCTCTCTCTTCTGGGCTTGGGGTCCCCAATACCACCACCCCCTTTGGCTCAATGTGGTTCGGATCCACCAGAGAGATAATCTGAAGAGGGAGCAGTGGGAGGAACTGGTGTATAGATGAAGAATTTCTGGGACTTCCAGCCTTTGCAATTAGGCCAAGCAGCAGGACAAAGAGAGGAGCAGCGGGGTGTCCTCTAGTCACAGTTGCCTTTACCAAAAACATCTGTCCCTCCCTTCCAAGGGGAGTAGGTGTAAGAGACTTTGCTACAGGAGCCCTTCCCCTCACCAGGGGGCAGCAGAGAACACAGATTTTGCACAAACTCTTCTGAACCATCTTTAAAACTTCTCAAGTGCAGAACATTTGATGGAGTAGTTCAACATTCGCAGGAAACAGCTGCCATAACCCCATATTTTTGTTTGTTCTTTGACACAGCTTCCCCATCGTGGTCACAGAGAGCATCAGGGAGGTACTGCTGTGCAGGGACACCCACTCTTTGGCATGGATGGCTATGGCCCTGCTAAGTGACTGGAGCTCCTTTCAAACATTTCTTCCCCTTCCTCTTACCACGTCCTGCAACATAAGACACTGCAATGCTGCATCACCATGTGACATCAAGAATCATCCCAATGGCAAGCAGAACTGATGAGCTCCTTATTTTGCTCTACGGTAGCCGCCAAAGGCAAGAGGACCGTGGACTGCAATGCATGAGCAGGGAAAGAGGCATAAAAACAGCAAGGGGGACGTTCACACACACCAGGATGCTGAGTTGTTGAGCAAGAATGCAACAAGACAGGCAGAAGCATGGGAAAGTTCCTAGAGATGTGTGGCTATGTGACAAGGCAAAAGCTGTGTTTAAACTGAAACCTGGATGCCACTCAATACACAGCTGGGACCAAATCCTTGATTCAGGAAAGCATCTCAATTCAGGATAGCATTTAAGTGCATGCTTCAACGGGACTTAAGCACATGATTAAAGGCTCATTGTCTTCAAGAAGATCATCATGTACTTCAGTGCTTTCCTGACCCAACCTCCAACAGAGTAGGCCTTTCCCAGCATCAGACTATTTTCACTTGTGAATTCAGACTATTACCAGCATTTAACGATTGGTTGAGAAACACAGTCATGACAATCTGTGATCATTTAAGATCAGAAAGTACATCTTAACCACAATGTGCTGGCTAACTTTCCCAGGGCAGACAATTCCCACACCAAAAGCCTCCTGAGCAAAATCCTCTCCCTGCAGTTTCAGAGACTATTTCACTATTATTGATGTAATAAAAAAAAAAATGACTTACCCAACTGTTGCTAATAACAGCAGCAGGTGGCTCTGTTTTATAAGACATCAAAAGGGGAGGAATGTGAAATTTTGGCTTAAACCCTTAATTATCTGCCAGACTTCCTCTTTAGTTACATTGTCAATTCATCCTGCTTCATAACAGGGTCAGAAGCGCCTTTGAGCTTTACCGCTGTTTGATTTAGACAGCATTGTCTTCAGAATTCTTCACTGCTATAGCAAAGTCAAACCTACTCACAGTATGAAGCACTTGCTAATTCCAATCCAGAGTGCGTCAGGCATTTGAAATGTGCCTCTTCCCATGGTTTAACTATTTGATTTCAATAGTGCACCTCTTCCATTTTTGCACTTGATCTATCACTAGTATCTGTTGTACAAGCAAGTGCTTTAAGTGTCCCTTTACATCACTGAGGCCCAACATCAAAGAAATTATGTATACAAGAGGGTTTCCCTTGCACACTGAAATTTTGATTGAATAAATTGTCAGAATCGCATGCACACACCCCTAAACCTACAGGCCAAACTGGTGTTCACACAAAGGAAAGACTCAATCCTCATGCCTCCAGTGACAGGGAAATCACTTGGGAAAAGGAGGTTTCAGATAAGAGGGGACTTGAGACAGGTTTTTTGATGTTTGACTGCTTTCCCTAACGCTTTGCGATTAAGGAAGAAAATACAAAATTAAACAAAGACTCACGTACACAAAGAATCCCAAGATCCCCTCTTCTTTAAAAATCCTGCCAATGGAGCTAAACACGCCACTGTTGAGAGAGGAAAAAACAGTTATACCTAACCAGAGTGCATAACCCCGCTCACGATCTCTGGGCAATAGCAGCCTTGCAAATGCCACTGATATCTTCCAGCACCAGAAAGAACCACCCCCATTCCCTGGGAATAATTCTATTGCAAGCACAGCTGGGACCACCACCACCTTCCTGGGATACTTGGGTCAGGGTGTGCATGTGTACGAAAGAAAGCCATCAATTCTGCAACTGTCCTCTGGTTCACGTTCAATCCAGAGCTCTGTCCACACTGGGATCAGAACTGTGCTAATTACAGCTGTCAGATTTCAGAGTAGCAGCCGTGTTAGTCTGTATTCGCAAAAAGAAAAGGAGTACTTGTGGCACCTTAGAGACTAATCAATTTATTTGAGCATAAGCTTTCGTGAGCTACAGCTCACTTCATCGGAAACACTGTGGTTCGGAGGGCTCTAGTCTGCTGAAGACATTTTCCCCCCTCTTACAACATGGGCTTCACTGTGCTATGGTACGTCTTTAGCATGAGCCGTCTAGCACGATTCTCAGGAGGGGAACCACTCTTCCCTTTTGGGGGAAAGCATGCTAGAAATCACTATTTAAACACAGATGTAGCGACCAGTACTCGAAGCCTATTACATTTTTGGGATGAAAATGCACCACCATCACCAGGCTCTTATATAGCACTTTTCAGCAGTAGAACTTAAAGCGTCAGAATCTTTAACATATTTACCCTTACACACCACTCTGAGGGGTGTCAGTGCTATTATCCCATTGACAAATTGGGGAATTGAGGTACAGAGAGACTAAGCTATTTGCCCAAGGTCACAACAAAAGCCTGTTGTGAAGCCAAGAATTGAACCAGGGACTCCCAACTCCTAGGCTACTGCCCTGACCACTGGACCATCCTAGATGGTTCATGCAGAGATACAATCATCACAACGGAGCCAATGCTCTACTATGACCCTGTTGCGACAGACTCGTGGAAAAGTGTCCCCAGACAAGCAGCAGGAGCAGCACCCTTCAGCCCAATTCACCTCCTTGCTGTTTTCAATGTCTAGTCAGGACAGCGATCCAAGGAAAAATCCAGAGTAACTGGAGTGCACCTATGAACAGCCCTGCCTAATCAGGTAGACGTATTACAACAGTTGGCGAAAGCCAGAGACAGAATACTTGACTTAATAGAAGAAGCGAACAGAACAGAACCCAGCCTTCTCTGCTCCCTGCACGACACTGCCGGCCACAAGGCCAGTCATCCCCCAGACAAAGCACAGATTTCAGTTACATTCCTGGCTGTGCAATCAAAGTACGACCTCGTGCATTATTATTTCAGCTCCTCCATTCTGAGTGAAGGAGGAACAGACCCTAAGACTCCTGACTCCAAGTCCTGTGCTTTAAACATCCAACACAAATGCCAGAGCTGTTTACCTGTATTTGACTTCCCGACCTACAAACTGGACCATGCAGCGCATCGAGATTACTGTAAGGAAAGAAACAAAGGAGTTTACAAGGAACCAAATTAAGCTCAATGACTTTTTAAATGGATAGGCATCTGGTCTGGGAGGTGGAAATGACATGGAAATCAAATCTCAGTCCCCCAAAACACCATCAGCCACAGTGTCCCATCATCATCCTGAGAATAGTGAACAACTACTCCTCCCCAGCCATCCCCTAATAGCAGCGATGGATTCCAGGTCATTGTCCAATAGCAGGAGAACTCATAAGAACTGGATCACCCTTGTCCACATGTTTGTTGACCCCACTCAAAGGACTCTAATAGATTGGTGAGGCATGATTTCCCTCTACAAAAACTACGTTGACTCTTCCCCAAAAAATCTCATTCATTTATGCGTCTGATAATTATTTTTTACTATAGTTTCAACCAATTTGCCTAATCCTGAAATTACAGTTACTGGCCTGTAATTGCCTTTTTAAAAAATTGGCATTACATTGGCTATCCTCTAGTCATCTGGTACAGAGGCTGATTTAAGCAATGGGTTACATACCACAATTAGTAGTTCTGCAATTTCATATCTGAGTTCCTTCAGAACTCTTGGGTCAAAACCATCTGGTCCTGGTGACTATTAATTACTGTTTAATTTATTCCAAAACCTCATCTATTGACACCTCCATCTGGGACAGTTCCTCAAATCTGTCATCTGCAAAGAATGGCTCAAGTGTGGGAATCTCCCGCACATTCTCTTCAGCGAAGACCGATGCAAAGAATTGCCTTAGCTTCTCTGCATCGGCCTTGTCTTCCTTGAGTGCTCATATAGCACCTTATCATCCAAGTGCCGTTCCTCCCCAACCTCATTGTTTGGCAGATTTCCTGCTTTTGATGTACTTAAAAGTAAATTTTGTGTCTTTTGCTAGTCGTTCTTCAAATTCTTTTTTGGCCTGCCTAAATTATACTTTTATATTTGTAAAAGTCCGAGTATAAGCTACCAAGTGAGCTGTAAGAGACAGCCTCATCTCCAAGCTTTGAATATCCCATCACTAGGATGCTGAGTATTATCCTTTTCTAGTGTCAGTTTGTAGCTCATGCTCTTCTAATGGATTCAGATGCTAGGAATTACAATGGGCTTAAATTGCAGCAAGGGAGGTTTAGGCTGGACATTAGAAAAAACTTCCTGCTAGGGTGGTTAAGCACTGGAATAAATTACCTAGGGAGGTTGTGGAATCTCCATCACTGGAGATTTTTAAGAGCAGGTTAGACAAACACCTGTCAGGGACGGTCTAGATACTACCTAGTCCTGCCATGAGAGCAGGAGATTGGACTAGAAGATCTCTCGAGGTCCATTCCAGTCCTACGAATCTATGAATAATTTTTTTTTTTAAAACAGAAACAAGCACAATGAATTCAGTGACTAGAACTGGATATCCAGCATATCTCAGGGCAGGCAAGGGGGTTAAGCTTTTAAATCAAGATCAGGCAACAGGTCAGAGGAACAGGACTCACCGTGCAGGGGATGTGAGATAACCCGGGATATACACTGCATCAGCATCTCGTGAGAGGTCTGGAAAAAACCATACCACATTAAAAGCTAAAGATGCTAACCGTGTTACAAGGAACAGGCCTATTCACTGCAACTGACTCTACAATCATCACCTAGCTACAAGAGATCAGCTACCGCCACGAGAAAATGTTTTCAGAGGGCTAAATTAACTGGATTTGTTTCTCACACACAACTCCTATGCCAATTTTAATATTGCTGAATTATGCAGTATGTTCTGAAGCCTGGGGAGTGACCCCAAAAGAGGCTTATAAAGAACATAAACATCACAGAAGTACCATGTCCCTACCACAAGGGTGTAAGTACACTGCCCCAAAACATTCAAAGCCTGGTCATCTTCTAGGCTGTGTCTAGGGCTCTGTCATTCCTGATCTACTTTTGCATCTGTTTCACTCCTTGGTATTCTGAATGCTGAGGACCTGGATATGGAGTGAAAAACGGGCACCCACATCTTTTCCCTTTCCTCTTATTAAACGTAACAAGTTTAAAAGACTCACAGGACTTAATCGACATTAAGCTGCTCAACAATATCTGTATGAAATATTTACCAGCCAGGTCCTAGGGTGCACTCCTGTTTAGTGTCAATACCTTGGCACTCACAACGTATTTTTTCGAGCAATTTCACCCATACCAGCTATGTGTATGCTTTGCCCCAGTGCTTTCAGCCTCTAGGGTATTTGTCTCCACTGTGAGCTCTCTAGATTATTCATTAACATGCAATATTCATAAACTGAGATTGCCCTCAGAACCTGCATTTGATAAAGGTTTAATGAGGAGAAAATGCTCCTAACCTCTTTCACCACTTTTCGGAGAGAAGTCTTCACATCATCCTTGTTGGAAACATGCTCCATGTCCTCCACAGGAAAGACCTGGGGTGGGAGGAGAAAAAATAAATGAAATTCACAGCAACTGAACAGACGTGAACAATGACTGGTCTGTGCTCAGGGCTGACAATGAAATCAACAACGTCTCAGTCAAATTTTGAAGAACGTCGCCTAATGATAAGACTAACAGGCCCGATAAGGAACTTTAAGGATCATATATCACTGACCCTTCACTGCAGACAAGCTCCCACTAGCTAAAATTTGAGCATGCAGACTTTTTAAAAGCAACTTGCTCATCACTTAATAAGCTGTTCTCAAAATATGGTCCAGGAGAATCACCAGCATGTATGGGTTTATGGACTATTTGCAGTGGTCCATAAAGCCACAGGGACAGAGAACACTGGAGGGTATAATCAGGAGGATGGAAAGAAGAGGGAGCAGAAGCAGTACATAAGACCTTCTTCTCACAAAATCATGCACACAAACAGCTGGAGAATCACCAATTTAATGATGGGCGCATGCAGAGAGAAATCACTGGAGGCTGAAGCTGTTTCCATCTTGCTTCTGAGCAATTTTTAGAGCTGACTAGAACTTACTGGTTCTCAGCAGAGCACACGCACAAAGAGGGGAGTTTAATGCTCCACATACAGACATGGCCATAACCATCTGTACATGCTACTTAATTCTGTTCCAACAACACTGTGAAATCATGTAGTGTTAGATCCACTAGGTCCCTTATGAAAAAACAAACGTGCCCTTTTACCTTCTTCACAGTCCCCCGGGTGACGGTGGATAAAGTGCTAGAGATGATTCGAGGAGCAAGGCCGCGGAAGAGGCCCATTTTCCCATCCACTTCCACAATGTGTCTAGCTAGGTAAGAAAACAGGACACTGGTGTCATTTCACAAATCATCCCAGTAGCAGGGAATGGAACACAACAGTTTGCAGAGTCTCCAACTTCCAATCTGAACAGCACAAACACTCAAGCATGTTAAAGCATCTGCCTGAAATGACTTAGTATAGTATCTCAAGTGATTTATCACCCACAGAAGCTTCAGATGGGATGTGAAAGAGCTCTGGGCTGCTTCTAGTTGCCAAAGAAACTTTAGCATTCCCCCCCACCCCCTTTGGCTAGAGATGGAGCATTACTTCTGATGTCTTGGACTAATAAACCTCTTGATTATGTTCTGCCTAACTAAAAGAGTTAAGGTATTTTAATTGGATTAGGACAGGGAGTGAAGAATCCCTTGTCTGTTGCATATGGTTTCTTCCTCCTTCCAGCCCAGAGGGCTTAGTTTGAGAGGATGGATAGCTAGGGTGCTAGCATGGAAGAGAGGAGACCCAGGTTCAATTCCCTGCTCTGCCAGACTTCCTACGTAACCGTGGGCACGTCATTTAGTCTGTGCCTCAGTTTCCCAGCTGTAAAATGAGGATAATAGTACTTCCCTCTCACAAGAGTGTTGAGGATAAATACATTCAAACTTGTGAGGCACTCAGATAATGGGGGCCAAATAAGTACCTAAAATAGATTTCAGGAATGATAATTTATTCAGTTCTTTGAGATCTTTGAATAAGGTGCTATATAAAACTTCAGTCATTACACAGAACAGCTGAATGCTAGGAAGAGAAGAAAAATAAGTGCATCAAATTTATCCCTGGTGTAACAAAACTGATTTCAGTGGAATTACAGCGGAGGTGAATCTGACCCAATATCTGCTGAGCACTAAAACAGATTGTTCCTGCCCACCCACTCTTTGCTTTCTACAAGGCTGTTTGTTCCTTAATGGAACATTGCATGGATTCCTTAAATCACAAGACCCCCATCACTGCAAACATATTATGAAAATAGACCATCTGACAAGGGGAGACACTGTAGAACTCCCAATGCCTAACATCCCCAGAGCCACAAGAACAGGTCTGCAATTCACTGACTTTGATTGCTACTGCATTTTGAATTCCTTCCCTCATCAGATATTTCAAGCCAGATTTCAGGATCCTATCCATTTCTGTCTTCTCATTTTAAAAGAGCCTTACACAGACACTTGTCACTCCTTGCCCCTCAAGTATTATGACCATTTTAAAAAAGGAGGCAAAGCAATGCACCCAAGGCCAGAGAAATTCACGGTCAGCACTAGGAGCAGGATTCATGAGTGTGTGACTCCCACATCTCTCGCACGCGGATACACTTCTAGAGAGAAATTAAAATGTATTTTTCTTGCAAATATCTTCCCCTCCCTTGCTTCTTTACTCCTTTTTTGCAAACTTCTGCCCCTTTAAGGGCCCATCTACACGACAAATAAGCATGTCAGAGGATCAAGTTCCAACACATCCGTATTTTGTAGTGTAGAGAGGAGCTTAACTGTCCCTTAAACCAGGCTAAATCCTTCATCACTAAGTTTTAGCTCAACAATAAGCCATATTTACATTCCCCATCTACACTACAAAACAGAACAGTGTGGTAAGTGGGCCAGGGAATAGCAGTGTTAGGTGACGTGGTTAAATGTGTAGAGTAGACCTTCATGTAAAGTCACCTCCATAATAATCTCAACCCCAGCTCATTAGTAAAATTACAAACATCTGCCAGTTTAGTAAACTGCAATGGTGTGCTTAAGATTTAGCTCTTCCCAACAACTGTTTTTTTCTTTCTTGCAACAACTGTTACATAGATCTAGCCAAAAGCTTTGACTACAATGTTGAGGCAGCAATCTCTGCTTGCAGTTGAACTCAACAGTATCATTAACAAGAAAAAGAAACTGTGTATGAGTGTTGCCAAAGTATGAGAGGCAGAAACCTGGGGTATACATCAGAGACAAGACACAGCTGTATCAGGACACTCCTGTATTGTAACTGGGACTGAGAACGTGGGCACTTTAGCTGATTTAAATAGGTCCTACGTGGACAGTTCTCACACCTTCCCCTCCAGAATATGGTCTCAAGCTATTACTAAGATATACTCACCGTATGTGAAAAAGCCAGGTAGGTACAATACTTTTCTCCCCAGCACGTTTCTCCCAATGGCTGGAGGTAGAGGCTCATGCCCGACCTTCAAAAGAAACACCGGTCAGCTACTAACCACTTCCTACAAGGACTCCCCAAAGCCACTGAATCACAAGAACGTGATCATCTGTATCGTGTGTTATAGCAGAGCTGTATTCCTCCATGTCTCCAATCTATTCCAAACTGAGTGTAAAGATACTACTCCCCCTCTCTAAAGACAAACTCCTTCCCCAAGGGTACCCCAATGCTTAAAGAAACCCATCTCCTTTTCTCAAAGAACCCCATTAATGTAGGCACCCTGGCAAGCCAAGACACCAGTATTACTGTTACAAACATTCTTGAGTAAGCCATATTTCTGAGATATAACCCAGGCATTAGACTCCACCCATATCCAGCCCAACCCAATGGGAAAGGCCCACTCTTTTCCTTATGTTTCACAGAGCGCCCAACACAACTCTTCTATTACCCCTTCCACATAGCACATCACAATGCTTTCACCCTTCAGTAGCTCAAACATGTGCCATGGTCCCTCCCAGACATACCAGTGTCCCACAATCATACATGTAGAAACCCGACCATGCAACAGGCTCTGAAACTTTTGCATGCTCCAGCCTTCTCATATTTGTACCAAATTCTGGAGTCACTCTGAACTCTACGACTATCCCCCCATACCTTCCAGTTCTCCAAGACTCCCTACACAGCCCCAGCGCAAAGCACTATCAACTCTCACTCTTCACACACAGCCCAGAACAGCCCTACACCCCGATCTCACACAGTCACGTAGTCCCCAAAGTGCCGGGCTCTCCTTCGGTAGCCCAAGCCCCTAAACATCCCCCTGACAGACAAGTCCGTCTCCATGCCCCTGAATCCTCCACCCCCCCCCCCCAGCGCTCCTACAAAATGCCCCAGGCCCACCCCTGTGCACAAAGGTCTCCTACAATGCCCTGGATCCCCTGCACCCCCCCAAAGCAGCCACGTCTCCCAGCCCAAGGTCACTCACGTCTGAAGCCCTCCCCCCCCCGGGGCTCCCCCCAGTCTCCCCCCCCGGGGCGTCCCCCTCCCCCCCCGGGGCTCCCCCCAGTCTCCCCCCCGGGGCGTCCCCCTCCCCCCCCGGGGCTCCCCCCAGTCTCCCCCGCGGGCGTCCCCTCCCCCGGGGCTCCCCGCAGTCTCCTCTCGGCCCCCCGCGGGCCGCGCCGCACCTGGATCAGCAGCTTGACGTAGAGCGGCGGGTGGCTCAGCGCCGTGAAGCCGGCCCCCAGCACCACGAAGAGCGACTCGGATCCTTCCACCGGCTCCGGCTCCGGCCTCCCCCGCGCCCCGAGGCCGGCGGGGGCGGCCCGGAGCCCCCGCGGCAGAGCGGCGGCGGCTGCCATCGCCCCTCCCCCCCGCACCAACGGCGGGGAAGCCAGCTGGGGCCAGCAGCGCGCACTTCCGGATCCGGGGAGGGGCACGTGACTAGGAAGCGGCGGGGGCAGGCGCGAACGTGGTGACGTCGCCCGGCGGAGGAGGCGTGGCCTCGGGCCCCGGCCCAGGGCGGGGCTGCCCCCTGTCGGGGGGCTCGCGCAGGCGGTTTGCCGCGCGCTGCGCGAGCCCGGGGCCCAGCACGTGGCCTGAGTCAATGCACCCAACAGGCAACCTGAGCGTTGCCCACTGGCTGGGCAGGCCCAGCTTCGCCAGTTCTCCCCCTGCGCGGTAAATCCCCGGGCAGATGCCCAAGGCACAAGCTGCCTGGGCTTCACCCCCCCTGGATTTACACGGGCGCACTTCTCATAGCTCAAGCTTCGTCCCTCGGGTGTTTCCGGGTGTCTGGTTGTAGGGAGCGTGAGGTCATTGTTCCCCTTTTATCGCCTCTTCCCGCTGGCTGGGAAAGTCTTTGGCTGTGACCTGGGTCCAACAGTTCCCACTGTGGAGTGTTTCAGAGGAGCAGCCGCGTCAGTCTGTATTCGCAAGAAGAACAGGAGGGCTGGCGGCACCTTAGAGAGGAACCCATTGATTTGAGCATAAGCTTTCGTGAGCTACAGCTGCATGCATGCGATGAAGTGAGCTGCAGCTCACGAAAGCTTATGCTTAAATAAATGGGTTCGTCTCTAAGGTGCCACAAGTCCTCCTTTTCACTGTGCGGTGTTATCTCTGAGAGGTTTCTATTGCACACAGCTCCTGGGGTGACCCTGGTGCCTGTGCATTTCCTCAATCAGCCATTGTTTTTGGCAGTTGTACCTGAAAAGGCTGTTTTGAACCTCACAACATGCATCTGAAGAAGTGGGGTTTTTACCCACGAAAGCTGATGCCCAAATAAATCTGTTAGTCTTTGAGATGCCACTGGACTCCTTGCAGTTTTTGTGGATACAGATTAATACGGCTACCCTCGATGCACAATGTTTCAGTAACACATACAAAGCTGAACTTCATAACTTCACATACAACGATAGCACATACAAGCCAATGAGACATTAATGTCTAGCAGATAAAGACTTTTAGAATGATACCTTACAAGACATACTTTGTACAAAACATATCCTAATTACGTGCAGGGACGGCTCTACCGTTTTTGCAGCCCCAAGCAGTGAAAAAACCCGTCTTCACCGAATTGCCCCCACGGCCGGCGGAACGGAGAAGCTGCCGCCGCATTGCCGCCTCCGCGGAAACTCTGCCGCCCCTTTCTGACTGCCACCCCAAGCACCTGCTTGGAACGCTGGTGCCTGGAGCTGGCCCTGATTACATGGCAGTGGCAAATATTGGGGTGTCAGGGTGTCACACCCAGATGTTCCTCCCACTCTGTCAAGCCCCCAGTAAGACTGCCTGTCTGATAACCCCCATGTTGCAGTTCGTCTTTGGACACCTACGCCGTGAGATCTGCTCCCTCTCTGGTCCACTTTCACACACAGCTGCCCTGCCCTCTCCAGATAGTCACTCCTGTTGCCAGATGAATCGTCTTCTGGCATTCGGCATATCAAAGCCTGAGCAGCTTTCTGACATCTCTCCCACTGGCAGCTCCTTTCCACACTAACCTTCCCGTTTGTGTCTAATCTCTGCGGGACGTAGGACAAGGCCAAGAAACTGAAGTTTTTGGGTTGTGTCAGCACCCTCAGAAGAGCCGTCAGCGCCAGGAGCCCAGAGAGAAACCTCGATGCTTTTATCAGCAAAGCCCTGTTTGTGGAGAAGACAAAGGTGAGTAAAATACACACTGGGGTTGTGTTACTAGGCGGGGTTAGTGATTGGCCTGGAGAGCTCTGCAGATTTGTCTAACTTGAACTGCCAACCATTGGATCGTGTTAGACATTTGTCTGTTAGACTGAAGAGCCCATTATCAAGTATTTGCTCCCCGCAGATGAGACAGGGATGGATTGGCAGTGGTGGGGTTCTGCCTGCTTACACCACGCCGGGATCCTGCGGGGGAGGCCACGTGAGGACATGATGGCTCAGTGCTGAGATACAGGTCGCTGGTTCAAACCTCGCCCGTCTCAGCTGGGACTGGAAATCTCCACCTCCTCCAATGGTTTGGTGCTGAGCTGCGCCCGGCGGGCAGGAGGCCATATTGCAAAGACAAAATAGCCTCCCGGACAGCAGGTCCAGCAGAGGCCACAGAGGGGAGGAGGAGGCGGGTTGCACCTTTGCAGGAGGCATGTTGGTGGGGGTGCGGCCTGGGCCGGGCAACTGGAATTCCGGTCTCCAGGGCTGGCGAGCGGCCCAGCACTAAGGCTACAGGCCACGCGTCCTGGGGGGCTCATGGCATTTCTCAGACCCTGGTGGGATTTGCAGATGTGCTCAGTGCTGGCCTCCTTCTGCTCCCACTGAGGTCAACAGAACGGCTCCCTCCCGCCCACCGTGGGAGCAGAGTTAGGCCGACGCCGGGTGCTCTGGACAACCCTACCCGGCGCATCCCCTCCTCGCCAGGCCTTTGGTAGGCAGCGAGCCCCTGTATCTGGCACCTACAGGAGAGCAGCTATGCACGGGGCTGGGGAGGGCTGGTGCGACCAGCGGGCCCGGGGCTCAAAGACCTTTTATGCTGCCCGTGAGCGGGAGGGAGGGTCCCAGGGTACCTTGATCCTTGGAGCCGGTGACGACCAGGTCGTGGTTGCTCGTGGTCTGGTTCACAGTCAGACACATCTCGGGCTCGATGTGGCCGGTCAGCTTCCCGATAGGCAGTAACCTACAAGCAGGAGCTGGGGCACACTCAGCAGGAGACGCTCGTTCCTGCAGGCTCTTTGCTGGCCCTGTCTCCAAGGCTCCCAGCAGGGACCTTTCCAGCCCCGGGCCCCTCTCCACCACCCCCTCGAATTGGGACCTCCGTCTCTGGGACACTGAGCACAGAGCACCCTGGGGATACCATGTCCCTAGGCACGATGGGCCGCGATCCCGGCCTCGGGTTAGGGGCGGACATCTGGGGTCAGGAGCAGTGTCAGAGCGGCTCAGCGCACCAGCCAGTCACCCCACGGGCTGCAGCACTGGGTCCTGCTTTCACCCAGCCTTGGGCCTGATCATCTACCCCGGGGATGTGTCCCAGCAGCTGCTGTAGTGCGAAGAGCCTTGGCACTGAGGCCAATGGTCCTTGGCCAAATCCACCAAAATAACAGCTTCCAGCTGGGAGGGAGCGGGCCCCAGCCCCGCCCAGAACGGCTGCTCCCTCTGCCTGGGCAGCACCCGGCTCCCGCCCCACAAGAGCTGCCCTCGCCTGGGGGTCCGAGCCCCGGTGCTGCCCTGACCTGTTGAGCTCCCAGATGCGGGCGGAGTTCCCGGCCGCGGCGTAGAGCATGGTGCCGGCGGGGTTGAGCGCGATCTGGTTGATCTGGTGCTCGCCCTGCACGCTGGCGATGGTGCGGGTCGTGGTCCCGGCACAGGCGTCCCCGGAGATCACCTGAGCCGAAGAGCTAAGCCAAAGAGACAGCAAGAGGTGAGCCTCAGGGCAGAGACCCTCGTGGGGCGGGGGGCAGGTGAAATGCGGGTGAGGGGGGATTTACACAGTGTGCAATGGAAGATCTGGTCCATTGTGGACTGATTAGAAGGCTGGGGACAGACACTAGAGGGCAAAGCAATGCCACTTCCTGGCCCCATGCAGTGCCAGTGGTGCCAGGATGAGACCCCCCCCCAGCCCCACGTCCCCTCAAACCAGGAGCAACGGCACAGCAAGGGTGACCCAGGCAGCAGCTCTCGGGGGGCGGCCCCAAGGGAGGTGCCTTGCCGAGCAGCCAGCCAGACCCACGCCCAGGGGCGGAGCAACACAAACCCCGCCCCTTGCCTGGAGTTGATGGTGACAGGCAGCCCAGGCCCATTCCTGCCAGTCTGATTTTAAGTCTGGGGAAGGACTGCAGGCAAGGAGACGTCTCAGTCGGTGGCTGGGCACCAGAGAGAGGGGCTGATTCGCTGGGGTCTGGAAACGGTGCTGGCAGCTGCAGATGGGTCATTACCCATCCCTGATCAAAGCAATCGTAGGCAGTAGGGTACACAGGGCCCCCTGAAACAGACTAAAGGAGCAACTGCCTTGAGAGCAGAGCACCAAGCCGCAGAGCCTCCGCGAGCCAGGCCGGGCTAGAGCGACCAGCATTGCACCGTTCCTAGGCTCAGCCCTGCAGCCTGCCTGGCCTTTGCTATGCTGCCCTGGGTGCGGGACGCTGGCAGGGCAGCGTGTCGAGCTCGGCCAGGCCCCCAGAGCAGCCTCAGCGCGCCAGGTACCTACGTGAGGGTGCAGACGCACTTGGCCGAGTCCCAGATGTCCCACACCTTGATGTAGGAGGTGGAGACGGTGAACACCAGCCCCGAGTGGCTGCATTAGTTGACGGACACCCCGTTGTTGGGGTAGCCCTTCAGCGAGGCGATTTCCTGGCCCGTCACCAGGTTCCACATTTTGCAGCTCCGATCTGCGGGAGGAGGCGGGAGCACACGATGATGCGGGACCTTCCCGTCCTCAGCAGAAGAACCCCGGCACCTCCCCTGGAATGAGGATTTATTAGTACCAGGTGCGAGGTGGGCACCTGGCCATTAGGGGTTGGGCAGAGGCCCCAGCAACTCACTTCATGGATGTCACTAATGACACATGCAGCATTGCTGCCCTCTACTGGGGGGATCCAGAACTGCACTGGCCTGTTGTGGCTTAGGGGGCTCTCAGGCAGGCTGGTGCCGTCTTAGCAGGAGGCTCGTGTCCTGTCCTCGCAGTTCGGGGCGGCTCAGCCCCTCCCCTGGGTAACAGGCTCACTCCCTAGCGATCACACCCAGCGCTCAGCAGCCAGCCCACCCCTGAGGTGTGCACCTTTGGATCCAGAGAAGAGCAGCTCGTCGGTGGCGTCCACGCAGAGAACAGGCTTGGAGTGTCCCTCCGCCACGGATATGCACTGCAGAGGGGCCGTCCGGGCGCTCCTGGCACCGCCCATGGGGTTAATGAGGCCCCTTCCGTGGGAGAGAGAGAGCAAGGGCGTCAACAAGGGGGTGCTGGCCGGGTGACCTAGGATGAAGCCAGATCCTGCCACACAAGGCTGCCAGGGCCTGCTAGTGGGGCTCCAGAGCAAAGCAAACCACAGACAGAGTCTGCAGGGCAGCGTGTGCCCCAGACAGGCCCCCCGGGGGGCAGATCACACCCCGGTTGGTGTTAAGGGCTCAGGGACTCGTTCAGACTCTGCCTTGGCTGGGGGTGGAGGGCTTGGAAAGGCTAAGGAAACTGGCTTCACCCACTGGCCATCTTGCTGCTGGAACACAGGAGCCCCCCTCTCCCCCCGTGAGAGTTGTGGGTGGCCCCTGTGCCCCATCCAGGCAAGATCCTGAAGCAAACAGAGTCCAGGCTGCTGCATGGCACATGCTGCCCCATTTCCTGTGGAGTCAGAGACTAGCAGGGGCAGGCTGGCTCTGGACCCAACCCCCAGAACCTCCGGGCTTGAACAAACTGGGGCCTGGCTCCAGCTGTGCTGTGTGGGGCATAAGGGCACCACCCGTGGCCAGCATGGGGAAGCGCCCTCTCTCCATCTGACCCACTCCGGTTTCCCAATGAGCTTCATCCCAGGTTGGCAGATGGGGAAGGGATTCGCAGATGGAAGGTTTCCTGGCCAATGGGAGCTGTGGAGCTGGACCTCGGGGTGGGGGCAATAAGTGGAGCCCTCCCTGGCTGCCCATGCGTCTAGGGGCTGCAAGGACCTGGTTGCCGCTTCCGGGAGCCGCATGGATCTAGGGAAGGCAGAGAGCCTGCCTTAGCCCCTAGCTCCCGCTGCGCCATCAACTGGACTTTTAACGGCCC
Source organism: Eretmochelys imbricata (assembly GCF_965152235.1). Lineage (NCBI taxonomy): Eukaryota > Metazoa > Chordata > Testudines > Cheloniidae > Eretmochelys > Eretmochelys imbricata. The sequence goes on along the minus strand of NC_135592.1, from coordinate 12,378,478 downwards.
AGTCGGCCGTACCAACCAGAGCCGCCAGGGTCCCTTTTCAACCAGGCATTCCGGTCGAAAACCAGATGCCTGGCAACCCTAGTGCCCTCCCATATCATGTCCCTACCTGTGTGTTATTGTAGGTTCTCCCAGAACCTTTACCCACTGCCTTGTTATTGGGAGGAGATGTTGCCTTATATATCAAAGATGTAGATATCTGGACTGAGGTTGAGATGGCAATAGAAGAGAGACTTGTTGAAAGTCTCTGCGTAAGGATAAAAAGGGTAAAAAATAAGGGTGATGTCATGGTAGGGGTCTACTACAGACCACCTACCCAGGAAGAAGAGGTGGATGAGGCTTTTTGAAACAACTAACACAATCATCCAAAGCACAGGACTTGATGGTGATGGGGGACTTCAACTACCCAGACATCTGTTGGGAAAATAACACAGCAGGGCACAGATTATCCAGCGAGTTCTTGGAATGTATTGGAGACAATTTTTTATTTCTGAAGGTGGAGAAGGGGAGAGGCTGTTCTAGATTTGATTTTGACAAAAGAGAAGAACTGGCTGAGAATCTGAAAGTGGAAGGCCGCTTGCGTGAGAGTGATCATGAAATGGGAGAGTTCTTGATTCTAACAAATGGTAGGAGGGAAAACAGCCCTGTAAAGATAATGGATTTCAAGAAGGCAGACTTTCGCAAACTCAGGGAGTTGGTAGGTGAGATGCCATGGGAAGCAAGTCTGAAGGAAAAAACAGTTCAAGAGCGTTGGCAGTTTTTCAAAGAGATATTATTAAGGGCACAAGAGCAGAAAATGTGGAAATGGCAGAAGTGCTAAATGACTTCTTTGTTTCAGTTTTCACCAAAAAGTTTAGTAGCGATTGGACGTCTAACATAGTGAATGCCAGTGAAAATGAGGTAGGATCAGAGACTACAATAGGGAAAGAACAAGTTAAAAACTACTTAGACAAGTGATGTGTCTTCAAGTTGCCAGGGCCTGATGAAATACATCCTAGAATACTCAAGGAGCTGACTGAGGAGATATCTGAGCCATTAGCGATTATCTTTGAGAAGTCATGAAAGACGGGAGAGATTCTAGAAGAATGGAATAGGGCAAAGATAGTGCCCATCTAGAAAAAGGGGGATAAGGACAACCTGGGGAATAGACCAGTCAGCTTAACTTCAGTACCTGGAAAGATAACGGAGCAAATAATCAAGCAAGCAATTTGCAAACACCTAGAAGATAATAAGGTGACAAGTAACAGTCAGCATGGGTTCGTTAAGAACAAATCATGTCAAACCAACCTAATAGCTTTCTTTGACAGGGTAACACGCCTTATAGATGGGGGGAAGCAGTAGATGTGGTCTATCTTGACTTTAGTAAGGCTTTTGATACTGTCTTGCATGACCTTCTCATAAACAAACTAGGGAAATGTAACCTAGATGGAGCTACTATAAGGTGGGTGCAAAACTGGTTGGAAAACCGTTCCCAGAGAGTAGTTATCAGTAGTTCACAGTCATGCCGGAAGGGCATATCAAGTGGGGTCCCGTAGGGATCAGTTCTGGATCTGGTACTGTTCAATATCTTCATCAATGCTTTAGGTAATGGCATAGAGTGTACACGTGTAAAGTTTGCAGATGATACCAAGCTGGGAGGGGTTGCAATGCTTTGGACTATAGGATTAAAATTCAAAATGATCTGGACAAACTGGAGAAATGGTCTGAAGAAAATAAGAGGAAATTCAATAAGGACAAATGCAAAGCACTCCACTTAGGAAGCAACAATCAGTTGTACACATACAAAATGGGAACTGACTGCCTGGGAAGGAGTACTGCGGAAAGGGATCTAAGGATCATAGTGGATCACAGTGTGACACTGTTGCAAAAAAAACGAACATCATTCTGGGATGTATTAGCAGGAGTGTTGTAAGCAAGACACGAGGAATAATTCTTCTGCTCTACTCAGCGCTGATTAGGCTTGAACTGGAGTATTGTGTCCAGTTCTGAGTGCCACATTTTAGAAAAGATGTGGACAAATTAGAGAAAGTCCAGAGGCAAGCAACAAAAATGATGAAAGGTTTAGAACAGTGGCTCTCAACTTTTCCAGACTACTGTACCCCTTTCAGGAGTCTGATTGGTCTTGCGTACCCCCAAGTTTCATCTCACTTAAAAACTACTGCTTACAAAATCACACACAAAAATACAAAAATGTCACAGCACACTATTACTGAAAAATTGCTTACTTTCCATTTTTACCATATAATTATACAATAAATCTATTGGAACATAAATCAGTTGGAATACATTTCAGTGTATAGTATATAGAGCAGTATAAACAAGTCATTGTCTGAATGAAATTGTAGTTTGTACTGACTTCGCTAGTGCTTTTTATGTAGCCTGTTGTAAAACTAGGCAAATATCTAGATGAATTGATGTACCCCCTGGAAGACCTCTGCGTATCCCCACGGGTACATGTACCCCTTGTTGTGAACCACTAGTCTAGAAAACATGATCTCTGAGGAAAGTTTGAAAAAACTGGATTTGTTTAGTCTGGAGCGGGGACATGATAGTTTTCAAGTACATAAAAGTTGTTACAAGGAGAGAGTCATTTGTTCTCTTTAACCTCTGAGGATAGGACAAGAAGCAATGGGCTTAAATTGCACCTAGGGAGGCTTAGATTGGACATTGGGAAAAACTTCCTAACAGTCAGGGTCGTTGAGCACTGGAATAAATTGCCTAGGGAGATCGTGGAATCTCTGTCATCAGCGGTTTTTAAAAGCAGGTTAGACAAACACCTGTCAGGATGGTCTAGGTAATACTTAGTCCTGCCATGAGTGCAGGGGACTGAACTAGAAGACCTCTGGAGGTCCTTTCCAATCCTAGGCTTCTATGATTATATATCCTCCCCCATAACATGTGACTGCAGGGTGCACCTGCATGTTATGGCAGCACACACATTATATACTATACATACACAGGTGTGTTATAGGAGTCCCCTGTGGCATGCAGACCCTGGCATATTATTGCTGGGTTTCTCATAACACATACTCATACTTCTCTCATAATGTGCACGCAGTGACATATTATAGGGTCTCTCTATAGCCACGCGCACCCTACTAAGTAGTCATTGTAGGGCATTTGATAACGTGTACATTCAAGTGTTTTATGACAGGGTCTCCCAGAGCATTCACACAGTAGCTTGTTACTGTAGGATCTTCCTGGCGTATTATCATTGGGTCTCTGATAACCTGCACATACTAGCATGGTTTTTAGGGCCTGACACACAAGGGGCAAACTGGTTTATTACTGGTGTCAGAGTAGCAGCCGTGTTAGTCTGTATTCGCGAAAAGAAAAGGAGGACTTGTGGCACCTTAGAGACTAACCAATTTGTTTGAGCATAAGCATACATATTACTGTATGTTCCCTTACAGATTTGCACACACTGGCTTGGCATTGCAGGGTCTCCCATGCTGTGATTTGTTATTGCAGTGTTTACTCTACTTCATTAAGGTCACACATCCTGCTGGTTTTATTTAGATGTACATTGAAATCAGGCCTGTGCTGGACCTACTTTAGTGCATAGTATTTTTCACACCATTTCTGCCTGCTGCTGCCTGCAGGACTTCCTCTTTACTTTTCCTTTTGAGGCCAACCCATATAATATTTGCAAGAGGCTCTCATTCCCCGGACAACAAGAAGAACTGCAGGTTGTCTTCGCTTCTCACAAATCTGCCCAGCCAAGTACATTTGCATATCCCGGAAACATCTGAAGACAGAAAGAGAGAGGGGCTCAGAAGACATATCTGGGAGCTGTCTGGTACCTCTTGGTCTCTCAGCAGCTCTTTCTTACCTGGCTTACTGGGACCAATTCTGAGTCACAAGAGCCAGCCTGATGGAGGGGGAGCGAGGCAATCGAATGACCGTGTTTAATCTCGTGGCTGTGTTTGAGAATCCCAGGTAAGGAGAACGTTTCCTGACTGCTAAGTGCAAATTAGGACTCAGCAAGCAGGAGGTGGATGGAGACAGGTTCCAGGAGAATGGGGACTGAAGTGAAGTCTGTGAATTTGCTGATCTTTAGAACTCAGTTCAGTCCCCACTGTCCCTCTCCCCACAGTGAGTTCTGGATATATTCTGCTCTGCACAGGACCTTCAGGTTTACCCTGATTTATTATTGCTCGTTTAATATCTGTTTTAGTGCTGGTGCCAGATTTGCAACCCCACAACCCTGCAGCTTCACAAAAGTTCTCCATTCAGTCACAGAACGGCCTGGGGAATGCAGTGTCTGTTTTCCCCAAGCAGTCCTGCTAACATGTCTCCACCATGCCCTGGAGGGACCAGGCCAGTGGCTCAGAGGGAGTTCAGCAATTGTGGCTTTTAGTCCGCAGCCTCTCCACTGAAACAGCCAGTATAGGAACTAATAGTCATGGCAGGAGCTAATTGTCATTTGATGTACATACCTGGCCACTAGGAACTTTACTAAGACCATAGTCCAGTTTGTTAATTGCAGTGATCTGATTCCCAGGTATGTTTGCACATGTGCCTAAGAAACCTACACCAAGAAAGGGAACAGAATATATTCAATCAGAGGAGAGATTATGTTCGTTTTTTGATACCCTATCAGTTTGCAACATTGCCTGGTAAAATAGTGTGACAGCTCAGAATACTTGGAAGACAGTAAGGTAGTGCAGTCCAACAGATAGTGCACTGAATGAGAAGTCAGGTGACCTCTTGCTTTGCCCCCAATTCATTGTATGGCTTTGGGCAAGTCACCTCCTCTCCTTGTGCCTCAATTTTGTCATCTTTTAAATGGAGATAATGATACTTGCCCTTTTCTATAAAATGCTTTGAGATCTGTGGATGAAAAAGTCTATATAAGAGCTAACGATGATGATGGTGATTAATATGTATTACTGTAATGCCTAGGAGCCCCAGTCATGAACCAGGACCCCGTTGTGTTCGATGCTGTGCAGACACTGAACAAAAAGGTTTTGCAGCTCATTCACGCTTCACAGTTCAGTGTTCTTGAACTCGGTTTCACTACAGATCAATCAGAATATAATGGCAGAGGAGAATATTTTGCCCAGGTACAGCTGTTGAATGGTTTCAGTCATCTTTTTGAGATAGGTGTGCAGTTTTCCATGGGTCTTTTCTGAACTGATTCATTTCCCTGTGTTGACTTACTGTGATCTCTGTGGCTTTATGCCAGCAGTGGCATAAGTAGGTGTAGAGGAAAGTTTGGTACTTACCACAGCTCCTGCCTGGCTTTGTATTTTTCTATTTATTTTAGAGTTTTATCCTGTTGCCCATCACCATAGTATCTGGGTACCTTCCAGGTAAAAACAGTAACAACAGTTCCTATTTCAAGGTCAAAACTCTGCTTGGGGTTAGAGTTTTTTAGATTAAATGTCTCTCTTTGTCTGCTTGGCAGGAATGCAGAAGTAGGAGGAGGCATCGCGGTTTGGGGTTAGAGGGAGAAGGGGTTGTCAAGCGTTGTGAGCACCATTCTTATGGTGTCAGAGTAGCAGCCGTGTTAGTCTGTATTTGCAAAAAGAAAAGGAGTACTTGTGGCACCTTAGAGACTAACCAATTTATTTGAGCATAAGCTTTCATGAGCTACGATGGAAAGACTCTTTCAAAGAGGAAAGTTTTTCCAGCTTCCTAAAGAAAGTTATACTCCAGATTTACCCAACGTGCTCAGGAAGTTTGTTCTACAGCAAGATCCCCTCAAATGAGAGTGCTTTGTCTCCAGTTCTCACACGCTTTGTCCTGAGCTTTGTGACCTGCATTATCTCGGCTGTGAGCAGCTGTTCCGAGATCCAAATTTGGCCTGTGATGTAGCTGGGGCTTGATCACTTTCATCCCTTGATCTTCTCATCAGATTTGCTGCCCTGGCAAATTTCTGTTGATTTCCAGCTATGCTTTGTAAGGGGAAATAAAAGTGATGTTTGTGGTTTGTTTGGGAGATGGGGAAGCTGGAAACGAAATGTAAACGCCAATTGTGGAACAGAAAAAGCAAAATTGAGAATTGCACACAGAAATGGAGAAGTTCCCGCCGGAGCGCAGTGATAGGTGTACACAGGTTCTCGAGGGTAAAAGTCTGAAGGAAGGACCCGAAGAAGACCCAGCAGCTCTAGAGAGAAAGGCAGGCATGCTTCTGATGTCCCCTTGTGAAGGCATTGTGTATGCATGTGTGAAGCGTGTGCATAAGGGGTTGCCATGAAAGCGTGTGCATGTATGGGGTTGTGTACATGATTATGTTTGCATGGGCAAAAGTATGTGCTTATATTAGTTTGTGCGTTAGGCTGTGTGTCCAAGGATGCGCATGCATGAAGGGGAGTGTGTGTCTTAGGGTGCTGTATGCCCACACACACGCATTAGGAATGTGTGCATGTGGGAGGGCGTGTGCGCATCCTTGCATGCACACCTAAAAGGGTGCACGCCCTGCTGGCATGAAGAGAGTGTGTGGATGGAGGTGTGTGCTTGTGAGAGATGTGTGCATGAACAGGGGGTGCATCGGCAATGAGCGAGTTAGAAGAACTTATATAACCGGGGGGAGGGAGGATGGTCTACAGGGAGGGATGTGAGTGGGTCCTGGCCTGCTGGAGGGTGTATCTGGGCCTAAAATCAGAGAATCGTAGGACTGGAAGGGACCTCGAGAGGCCATCTAATCCAGTCCCCTGCACTCATGGGAGGGCTAAGTATTATCTCGACCATCCCTGACAGGTGTTTGTCCAACCTGCTCTTACAAATCTCCAATGATGGAGATTCTGCAACTTCCCTAGGCAATTTATTCCAGTGCTTCACCACCCTGACAGGTAGGAAGTTGTTCCCAATGTCCGACCTAAACCGCCCTTGTTGCAATTTAAGCCCATTGCTTCTTGTCCTATCTTCAGAGGTTAACGAGAATAATTTTTCTCCGTCCTCGTAACAACCTTTTATGTACTTGAAAACTGTTACCATGTCCCCTCTCAGTCTTCTCTACTCCAGACTAAACAAACCCACTTTTTTTCAATCTTCCCTCATAGGTTATGTTTTCTAGACCTTTAATCATTTTTGTTGCTCTTCTCTGAACTTTCTCCAATTTGTCCACATCCTTCCTGAAATGTGGCGCCCAGAACTGGACACAATATCCCAGTTGAAGCTTAATCAGCACGGAGCAGAGCGGAAGAATTACTTCTCATGTCTTGCTTACAATACTCCCATCCCAGAATGATGTTGCTTTTTTTGCAACAGTGTCACACTGTTGACTCATATAATATTTAGCTTGTGATCCACTATGACTCCCCGATCCCTTTCCGCAGTACTGCTTCCAAGGCAGTCATTTCCCATTTTGTGTGTGTGCAACTGATCGTTCCTTCCTAAGTGGAGTACTTTGCATTTGTCCTTATTGAATTTCATCTTATTTACTTCAGACCATTTATCCACTTTATCCAGATCATTTTGAATTTTAATCCTATCCTCCCAGCTTGGTATCATCCGCAAACTTTATAAGTGAACCACACTCCGGGGAAACCTTTCCATTGCTGCTCTGCCCCCTGGGTCCTGCTGGGGAAGGGTCAGGGTGCCCTAGATGCTGGCCAAAGCTGCCCATGCCCTGGGCATGTGATGAACCAACAGCCAGGCCTCATGCCCTCCCTGGCCAGTAGTGGCCACATTTGTGGATTGCACTAGTTGTCTCCGCGTCCCCTGGCAGAGCCGCCATGTCAGGTGCCCTGCATCTGTCAGCGACCCCTTTGCCCCCAGCCCCATGTAGGTGAGATCGCTGGTGGCTGCAGCGCTTCACCGACAAGGAGGAGTTGCTGAGCCAGGTGGAAGGGGGTCACAGGTAGGTAGGCAGAGGTTGGCGGGAGAGGAACGGGGTCTGGCCTGTATTACTGTGTGTTGGGCTGCATGGGGCGTAGAGGCTGTCTCTGGACCATGAACAGAGGGATAAGAATGCTGTGCTGCTTTCCATGATCCTAGGGCAGAAGAACCCTGCCGGAGTCCCCGCAAGGAATTGATCCAACTCTCGACCAAGCCCAGGCCAGCAGCACCGAACTCCACGGCATCCGCGTTGCTCCCACCCGCAGCAGACAGGGAAGCTCTGAGCAAGGCCAGAGAAGACAGAGCAGAGCCCGAGAACCAGCATGAGGGGCACCAGCCTTCCCTGAGGGTTATCCAGCCGCCCCAGCATCAGGAGCTGGAGGAGAACCCGCCACAGGGTCGGAGAGGGCTCACCGTCAAGTGTCTCAGTTCCTTCAAGAGCAAGATCAACAGCAGCAACTGGCGGAGTCAGCAGCCAGTGGATTCCCAGCCGGGGAATGAGTTAAGCCCTGGAGGCAGCAGGAACCAGGTCATTCAATGCCTCCTTCCCTGGGGGGTATTTAAACACCGGAGGGTGACTGAGGGGATACACTGTTAGCCCCCAGTACTGATAGTTATTGTTCATAGAGGGCCATCGGTGCACATGGCCCCGATCCCAAACAGAACAGCCTTGAAGCTACAAGTCATAGCTTGGGAGTGAACTGCTGGGAAGCCCTGAAGCCAGGGGCCCAGCCCAGGATGTGTGGTTAGAGCAGAGACCTCGGAGAGGCAGAACTGCAGGTTTCAAATCCCAGCTCTGCCACTGACTCTCTGTATGACCTGGGGCAAGTCACCTCACCCCTCTGTGTCCCGGTTTCCTCCTCAGGAAGGCTGAGCTTTTCAAAAATCCATACAGAGGCTATTCTGAGAAATGGCCAGATTTTCAAACGTACTAAACAATCGCTGGCTCCCGGGGAGCTCTGTGGGAGAATGGTTTCCCCATGGCACCTCAGGGAGCTGTGAGTCTTAATTCTTGGTGAGGGCTTGTACAGTGCGGGAGACTCTTGGATGACTGGTGCTGCAAAAAAGCAAAGTCTTATTAACCCTAGGGATAAGACGGTAATATTCTGTGGGCCCAACGTAAATCAACCTAGTCCCGTTGACTTCTATGGTGCTACGGTGCTTTTCACTAGCTGAGGATCTGGCCCTGCATTTCTATAGTTATTCCCATCTAGATATCTCAATGCACTTTACAGACCACAATGAGTTAACCCTTAGAGCACCTCCCACCATCGGAACAGCTCGGTATCATTATCCCTATTTTACCAAGGGGGAAACTGAGGCACAGATCTCTTGATTTCCAGCCCAAGCGTACTTTCTCCATCTGCCCTGGGACAGCTTCTGTATCGATGTTATAACAGAAAGAAACGAACACAGGCACATGGATCTTGTGTGAGCTGAGGCGGTTTGGCTTCATGCGGTTTGTTAAGATCCCTCCGCATTCCACTCAGCTGATAATAATGAGGTCAGCCTAGTGCCTGGAGAAATGGCCTGAAAACCACTGTGTAAAACCGCTGTCCCAGGAAGGGAGAGAAATCTGAATGGAAGCCTGCTGGCGTGGCCCTGAGCATGGCAGGATGGGGGGAGACCTGGTCCCTGAACTTCAAAGCTGTTTAGATGCCTAATTCCCATTGAAATCAGCCAGCTGCTCTTACTAAAAAGACCACGGACTCTTTAATATCCACGGAGAGCAGGCAGGATGCCGCTTTTTAAAGTTTTAGCCAAAAGACCTTTCCCCCCCCTGAAAATGAAGTGGAAAGGGGTCCCAGCTTGTCTCCCCGAGAGCACTGAATCAGCACAGCTGGCCTTTGGACTTGTCTGCTGGGAGCCCAGGGGTAGTGAATCATCACTAGACCCCCTTAGCCACACTACACCAGTCCCTCTCCTCTTCTCTCTCTTTCACTCTGATGTGTTAATGATTTCATGCCACCTATACAGCCTATGGAATGCCAAGGGGAATTGCCTTAGGCCCACTGGGACAAATTCATCCCTAAGCTGATCTGGAAAAACTCCACTGACTTGCACCCAGGCTGGATTTGACCCCCTGTCTGGTCGTCCATTGTTCCTACCCTGTCTGACCAAACCCATTTCTCCCTCTGCCATACATGCAGGACCCCGAAGAAAAGAAAATTGCGTTGGAGCTGTTGGAAACAGAGCAAGCCTACGTCAATCGACTTCACCTTCTGGACCAGGTCAGGAAGTAGCAGCTGGTCTCTAATGCCATCTGTCCCAAACAGCTCGGCACAGGGCTGGAGAGTAAGAACCCAATGGCCTACAGCAGTGGTTTTCAAACTTTTTTTCTGGCCACCCAGTTGAAGAAAATTGTTGATGCCCATGACCCAACGGAGCTGGGGATGAGGGGTTTGGGATGTGGGAGGGGCTCAGGGCTGGGGCAGAGGGTTGGGGTGCGGGGTTGAGGGCTGTGGGATGGGGCCAGAGATGAGGGGTTTGGGGTACAGGAGGGGGCTCCAGGTTTGTGGGGGCTCAGGGCTGGGGCAGGGGTTTGGGGTGCAGTAGGGGGTCAGGGCTCTGGGCTGGGAGTGCAGGCTCTGGGGTGGGGCCAGGGATGAGGGGTTTGGGGTGCAGGAAGGGGCTCTGGGTTTGGGGGTGCTCAGGGCTAGGGCAGGGGATTAGGGTGCGGGGATGGGGAGCAGGCTTACTTCGGGTGACTCCTGGTTAGCGGCGAAATGGGGGTGCTAAGGCAGGCTTCCTTCCTGTCCTGGCACCGCAGACTGCACTGCACTCTGGAAGCAGCCAGCAGCAGGTCCAGCTCCTAGGCAGAGGTTCGCAAGTGGCTCTGCGCAGTTCTCGCCCAGAGGCACCGCTCTCCCATACCCCAGCTTCCATTGGCTGCGGTTCCCGGCCAATGGGAATGGGGAGCCAATGCTCGGGGTGGAGGCAGTGCACGGAGCCCTGTGGCCCCCTGCCTAGGAGCCGGACCTGCTGCTGTCTGCTTCCGGGGCGCAGCGTGGTGTTGGAACAGGTAGGGACTAGCCTGCCTTAGCCGGGCAGAGCTGCTGATGGGACTTTTAACGGCCCAGTCGGTAATGCTGACCAGAGCCGGCACGGCTCAGTGCCTTCCATTCCGCGACCCAGTACTGGGTTGCGACCTGCAGTTTGAAAACCACTGGCCTAGAGTCCACTTGCCTTAACAGTAAGGCACAAAGATCTGATGGGACTATCCGTTACGCACCTAAGGCCTGTGACCCTATTCCTCGAGGCCGCCTCTTCATCTCAGTCCATCACCCCCAGAAAAAGTCTTTGCACCCCTATCTCATGTGCCTTGGTTACTGTTCAAGTTGTCTCTGCACCCCAGGCTGGGCAACCAAAAGGAATCTACTACACCCCAGGGCCGGAGCAGTTACTTTATGGATGCATGGGTGTGTATGGGGATAGGATCACAGAAATGCAGGGCTAGAAGGGACCTTGAGAGATCATCTAGGCCCACTCCCTGTGCTGAGGCAGGACCAAGTAAACCTAGAGCATCCCTGACAGGGGTTTGTCCAACCTGTTCTTAAAAACCACCAACGACGGGGATTCCACAACCTCCCTTGGAAGCCTGGGCTTCCAAGAGCGTAACTATCCGGAGAGTTAGAAAGTTTTTCCTAATATCCAACCTAAATCTCCCTTGCTGCAGATTAAGCCCATTGCTTCTTGTCTTACTTTCAGTGGACACGGAGAACAACTGATCCCCATCCTCTTTCTAAAGCCCTTCACATATTTGAAAACTGTTATCAGGTCCCTCCTCAGTCTTCTGTTCTCAAAACTAAACGTAGCCCCCTTTGCTCCAAACCATTCACTGCTGTCACCCCTGGAACCTGCTAGGACACCCCCAAGGACATCTCTGCTCCTAGGCCAGCTCATCTGGTTACCTCCTAAGGGAGCACAGCCTATGCCACTGACCTATATTCATCCCTGCAGTGTATCCCTGATAGCCCCACGCCCCTTTGGTAGCACCGCCGTTCAGGAAGTGCTTTTGTCCCCATTAGTCCCTGAAGCATCCCTGCATTTCTCCCCGGAACACTCCATTACCTCAATCCGTTCCTCCCTTCCCAGCCCTTTTGTATCTAGGACCAGCTGTGAGTGTCCTTCCACCCTAGACACCATTCCTCCTGGAGCCATATGGTCCCCAGGCTGCTTGCTTGGCTCTAAAGGAGCCTCTGAGTTCCCTTTCTCTCAGAGCAGCAGAAATGCTCACTGCCCCTTCCTATTACTGTACCGGTTGGGAATGTGTCTTTTCAGGTGTTTTTTGTAGAGCTGATGAAGGAAGCCAGAAGCGGGAAGACGATCCCGGAGGATGTGGTAAAAATGATCTTCTCCAACATCTCCTCCATTTACCAGTTCCACGCCCTGTTTTTCCTGCCGGAGCTGCAGAAACGCATGGAGGACTGGTGAGTTAGGGGGAGCCAGGATGCCTGGGTTCTATTCCTAGAATGAAGGGGCGGGGGAGCACTTGTGAATTGGGACTGAATGCTGAACCTGTTTTGCTCTGCAAGTGTGCTGGAAGCACTTTCTCAAGACAATTTGAGCCAGATGCTGATACTTTTCCTCATGCTGAGTGTGACCTTATTTCATTGACTCGTGGAGTCAAGTGCTACTCAGTGTGAGTAAGGGAACTGGATTCCTGTCCATTATTATTTTCATTTGCAAGTGCTTGAAGCCCACTTGACATTTTGGCATCCACACACAGTGAGTTAGCAAATCTGATGTCGGTTAATTTTTTTTTAATGCTGTAGGAAGTGCCAGATTATTTCCCCAGGCAGGGCTGCCAAAATCTCACAGAACATGGACAGTAGCAGTGTCAGCTTTATGTACACACACAGAGACACACTCTCTCTCTCTCTCAATCCTGTGCTGTATCTACAACCGTAGGCATGAGAAGGGAGTTCAGTCTCCAAGACCCATTCACCCTTGGCCTCTCTGCTGAGCCTTTCAACCAAAGATGATGGAGACACCGAGGCACAGGGGGAGTGACTTCCCTAAGACCATACAGTGATCAGTGGCAGAGCTAGGAGGTCTCAGGACTCCTAGTTCAGGGACCTGTCCAGGGTCAGTTGAGATGGGATGTTAGTACCATGGACACCTGTCTCCTCGAAACTCAGCTGATGCCACCAATTCACCTCTCAGATGCCACTGATTAGTCTTCAGATGAGAACACTGGGGGATGACTCACTACCAGCCGAGGCCAGCAATCTGGATGTGGAGCACTGTTTCCCACTACCGATTCCCAGAGCCTCCTGGCTCCCCAGACACCGATAACTCAGCAGCTAGATAGAGTGATTAATAATAATAGTTATTATTCAACATGTAGCTCTTAATAGCCTATTTCATTTATAGATCTCAAAGAGCTTTACAAAGGATTGTCAGTGTCATTACCCCCATTTTTACACATGGGAAACAGAGGCACAGAGTGGTGATGTGATTTACCCAAGGTCACTGGCAGGCAAGTGGCTGAGTCAATAATAGACCTCTGGTATCCTGTGTCCCAGTCCTGTGCTCTACCCACTAGGCCACATTACCTCAGTCTTGGGTTGAGCCAGAACTTCATAGGGTGCTTGCAGGAGCCCTGTTGGGTCTGACACAGAGGGATGAGACCTGAAGATCCATTGAAACACTGTCTGAAATTTGTAATAACTCTTAATGCAACCCTTCCCCTGAGCCGTTCAGCCCCCATCCATCCCCTGGCCTCTTGCTAAGTCAGTGGCTGTGAAAAGCCCTTTCAGTTTCTCTGAACAGCTTCCGTGGCCTGTTCCGCTGACCTGGCAGGGGGGCTGATCTCCTGGGTTCTGCCGGCAGGAGCTCCAATCCCAGGATCGGGGATGTCATCCAGAAGCTAGCCCCGTTCCTCAAGATGTACGGCGAGTACGTGAAGAACTTCGACAAGGCGGTTGAGCTGATCACCACCTGGTGGGAGAAGTCCCCCCCCTTCCAGGAGCTCATTGTGGACATTCAGGTGACACTCCACTAGATCTGGAAAGATGCTCAGACCCACCCGGCCTCCTTGGCTTTGATGTTTCATGGGGGAGCCCCTTCATCCAAGCTGGCTTCTCCAGGCTAAGCTGAGGCGGGTTGGGGTGTGTGCGGGGAGCCCGCACTTCCACTGTGTGGGTGTCTCTCTCTCGCTCACTCTCATTTCGGTTCTTTGCTGTCCCTTTCCAGAAAAGGGAAGTCTGTGCTAACTTAACTCTGCAGCACCACATGCTGGAGCCGGTACAGAGGATCCCGCGCTATGAACTCCTGCTGAAGGATTACGTCCGGAAATTACCTCCAGAGTCCCCAGACAGGCATGACGCAGAGAGTAAGAGCTCACCCTGGTGGCATGGGCCAGTCGCGGTAGTGCCCCCCTGCACAATGCGGGTAGTGACATTTATACTCCTTCACGAGGCACTTTGAGATCCTCAGATAAAGGGGCAGGACAACTACAGTCCCTCCAGCGGACGTCTCTGGGAGACGTGAAGTGACTCAGACCCGGGGTTCACTAGTTAGGGTGCCCTAGAACTGGCGCTGCTAACCACAGTTCCAAAAGTCTTGTGATGTTTTCCTTGGCCCACTCGGTAGCAAGAGCACGGAGAATCAGAAGGCAGGTGTAACCTGCTTCCTGGACCCCCCTAGCTGAGATCTAGTGCCAGGGACCAACGTTTAAAGTCAAATCACTCAAGTGATTGATGTTGTCTTCAGCAGCGTCGCTTGAGGGTCTTGACTCCAGCCTGTCTTCTGCAGGGTGTGGAAGGGCTGTTGCTAGAGAGCTGAGGCCAGCATGTGCAAGATGCTGTGATTTTTGGTGCCCGGTTTGAGACACCTTGCATCCGATTGTCAGATTGTTCTGCGCCTCTGCGGTTCCCACTGGCTTCAACTGGCGCAGAGGGGCCGTCAGCAGCACAAGAAAAGCTGTGTTCGCCTTAGCGATCCCCGGTGGCCCTGGAGGCAAAAATGTTCATATTACCAATTTGTGGCCTCCCAGGTCTTCACTGTGCCGCGCGCCATGGCCACTCAGAGCTGCCCAGCAAGAACAGCAGTACAGCGGCGCTCTCCCGGCTCCACTTGAGCAACGGGAGGGTCTCTGTTGGGCCTGAGACACACAGTTGAGCAGCTCTGATTCCATCCAGTAGAGGGCAGTGGTGAGACACTCACCTTCGCCTCGAAGGGCGCCTCCCCCAGCCTCCTCCCGTTGGGGATGCTTAGCCCTTGCTCCCCTTCTGGTCTCATTGCAGAAGCCCTGGAAATGATTTTCTCGGCAGCCAAACACTCGAACGCGGCCATTGCAGAAATGGTGAGTACCAGCCCGCACGCTGTTGTTATTTATGATTCGTATCATGCTAGCTCCTGGTCTCCCCCCAGCCCGAGACAGAGCCCCGCTGTGCTAGACGCGATACATATATGTAACAGAGAGCGCCCCGGCCATATTTGACTCCCAAGCGCCCGTGCTGGAACAGGGAGGGTCTCCCTGGTACAGGGCTGCCCAAACCCTACCTACCGTAGGTTTCTTAATGCCCTCCATCACTGCAGTATCTGAGCACCTCCCGATCATTCTCCTCACGACCCCGCTGGGAGGCAGGGCAGGGCTGTTATCGCCATTGTACAGATGGGGTATCGCAGCACAGAGAGACTAAGTGACTTGCCCAAGGTCACATAGTGAGTCTGTGGCAGAGCAGGGAATTGTCCTGGTCCTCTGCGTCCCAAGCTAGTGTCCTAACCGCTGGACCATCTTGCCCCCCCGGGAGGCCAGGCAGGCAATCAGGGAATACGAGGTATAAGGGTTAAAGCAGAACTGGGATCAGGAGAGAGAGATTCTGTTTGTGACCTGCTGTGTGACCTCGCTCCCCCTCTGTGTGCCTCAGTTTCTTTATATGTGAAAGAGGGTGATGATCCCTTAAATACGTCTCCTGACGTTGTGAGGTTTGATTCATTAACGATGGTTAAAGTGCTTTGAGATCCTTGGATGGGGACGGCAACAGGGAAATGCAAAGTGTTACTAAGGAAGTGGCAGGCTCAGTGCAGGAGATCAGATTAGACCCGAATGGTTCTGTCTGGCCTTGAAGTCTATTATTTCTCAGCAGCCCTTGTGGCATGTAAATGTCACACTGGTCTCTGAGAGACAAGGCGGGTGAGATGGTATCTTTGATTGGACCAGCGTCTGTTGGTGAGAGGGACACGCTTTCAAGCTTACACAGAGCTCTTCTTCATCATGGCTCTCTAATGTCCTGGGACCAGCACCGCTGCAGGAACACTGCAGACAGTTGTTTCTGCCCACAGGTGAACAGCGGTTGCTTGTGCCTCAGAAAACTGGCAGTCGATGAGCCTTTACTCTGCAGTGATAGGGAATGGGTGGGCAGCCACATTTTAAGGCTCATTAGCCTACATCTGGGGCATTCTTGCATTCTCAGGCCCTCAGAGGGCGTAATTCAGTGGAGCTAGGTTGATATACACCAGCTGAGGATCTGGCCCCAGATTTCTGTGTAGACAGTATTGGAAAAGTCAGTCCCAGCCCAGGCTGTGCAGGCCATGTGCTCAGGCATGGAATCCCTGCGTTCTGAGGTAGGCATGAGCCGCCTAGGCCCAGGGAAAGAGAAACCTTCATGAGCTGGGATCTGAAACAGATGTGCTGGTCCAGAAAGATCCCACCCATCTCATCCATCGGGAGTGAGTGGCCAGCTCCATGCGGCTAGAAGAGGAGGGAGACATCCTGCCTTGCTAGACCTGGGGTGGGCTGTAGTTCCCTGGCCGAAGTGAAGGAGAAACCCAACCTGCCCTGGTTCTGGGGCGTCCGCCCTCTTCCTTAGAGACCCTCCTGCAAGGGGAGGAGACGTTGAATGCCAAGGTAGTAGATTTGGGGTGTTTTTTCTCCCTCTCACCATCACTGGATCCTTTCCCTCCTCTTCTCCATCGGCCCAATCCTGCCTAGTCCTCAGTGCCTCCTGCACAATGCTGAGCACTACCGATTCCTAGTACAAACAAAGGAAGTCATGGCACTCAGCACCTTGCAGCATCAGCCCCCCGACCTCCCCCCCCGGGTGTTTTTCCTCCCTCACACCCCTCTGTTTTCTTGGCTCCCCAGGAGCGTTTGCAGAACCTCTGGGAGGTATATCAAAGGCTGGGGCTGGAAGATGATATCGTCGACCCTTCCAACGAGCTCATTAAGGAGGGCCCAATTCAGAAAATCTCCTTCCGCAACAACACCACGTCGGAGAAGTATCTCTTCCTGGTAGGAGGGCGGCTGGGCCAGCCGAGGCGGGGTGGGAGGGCAGGGAAGGAAAGGAGGGGGTCAGCAGCGCTATGAAGCAGAAGGCCATTTCTGGGCAGAGGATCGATGGAAGAGGACAGGATTGAGGGGAAAGAGAGAGAACAGAAAACCCCGACCGCTCGCAGGCTTGGCCGTGCCAGAAACTGTGACCCTGACGTCCCCACTGCTTCGGCCCCTGTGTCCAGGGCAGCCCGGGTGCATGGACTGTACAGATCTGGGAGTGTTGGACACCCACCATGCCCAGGTGCAAATGGCACCATAAGGGGCAAAGCATGGAGGGCCGGGTCCTTTGTTTCCAGAGCCTCTGATCCCCCAGACAAGTGAACCCTTTGGTTGCTCAGACAGTGCTTTGGAAATCCCTTGTCTTTACGGGGGGCACGTGGGGGGATGTTGGGGGAAGGAGGGCAGACGACCCATATGGGCTGATTATTTTTGAAGGACCCTAAGTGAGTTCAGCGCTCAACTCCAATTCCACTGGGATTTCGGCACCTAACTCCTTAGGGTCCTTTGAAATCCCCCCCAGCATTGGTATCTATAGATCCAGAGCATGTGCTGCCAGACGCTGTTTTGTTGGAAATTTGCCCTGGGCACCTGGAGATCCTGTCTAGGATGGTGGCCCGGTCCTGCCCCGCCAGTGCTCAGTGTACCATTGCTGTGTGGCCCGGTGGCCCGGTCCTGCCCCTCCAGTGGCTCACATCTGCTTCCTCACTCAGTTCAACAACATGCTGCTGTACTGCGTGCCGAAGGTCATCCAGGTGGGGGCGGAGTTCCAGGTGCGCTGGCGGATCGACATGGAGGGCATGAAGGTCAAACAACCCTTACACGTTATTATTGCTTACATTTATACAGGGAGCGGCTTTTCCCCCCAGAGCACCATTGAAAGGCAGCCACCTCTGGGGCGGAACATGGCTGCTGTTTAATAGGGCGCAGCAACACTGTATGACAGGAAGTGAAGAACAACTCTGTGACCAGTGGGAACTATAGGAGGGGGTTGAGGGAAGCAGAATGTGATGTGGCCCGGGCAGCTGGTCTAACGCTTGTGAAAACGCTCCCAAGCAACCGGGGCCTTGAATTTTCACCTCCCCTGAAAGAACACCTCTTCAGTAGCACAACACACACTGCTGAAACAGAGGGAAGAGCCCTCCTGCCGCATTGCCCACTTTACCTTCTGGAGCCCTTGGGGGGTGGGTGGGTTTCTTCTCCCTTTCACGGCTCTCGTGCAAATACTGCCAGGAGCGACCCTGCTTAGCTCCCGGTATCTAAGATCAAAGCCTGCACTGTTATGACGTACAGCAGCTCCGTACAGACTCAGAGCCGGCGTTCCTGGAGCGCCGTCCAGAGAGCAAGCAGAGAGCGTTCTTCGGAGCCACAGTCGGCAGGGTCCATAGGGGCATGTCGAACCTGCGCTTGTGCCCTGAATCCACGTACTTAGAGCAGGGGTGGGCAAGCATTTTGGCCTGAGGGCCACATCTGGGTATGGAAATTGTAGGGCGGGCCATGAAAGCTCACAAAATTGGGAGTTAAGGTGTGGGAGGGCTCCGGCTAGGGGTGTGGGCTCTGGGGTGGGGCTGGGGATGAGGGGGTTGGGGGTGCAGGAGGGTGCTCCGGGCTGGGACCGAGGGGTTTGGAGGGTGGAAGGGGGATCAGGGCTGGGGCAGGGGGGTTGGGGCACAGGGGGTGACTCAGGGATGCAGGCTCTGGGTGGCGCTTACCTCAAGCAGCTCCCAGAAACAGCGGCATGTCCCCACTCTGGCTCCTATGTGGAGGCGCAGCCAGGCAGCTCTGCGCAGCACCCTGTCCTCTGGTGCTGCCCCTGCAGCTCCCATTGGCTGCAGTTCCTGGCCAATGGGAGCTGCGTGGGCAGCACTTGGGGTGGGGGCAGCGTGCGGATCCCCCTGGCTGCCCCTACACGTAGGAGCTGGAGAGGGGATGTGCCGCTGCTTCCAGGAGCCGTGTGGAGTGGAGAAAGACCCTGAGCCTGCTCCCCGGCTGGAGTGCCGGAGCGGGACAAGCCCCATAACCCATTTCCCAGCGGGAAAACGTCTGGAGGGCCGGATGTGGCCCCCAGGCCATAGTTTCCCCACCTCTGACTTAGACCCTACGCACTTAGATCCCTCACAGCCACCAGGTGTGTGTACAGCTGAGAGGGAGACCCAGACTGGACCTTCCCCAGGAGGCTGTTGGAGGGTAGGCTTTGATCCGCCTCTGGCTCTAGTTCTAATGCCCGCCCCTCCCGGATTCCAGGTGCGGGTACTGAAAGATGTGGAATTCCCTCACTCCTTCCTGGTCTCGGGGAAGCAGCTGTCGCTGGAACTGCAAGCCAGGTAAGGGAGCGAGGGGCCTTCCTTCCCCAGCCCCAGCTGAGGAGCCCAGGGCCGTGCTCTAACCACTGTCTCCCCTTTGGCACAGGTCTCAGGAGGAGATGAACGCCTGGATGAAGGTACGACTGCCTGCCGCAACCCCTGGTCCCTGGCGGGGGTGGGGAGTCATGTGATTTTAAATATGGAGGCACAGACTCGCTTCCTGTGGGTCCCAATCCCTGCTCTGCCTCTGAGGGTGGGATGGGTTCCTTGCACGCAGGCTCTGGCGTGCAACGGGCAGGGCAGGCGGTGGAGGGGCTGTGCGGGGATCTGCGTCCGTGGGGTGCCGTGCTCCAGGCTGGTCTCCTCCGTGGCAGTGCAAAGGGGTGGGTTTGGGGAGCAGCTTTCAGTGCTGATGTGTTGCTCTCTGGGGGAGGAGTCTACCCCCTCCCCCAATCCTGCGTAGGTCCCCTGGCCAAGCCCCATTTAATCAGGTGCAGTGCCGGGGCCCAGAATTTAAGTGCCCGTGGGCCCTACAATCCACCGTCTCTGCTGTGGCAGCCTCCAACGGGACCAAACGTGGAGGTGGTATTTGCACTCCCACGGGGAACTGGACTAAGACCAGCTGCTCACAGAATGGGGCTGCCGTTGGGTTGGGCTGTGACAGCCCTAACCCCCCGACACCACCACCCCTTTGTTTCTCAGGCCTTCCAGGACGCCATTGCCAAGAAAGAGAAGCAGAACGAGAGCTTCAAGACAGCAGTTCACGGGCCTGACGGGGAGGTCCAGGAATTTGCGGTAAGCTACTCCCACCCTGTTCCCCCACCCCCGTCCTGTGGCTACTAGCTGCTTCAGGCTAAGGCTCTCGGAGCATCCTTTCCCCCTCATGAAGCCCCGGAGAGCTGGGGAGAGTCCTGAGGGGACGGGCAAGCTTCCCCCTTCACCCAGCGGGTTAGGAGCAGAGAACGGCTGGCGGCACAGGAAGGGTGGGCTAGTGGGGAGAGAGGCTGCGTTACGGTCCTCAGGTTCCTTTCATGCCCACTGAGTCTGGGCCAGGATTTCGGGAGACCCCGTGCAAGACAGGCTGGGAGCTAGAGAGACCCCCAGGGTCTGCCTGTGTCCAGCCGCCTCAAGAGAGCCCCCTTCTTCGCCCCGGCAGGGAGTCCCGGCCCTGCCCCGCCGCGGAGGGCACTGCCGAGGTGACCGAGCCGGGCTCTCCCCTTTCCCCCTGCGCAGGTCAAGTCGGAGCAGCTGGGCCGACGGGCCCCGCAGTGGGTGCGGGACAAGCTGGTGACCATGTGCATGCGCTGCAAGGAGCCATTCAACGCCATCACGCGCAGGAGGCATCACTGCCGGGCCTGTGGCTACGTGAGTGACCCCCCCCCCGCCTCCTCGGAGGCCCAGCCCTGTGGAGGGGCCGGCGAGGGGTCCGCCGCCCCGCTCCCCCTCCCCACCGGTCCCTGCTCCCCCGCCCCCCCCCCCAGCGGTCACACACTGCCCTTTGGAGGGGGCGTAGGAGGGAGAATAAAGCCCCTCTGTGTGGGGTGGGGGCGGCTAAGGGTCACCAGGAGAAGGAAAATCCCCTTCCCCACAGGGATCCCCCCACTAGGGGCCGGGGGATCGCCTGTTCACTGGTGGTGTGGGGAAAGAGGTGGGGGCTGTCCCACAGGGCCCCACGGTGCCCAGCTCAGCCCCCTCCCGGCCCCTGATCAGGGTCTCTCTCGGGGTGGCGGGGGCAGGTGGTGTGCGCCCGGTGCTCCGATTACAGGGCTCCGCTGCAGTACGACAGGAACCGGCCCAACCGCGTCTGCCTGGAGTGTTACATCTTCCTGACGGGGCACCTGCTGCCCGAGGAGCGGGAGGGGAAGCACAAGGGGATCCTTGAGGTGAGCCTGCAGCCGGGGAGGCCCCTTGCTCCTCAGTCTGTCTCTGGTTTCTTCCGCGGCTGCCCCTTTCCAGCCCCGCCCGCTTCCCACCCCGGGGGTCTCTGGCCTGCTCCCTGCCCCATGCAGGGGAATCCGCGGCTACGTCAGCCCAGCTGGGTTCATGTCAGGCGCAGCACTCCCACGCTGCTGTGGCGGTCACCGAGTCGGGTGCTTTGGTGAGCTGCCCCTTGCCTCTGGGATCCCCTGACCAGGGAATTTCACGGGGCCGTCTGCCCACAAATCTGCAAGGTGGGGGGGGCGTTTTGCCTCTGTGTTCCCTGCATTACAAATGCAGGGATAGTGCTTGTGACTCACTCCCCTTCACTCCTGCCTGGGAGACAGCATGGGTTAATCATTAGAGCGGAGGCCTGGCAGGCGGGAGTCCTGGGCTTCCTTCCTGTCTCTGCCACTGGCCTTGGGCACGTCACTTGTGAGCTGCTGGTGCTCATCGCTAGCCACATTTAAGTCAGTGGGAATCTGGGCTGCTCAGCACCTCTAGAGATCAGGCCAAGCACCTCTCCCTGCCTCAGTTTCCTCACCTCTATACATGAAGCCATTCATCTCTGGGTGCCCCAGATTCCCCAGTTATAAGGGGAGGGCATGAATATCGATCTACTGCACGTCGGGGTTTGTGAGGCTTGCACGCTCCTGATGGGGAGGAGGGGTGGCTGGTTTTGTCCCTCCTGGATCACCGGGTTTCGCTGGCCCCTGGTGTTGCTCGCTCCCTCCTGAGACTGCCTGGGCTGGAGTTAAGGTTGCGTGGCCGGTGTTGTGACCCAGTGTTTCGCATTTTGGAGCTGTCTTAGCCCTGGATGTTAAAGGCTTCCGCTCCAGGGGTGGGTCGCGAACTCCACAAGCCTCTCCTGCCTGCCACACCTTGGCTGTGACTTCCCAGGGGAAAGGAGAGTGCTCTGTCCATGGTGCTGAACTGGGGCTGGAGCAGAAAAATCCATCTCTGCCCCCCCAAATCTCCACGTGAAGAGACCCATGCAGAGACACAGACACACACAGAGACACCACTGCTCACACAAAGACTCTCACCCACATGTGGGCCTGCATAGACATGGCCACACACGACTGTTCACACCCATTGACGGACCCATGTGTGCGGAGACAAGGTGGACAAGGTGACCTCTTTTATTGGACCAGCTTCTGTTGGTGAGAGAAACAAGCTTTCAGGCCACACAGAGCTCTTCTTCTGGGCCTGGGAAACTGGCTGAGTGTCACAGCTCGATACAAGATGGAACGGATTCTTCTGCACAAATAGTGACCACGTATTTCAAGGTATGTACCCACAGACACGTGTACACATGTGTGCATTTGAACACAGACATATACACACATGCCCATGCAGACACACGACTGCACCCATCTGTGGATATCCACGCCTAGGCAAACACAGATATGTCGACATGTGCGCGCACATGAACGCACAAACGTGGATGCAACCGTTGTCCCACGGCTAATGGGCTAGGCCAGGGGTGGCCAGCCTGAGCCTGGGAAGGAGCCAGGATTTACCAAGGTACATTGCCAAAGAGCCACAGGAATACGTCAGCTGCCCCCCATCAGTTTCCCTGCGCCCAGGGCCTCCCGCCCACTGGCAGCCCTGCCGATCAGCACCTCCTCCTCCCTCCCTGCACCTCCTGATCAGCTGTTTTGTGGCATGCAGGAGGCTCTGGGGGGGAGAGGGGAGGAGTGAGGGCACGGCAGGCTCAGGGGAGGGGCGGGACGGGGTGGAGTGTGGGGCAGTGAGCCCCTCCGGCACATGGGAAAGTTGGCACCTGTAGCTCCAGCCCCGAAGTCGGTGCCTGTACAAGGAGCCACATATTAACTTCTGAAGAGCATCATGGTTGGCCACCCCTGGGATAGGCTAATGGGAGAGGCTCAGACCCATTCCAACCGAGTAAGGCGGCTGTCATCTTAGGATCCATTCCAGTAGTACCAGATATAGGCCCTGGACTAGCTCCCGGCGAGGTGGTCAGATCTGGGCACTTGCCCTCTCCATGTCCCTCAAGGAGAAAACAGCCTGGATTTGCTTTTCTTGATTTATTCAGAGCCTCCTTTGACATGGTAACAGATACAAACCCACCCACAGAATTTGGATCTGAAGCTTGGGGGACACCGCACGGCTGAGAAGCAAACGCAGGGATTTCAGGCACTCGCTGGTGCAGCAACCTCCCTGGAACCCAGGTGTCATGATCGTCCACTGTCCCGTTGTGTACTGTGCGTCCCAGGTGCTAAATAAACGTCAAGCTGGCTGGGTGCTTGGATGGGAGACCTCTGAGGAATGGCCAGTGATGGGCTGCGGCTTCACTAGGTGCCACGCTAGTCTCCTAGTCAGTACTGAATGCAGTGCACCAGTGTGGCACTAGGGGGCGCTGAGATGTCCAGGTTCCAGAATTTGGATGACAAACCTCAATCCAAGGTGCTACTGGATGATGGTCATTAAAACTCTCAGGCAGTGTTTAACAGGTGGGATGTTAGACCCAGCATTCAGGCCATGTTCCAGCAGGGACTGTTACGCTCCGCCAGCCTTCCATTCCCCTCCCTGTTCCAACCGAAAACGGGATTTTCCACAACTTGCACAAAGCTCTCGCGGTGCCATGCCGTGTTAAACAGCTGCTGCTTTCCACCCCAGAGATGGGTGCATTTCAGCCATGGGTGAAACAATCCCTGTGGACTCTGTACATCGGTTTGCCAGGTGCTTTAGGACCCTAGAGGATAAAAGGTGCTTTATAAAGACAAACTGTGAAAACATAGGATTTGCCAAACTGGATCAGACCCAACGGCCGTTTAGCCTCTCTCCCATCTCTGACAATGGCCAGAACCAGATGTTTCAGAGAATGATGCAAGAAATCTTTATAGTGGACAATTTTGCTTATGCATTAAAGTGCCTATGAGGGATGCTTCTTCCTGATCTGAGGCAATGGCTGGCTTGTGCCCTGAAGCAGGAGTGTTTATAACCCTTCTAAAACATTACCCTCTGTACTGTGGGTAGACACAAATGCCTAGCTCTGTTTGGAAATCTATTAAGCTATTTGCCTCTGTGATATGTGGCAGTGAGTTCCACGGGTCAAACCTGCACTCTGCCTTGCATTAACTCACTAGGAAGCCTCAGGGGAAGCCCGAATCCAAGAGCGTGTGGAAGGGTTATAAAGGGGGGTTGTTGGTTTCTTGGCAGAAAGAATCAGCGGAAATCTCAGGGCAGAGCCTGATGTGCAGTTTCCTGCAGCTGCTGGATAAGAACGGGAAAGGGGGAACGCGGGGCTGGTTCGTGATCCCACAGGATGACCCACTGGTACTGTACATGTATGCGGCACCCCAGGTAGGTGAGGGCTTGGTTCTTCTATTGCATTTGTATTGAGAACCCACTGTTTCCACTGGAGGGGAGGGAGAAAATGCTGATGCTAACAAGCCTGAGCCCCTGTCTGTCCTCCCCTCTCCCTCCAGGATGTCAAGGCTCACACCTCCATCCCCCTGCTGGGCTACCAGGTGAAGGAGCTGCCCCAGAGTGACCCCCGGCACCTCTTCCAGCTGGTCCAATCCAAGCAGATCTACACATTTGTGGCAGAGACAGAGGAGCTGAAACAGCGCTGGATGAAGATCATGGAGCAGTCAGCCATGGGCAATGCTCATCTCCCTGGAGAGGAAGAGGAGGACGATGACTTATTCGATGACCTGGAGTGATTGAGGCTCTTGGTGACCTCTTCTAGACTGTCTATGGATGACTCCAGTCCTTCATGTCAGAGAGCTCAGACAGCGTGATCTAGTGGTTACAGCAAGGTGATAGGGACTCAGGAGACCTGGGATCCCATCCCCAGTTCTGCCGCTCACTTGCTGTCAACTTGGGCGAGTTGCTGGACTTTTTTTTGTGCCTCAGTTCCCCCATCTATGCAGTGAGGATGATGGTACTTACTAACCTTTGTAAATTGCTTTGAGGTCTATCAAGGCAGGGCAGCATAGCCCTTACTGTTCCCATTGCCCAGTCTGGGGGTATGTCTACACTGCAGAGGAAGCCGTGATTGGAGCAAGTAGTAAAAAGTAATGTAGTTTGGCACCATGGGCAAGCAATCCAAGTACATAGCCAGGCTCCCTGGCAGACTTATACCCGGGTTGCTCGCCCATGCCACCGTGTCTACATGGCTATTGTAAGCCGTGCTAGGTAGATGGGCAGGCTAGCTAGGTGTGCAGGCCCATAAGCCTCTGCCTCAGGCAAAGACGGGATCCAGCTGCAGAGTTTGGATCTGGAGCGGGGTTGACCCTGTGCAGGAAGAGCCATTTGCAAAATTCAGATGTGACAGGAGGGTGGGTTTTGGATCTGTGATCTGACAAATGCCCCATGACCCGGTGGGCAGGCCTCTTGGCTAATTAGCCATCTGCTACTTCATGGGAGGAGATGGTGGGAGAGGAGAATGGGCTGGAGGAAGCTGGGGAAACAGACAAGGAAGGAGGCTGAGATGAGGGAGGTTCTGCTGGAGTCGGGGGTGGGATTGGGGGTGGGTGGGTGGAACTGGAAGACCAAACTGAAGTGGGAAGAGATGGGACAGGGATGGGGGGGTGATGCAGGAGGTTCCTCCCGTGATTAGCTTATCCCAACCACTCCAGCTGGGTGGGTAACCAGGTTTCCTGTACCGTAGCAATTTTTCAAGAGATCAAAACATTTTCCTGCCCTGAATTGGGATGAAAAGTTGAAATCTTAAAAAATGTAAACCAAAAATGTGGAAGGGGGAAAAAATACGCAACCGCCTCCCCCAACCGCCCCTCCCAAAGCACTCGGTGCAGGTCAATCAACACGTTTTGTTCCACTTTGGACCATTTTGCGTCTTCTTACATGTCTTTTCCTATCATTAGCTTGTGGCACCTTAGAGACTAACCAATTTATTTGAGCATAAGCTTTCGTGAGCTACAGCTCACTTCATCGGATGCTCACGAAAGCTGATGCTCAAATAAATTGGTTAGTCTCTAAGGTGCCACAAGTCCTCCTTTTCTTTTTGTGAATACAGACTAACACGGCTGTTACTCTAAACCCTATCATTAGCTTGCATTTCAAATGAAAAGCTGCTTCAAACCAGAACTTTGGGTTTCGAAAATGTCCAAATGAAATGCGGTGACAGCTTTCAAACGGGTCTCTCTTCTTCTTTCCTTGAGTGGAAAAAGTCGTGGAAACTGCCCCTTTCCCCGGGCGACGGTTTGCTTTCGACACAATTGGTGTGTTCTAGTGAAAAACGTTTCACTGGAAAATTCCCAAACAGTTCGTCCTGCCATCTTCTCGTGAGAGCAATGGTAGACTTACCGTTTGGGCGGGTGATCTGTCATTCCACCAGTTGCCACCAGAGAGCAGTAAAACCTCACTGTTCAGCTGCACTTGGAGTGACTACTAGCTGTGACTTCTAGTCACCTTACTCTGGGGGAGGAGATCTTAAACTTTTCTAACACAGCTGCAAAGGGCGTGAGAATGGGGACAAACCTCAAGGGTGAGTGAAGCGCAGTGTCAGTCAAGCCTTGACTTTGGCTTACTTTCTTGGTGAGTTTCCTGGGCTGGTGTGATGGGGATTCTGGTACCGTTCTCCGTGTCCGCAGCGTGGGGGAAGGGGCTGTGCATGTACCAATATGCCCACACCACCGGCAACCGTCCCTGGCCTGGGACCCCGCAGCCCCCTGCCAATGCACCTCCTCCGGGCCCAAGCTGCAGCACCCTTTGCTAGTCCAGTTCTGGCACCCCACAGCTCGGCCACCACACTCTATTCCTGACCAACTGCTCCTGCGATTTCTGGTTTAGGCTCCCCAGCTTGCTGTGTCAATGCACCCTAATTCTGACTTGCAGCAGTCCTGGGACACCCTGTCGATGCACCTCATTCGAGTCACGCCCGATCTGCAGCCCACTTGTTTTTCCACGCCTGGGACCCCACACAACTTTACAAGCGCCCCCCCAATCCTGACCTGTGGCATCCCTTGCACTTCTCTCCTGCCCGTCCACGCCCTCTGGGATTATAGTCCTGTTCCTCCCTCAATCCCAGACAGCCACCTGCATTAGTCCTCTCCTGGGACCTAGAGTGAGGGCAAGCAGCTGCTGCCATTTGGGTGACAAGCTTGGGATATGAGTCAGCTCAGCCATGCTCAGCTGAGCAGGTAGGGATGGTGACAGCCAGCCTATGGGAGAGGGGCTGGGGAGAGCAAAGCGTTGATGTTCTTTCAAGACAAAAGTAAGGTCATTAGTCAGGGTCCCACTATACGAGGCGTTGCACACACGTAACAAAGAGACCGTGCCCCAAAGACCTTACAATGGACGTACAAGATGAGCGCCAATAGGTGGATGCAACGAGCGGGAAGCACGAGAAAAGAGGTGATAATCAGCCGGATGAGCAGTGGCCCTAGTGCACTGGCTGCCTGAACAGTGCCAAGTTTGTTGCAGGCAGAGGAGAATTTTAAGAAAAGCTGTGAACATTTGCCCAAGGACCTGCCCCGAGAAAGAAGAAGATGCCTGGCCAGGAATTCCTTCAAACAGAAGGAAGTACTTCTTCATATAACGTACAGTCAACCTGTGGAACTTCTTGCCAGGGGATGTTGTGTAGGCCAAAAGTATAACTGTGTTCAAAAAAAGAAATAAGTTCCCGGAGGCTACATCAATGGCTATTAGCCAAGATGGTCAGGGATGCAACACCATGCTCCGGGTGTCCCTAGCCTCTGACTGCCAGAAGCTGGGACTGGACGATAGGGGATGGATCACTCCATGTTGTGTTCATTCCCTCTGAAGCCGCTGGCATTGGCCACTGTCAGAAGATAAGATAGTGGCCAGATGGACCATTGGTCTGACCCAGTATGGCCGATCTTATGTTCCACCAGCCTCCTTGCCTATCCCAGTGAGTCAGAGAGGGGCAAGTGATAGCTGCTTTGTTACCTCTCTGGGACATACAGGATCAGGAATGATTAGTCCCTGGGAGCCCAGGATCGTACAGAGGGATCAAAGATTGACTTGTCCTTGTTAGGGCTGGAATCCGGTAGCCAGGATAGTAAATTAGAGCTTCACTTAAGGTGGAGGTTGGAAACCACGGCAATCTGGAGAGAAGACAGAACTCCCGTGTGCGTGGGGAATGGGAGAACATTTGTAATGCGCCTTCTGCATGCCGGGGGGCAGCACAAAGCACGAAGCAGAGTGGGGCAGAGCCCAGAAGTGGAGCCAGTGCCTTTGCAGGCAGTGATGTGTGAAAAGTGAAAGGGCTGAAGGATGGGGGTGAAGGTCCAGGCTGAACCAGGTTGCAGCTCCCATGCTCTGCACCCCGGCCCTGTGGTGGGCAGGTGCTCTGTAATGTGCCCCGGCGTGAGAGGAGGGGGCTGTTACCGCAGGGAGGCGGTGGTCCCTCCCGGGCTGGTGGAGCACGGCCCCCAGCCCGCCCACCCCGGCCATACGGAGCTACTGCTGCAGACAGCCAGTACCCACACGCACTGCCCCCGGGCCGGAGAGGGGAACGCTCGGTCTCCACAGCCCAGGCAGGCTTTGGCCTCCGCTGAGATGCCCTTCTCTTGCCAGCCTGGCCCCGCCCCACCTTGCTCCTCCACCTCTGGCCCTGCCCTTCCATCTGCATCCCGTGGCCCCCTTCCCCAATATACGGGCCCCATCCCCCTTCTCTCTCCACCCTGGACTTCTCAGGCACCAGGGAAGCCTCGGCCCCTGGCCAGACTTGGAAACTCCCCCTTGGCTGTGGTGGGTGGGCAGGGGGGAAGCCAGCAGAGCTAGAGCATCTCCCCTGGCATGCTTCCTGCTTGGCATCCCTCTGCGTGTGAGAGAGAAACAAAACAAGCTCCCAGGGCCAGGCTGTCATTAGCTGGCTCATGAATGGGCACCTCGTAACAGACTTCCTGTTTACCCGGGGCCCGTAAACTGCAGAAATTGTGTCCAGAGCAAAGATCACCCTGTTTCTATTTTTACATCCACCCATCCATTCCACTTCTTGTGCTTTACAGTCTGATCCCTGCCTGCCCCTGCCTAAGCCCCGGAGCTGCCAGGGGCAGGGCCGGGCCAGGACTCAGCCTCACTGGTGGATCGGGAAGCTATTGCAGTAGCGGCCAATATGTGCCTGGCGCTGTACGGCCCTGCTGGGAGGCGCTGTTCCTGTAGCTGGCCACCTGTAAGGCCCGTAGCATGGCCACAGGCTGCCCTCCCATGGGGCAGTCACCCTGTTTCCCCCTCACTGAAGAGACGGACGTGGCCATTCTCCCAGTCATGGGGCTGGGGTCACCGGAGGGATTGGGGCCAGTCAAGAAGGAATGTATGCAGAGAAACCGGGGCGGGGGGCCAACACGTCAGGGAAGGGAGCTCAGGGGGCAGGGGGCAGCAAGCAGACAGTAACAGAGCCGAGGGAGTGAGCCAGCATGCCAGCGCCTTGCAATGGGAGTAGGGAACCATGGGATAGCCCTGCTGCAGCCTCCCGACTGGGTCTGTCTGACTCCTGCAGCTCGCAACACACGTTGAAATCCTCTGGGAGTCTTGCCCCACCCATCTCCTGCCTGCAGCCCATCACCCCTCCCAGATCTACCTGCCTCTAGCCCCACCCTCTCTCCTTCCCCCCTCCACCTCCACGTCTATGCTCTCCCAGCTGTTACTGGAGCAATGCAGTTCCAAGCTGCAGATGTGCACAGCTGCCAGGAACCCACAGCTCCACCCCGCCCGCCCCCTGCCTGGTGTCCTTAGGCCAGAACATATTAGCTAATCTCTTGGCAACACCATCTGTCCCAGAAGCGGCATCTTGCCACCATCCCTTCCTGTTACTGGAAGACACCTCCAGAAGCAGAGGGGACCCTGCTCCATTTAGAGGCTTGGGGTTTAAACATAGAATTCAGCGGAATCCGTCCCAGCTCTTGGGCTGGCAGGCCCAGAAGGGACCACGTCATGTGCTAAGGAACCCCCGGCAGGACAAGCTGTCAAGGTGAAACTTTGCTAATCAAGAGTTGTACTAGGTCCCAGGCCCTCCATGGATTCGAACAGGCAACCCAGCTGAGTGAAGCAAAGATCCTTCATGATTCACCTGTTCTTCCTGCTGCTGGGTCTGCACCTGAAGATGTTTTGCTCTCCTGTAATTATCTGCCATGGAGATGGTGCTGATGACACATGGCTGACGAAGACTCCAGGTGGAGAACAGGCAGCTGGAGCCATTGAACAGCGAACCTGAGCAGCCCAGCGCCTGTTGTTGCACAAACATCCCAAGTCATAAAAGACAAGGGAAGCGGCTGGTTGGTTACCGTTCATTAGCGTTCATTTTCCCTGCTACGCTGGCACTTGTGTTGCCGGGAGCTTCTTCCACCAAAGCACTGAGACTCGAGAGCTAGGCATGGAATTAGGAGCCCTTCTGCGCTGCATGGGTAGCCAGACTAAAATCCCCAAGTCCTGTCCCAGCATGCATTGGGCTCAGTGTCAAAACAGGGGTTTTTCCCTGGGGCTTGGCCGTTGCTCCAAAGTCCTGGGCTGGGACATGGAGGGAATGTCCTCAGGTTCTTGCACCAGTGTCTAGGCTGGGGAAGTGGCAGAAACCCAGGGCCCCGCCCTGCAATGGGGTCTGCTCAGATGGAGCGTTATGCCCAGGTGGTGTCCCATTGACATGCTGCATGGGAGCTGCAATCAGAGAAGGGCTCTCTGGGTAGGAGGCCATTGTCAAGGCCTTTGCTGAGGCACGTGGTGTCTGTGTCTATTCTCCACACATGGGCATAAAGGGATCTGACAGGCAGGATCGGGGCCCAGAGAGCTGTGGGGCTGTGGGAACATGCCAACGTTGGTTCTGTTGCTCTGTTTCATGTAGGAATTGCTGTCGTGTGTCCCTGGCCCAGGGCAGTGGGGAGTTTGGGTGGAATGGCCATTTTCCACCCCAGAGGTCTCGGGTTTTCAAGACCAAGGGTCTCTGGGTGGAATGCAAAATGGCAACCCCCCTGCTGTGGCTAGGGGACTGCCTGGGTGGCAAGTTCCCCTGGCCTTTGTGGGCTGGGGGAAGAAGGATGTGGAAGGCTCCTTTTGCCCTACCCCCGTGCCCAGGGGCCAGGCACCTCTGTCCCGAAGCATTTACTGTGTGTGTGCCACCTTCCCCCGGGTTGGGGCCACAAGACCCAAGCCATTGGGTGCCCCCGGCTTGCAGGGGGATTTATTTTGGGAGGGATAGCTCAGTGGTTTGAGCATTGGCCTGGTAAACCCAGGGTCGTGAGTTCAATCCTTGTAGGGGGCCATTTAGGAATCTGGGGCAAAAATTGGGGATTGGTCCTGCTTTGAGCAGGGGGTTGGACTAGATGACCTCCTGAGGTCCCTTCCAACCCTGATATTCTATGATTCTATGATCTGTGCAAGGGAAGGGGGTTGTAGTCAGGGAACGTGTGCAAGGACTGGCATGTTCTGGGGAGGCTGCGTCAGGACAGAAGAGAGGGGTCTGGGACATGCCCAAGCCAGGACATAAGGAGGAGACACCCTGATTCCCTCGGTGGCTCGAGTCACGAGCTCTCAGCCCACTCATGCCCCATGATCAGCGAGCGTGCAACCTGCCCTCAGCCAGGGACCGCCCTGCCTTCTGAGGCTGCAGGCTGGGCTGAATTGTCCAAGGTGGCCCCATGCAAAAATCCTCCTGATCTGTGCATCAGGGACCTGCATTCCCCTCTCCAGCTGGCCGCCTGGCTGTTTGTTGACATGCCAAGGATGCTTCACGTTTGAACGGGGTCAAGGCCGGCAGCCCTGGGAGAGCCGTCATTGCCAGAGCGTCTGGGAAATGGGCCTGTTGTGGTTGTTTGCACCCCATGGGCTCATTAGTATTCCCAGCAGGGGAAAACCCCAGCAGGGGTCGGAGAGGGATGCTTCCTGGGGCAGCGGGGCCAGTCAAAGCATGGCTCGGGTCACGGTGTGGGGCGGGGGGGAGAGGTAATCGGGGCTGTGGGGAACATGTTGTTGCTGCTGCATGAGGTCAGAGCAGTTTGGCCTCTTTCCTCATTAAGCAGAAACTGAAAACCCCAAGGAGAAGTCGAACAACTTCCTGTTCTCGAGAATGAGGAAGGGCTCAAGGCCACTTACTGGAATTCCCCCAGCGGCCCCCCCAGGCTCTTTCTTGTAAATGCCGACCAGAACATATTGTGAAACCCGCAGGGTGAGGCGAGTCACGCTGGGGGAAGTGCGAGCCGCCCGCCCATTGATAAAACCAGAGCGAGGGAGGGGAATTGGAGATTAGTTGAGTGGCAGGTCCTTCTGCAAATCCTCCCCACTGCCCTCTTCTGCTCCTCGGCCAGCCCCCACATGCTGCTTGTCCCCACTATGGAGCAGCTTTCTTAGCCAGACTGTATGGGCAGGGGACTGGGACAGTTCATAGGGCCCAGTGGCCAGAGAAAGCAGAAGGGACGAGACACATAGGAAACCCTACATCTAGGGAAAGAAGACAGCAAGAGCCAAATTCAGGCCTGGTGTAACCTGCATGAAAGGATTTGTGTCCATTTACACCTAGGGTGACCAGATAGCAAGGGTAAAAAATCGGGATGGGGTGGGGGGGAAATAGGCACCTATATAAGACAAAGCCCCAAATATCGGGACTGTCTCTATAAAATCAGGACATCTGGTCACCCTATTTACACCAGAGCTGAATTTAGCCTGGTGTGACAGGGCTTCGGGTTGTGTGATCACACAGCAATGCACATGTCTGTGTGTGTGTGTGTGTGTGTGTGTGAGCGAGCGCGTGTTTAAGGGTGGGCATTTGTGGCTGTCCCTATGTGCGTCTCTTAGATCTGGGCGTTGTGTGTCTGTGTGCGGCCATGTGTGTTTGTGTATTGCCCTGACTTATGGCTGGCTGCGTGTTGTGTGTCTGTGTGCGGCCATGTGCATTTGTTTTGGCATCCATGGGCGTGTGCGTATGTTTGTTTGTGTGAGGAGGGGACATTTGGGTTACGCCCTCTCCCGTTGCCCGCTCCGGCCAGGAGGTGGCGGTGCGCCATCTCCTTCTGCAGCAGAAGAATTTGGGGCAGAGTCCTGGCCTCAGCAATGCTTCAAATTATTTAGTGCTCTGGTCCTCAGAGCATCCCCCAGGGCAGGTGCAAATCCGAAGCAGGCAGCATTTCATCTTGCAAAAACCCAACCAAAACTCACCGCCCCCTCTCTGCTCCACCACCCGCAGGAGTCAGCCGAGCTCCCTGCCCTCTCTGGGAAAAGCCAGAGTAAAGCGATGAACTGTGCATTGAAGATGAAGATGATTGGGGCATGGGGGAGCTCCGGGGTGAGGGCCCCCGTACTGAGCATACCCAGTGCACATGCAGGTACCCCTTGGGAGAGCAGGCCCACTCCTCCGGGCATGGGAAGGTGATCACAGGAGCACGGGGAGGATGGGCTGAGAGCAGCTGGGCTTGCCCTCTGGCTATGGGTGACAGGCGTCCTGCCCCACCCCCTGCGGGACGGAGGGGATGGCTCGAAACCAGAGCACCGGGCCTGGAGGACCTAGCCCTCTTCCCCTTTTATCTGGTCAGTCCCTGGTGGAGTTAATCAGATCCCGCATCAGACTGGAGAACCCACTCCCCATGTGAGAGAGACTAACCATGGGCCCCAGCAGGGAACCCTGATAAACGCTGGGCTCCAGCAGAGACCGACCCACCTGCTCTCCGGATGAGCCTCTCCACTCAGCCTGTGCCACGAGTAGTTCTTGAGACCCCACCAGCCCCTCCACTTGCCCAGTGCTGCCGTGACACCCAGGCTTTATGAGATTCCACGTGCAGCTCCGTGCACCCTGAGCCCTCGGCATCTCCCAGGCTCCCTCCATCCAGTCTGTACTGACAAACAGCGCAGCTCCTAGCCTCCCCAGGCACCCTGCATCTAACAGAAACCTCCCGGCCTAGCTGCATAGTGAGATG
This sequence comes from Eretmochelys imbricata, assembly GCF_965152235.1. Lineage (NCBI taxonomy): Eukaryota > Metazoa > Chordata > Testudines > Cheloniidae > Eretmochelys > Eretmochelys imbricata. Next base: position 12,344,339 of record NC_135592.1, on the reverse strand, counting down.
GATTTTCCCTGGTAACAGCAGCAGCCTCCTGAGCCACAGGACCCCCATTTCGTGCACTTGGTCCACCCTGACCTTGCCACCTGAGCTCAGTAGTCCCTCATGTAGAGAGCTGGTCTTGGGCCCACAACTGGCACCAGCCCTCAAGGCACGTGGGTGGCAGGGCATCCCCCTCCTGCCATCTCCAAGCCAGCAGGGAGTCCAGGCCCCACCTCAGGGCTTCTGGTTGCAGCCGTTCTCCGATTAGACAGCACAGGGCACGCTGAAGGATCGTCTGCCGGGGGCCCAGGGTCCTCACAGCTGCCCATTCGGAGTCGTTTTACTGTGTTTCCAGTGGGGTCTCCACCCTCAGCCCTGGGCAGGGAGGTGCCGTCTCTCGCCAGTGGGGGTTCCCAAGGAGCACGCTGGCCAGGGGGCTGTGATTTGGTATTCTCAGTCTGTAACAACCATGAGTAGTGGGTGGGACAGTCCATAGGGTCCTATCTATCTATCTATCTATCTATCTATCTATCTATCTATCTATCTATCTATCTATCTATCACGGATTGGGGTGAATTCTCCATCACTGACAATTGTTAACTCAAGACTGGCTGGTTTTGTACAAGCTCTGCTCTAGGAATTACTTTGGGGACGCTCTCTGGCCCGTGTTACCTAGGAGGTCAGGCGCTTCTGGCCTCGGACTCTGTCTGTCCTTCCGTCCATCCCCAGGCACCCCTGTCTCTCCATCCCTCCCCCTGCACTGTATGTAGGCCGGTTTGGATGGCGTTTTAGGGCTTAGCGAGAGGTTGCTTTGCCTCCCGCGCTTTGGCCGCAATTCCTGCTCCCCTGCCCGGCTGGGCAGAGGATGGGGGTGGGGGCTGGGAGATTTCCCGGGTGCTGAGCGCCGAGGGAGTCGTTCCGGGCCCCCCACTGGAGGAGCCTGGCGGGACCGCAGCTGAGTTGCCTTGGCAGCCCCTTTGACAGCCTGCTTTACGCTGAGCAAGTAGCGCAGAGCCTGCTCTGGGTCTAAAGCAGAGACTAAAAATATCCCCGTGTGCAAGAAGCTTCCCAAGGAGGCGGTGGCAGCGGCATCTCTAATGAGCGAGCGGGGAGTTCATCCAAGGACAGGAGAAGGCTCCCTGCCGCCGCTCACGCCCCCGCCCCTCCGCGGCTGCGTGAGCAGGTGCTGGATGCCGCATGGTCCCCGCCGTGGCCTGAGAGGGCGGAGAGCCGCTCTTAAAGGGGGCTGCGCTCTTTGGGGCGGGGGGGGCACCGTGAGGGGGGAGGATACTCCTCCAGGGGGGCTCAGCACTCTGAACAGGGCTTTAAAGGGGGAGCACCGGGGCTGCGTTATGAAAGGGGCCTTTAGGAACTGTGCTCAAGGGGGGGCCTGCCCTGAGTGGGGGTGGGGCTCCATAGGGGCCTGTCCTGTGTGGGGGTGGGGCTGCATAGGAGCCTGTGCTGAATAGGAGCTAGGCTGTATAGGCGCTTTGCTCTACAGGGGCTGTGCTCCACAAGGGTCCCTGCTCTATAAGCGATTTGCTCTATAGAGGCCAGCTCTCAGGAGGGGTTGTGCTCCATAGGGGCCTGTGCTGTATAGGCACTTTGCTCTGTAGGGGCCTGTTTACTACTGGGGCTGTGCTCCATAGGGGCCTGTGCTCCATAGGGGCCTGTGCTCTATAGGGGCTGTGCTCCACAGGGTCCTGTGCTCTATAGGGGCTGTGCTCTATAGGGCCTGTGCTCCATAGGGGCTGTGCTCCATAGGGGCCTGCATTCTACCGGGGTTGAATGCAACAGGGGTCTCTGCTCAGTTGGGCTGTTCTCTGTCGGGGCCTGCGCTCGACAGGGGTCACACGATGGGGGGCTGCTGACCTCTTACAGAGATCATTAAAGAACAAACAGACTCAAAACCAACGGAAGCCTCGAAATCAGGCCCAGCCAACGCGCGCGCTCGGATGATGGGAGTTGGCCCATCCAGTGGGCCACCCGCTCCAGGCTCCCGTCGCAAGCTGACATGGGTTGGGTTCGGAGCCCCCCGGATCACCCCTTGTGGGTGGGGAGGAGGAGTCAGGGGTCGGCTGCAATGAATGTAAAGAGGATTCTTTACGGCGGGTGTAGGGGACACACACACACCCCCTGGGGTCTCTCTGGCTCTCCAGCTCCCAGGGGGGCTAACACACGTCGTGTCACCAGCCAGGTCTCCCTAAGTCCCCGCCTGGCCTCGGCAGTCCTGGACGGGAGCTGCTAAGTGTAATGCAGCCTCCCTCCCCACCATCCCAACCCCGATCTGCCTCCAGCCCCTTTCCACTCCTGCCCCGCACGGCGAAGGGGGACGCTTGCCCTGACCCACAGGGCTCTCCCCAGCTCTTCACAAGGGTAACAGGGGTCCCCAAGAGCCTGAGCTGGAAGCAGCGACAGGAGGGGAAGGGGGCGTATGCTGGATTCCAGCTGCAGTGACTAGAAAGGGGATCCTATACTGAGGCGGCTGGACCCGGGCAGACCCTGTGGTTCTCTCTGGCTCTCCAGTTCCCAGCCTGGTTTGCCTGGGCACTGGCCTGGACTCCGCTCCTAAAGCCCTCGCTGAGCCCATCCGAGCGCAGGCGTCCGAGGGGCAGGACGAGGGGCTCTGGAGCCCCCACCCCCACCCCACACACGCAGCCTGTGCTGCCTCGTTCCCCCTGGGGATTCGGTGACCGTGCCTGTCAGCCCGGGGAGGGCTGGTGTCAGTCTCCAAAGCAGCTCCCCTCCCCAGCCCTCCACCAGCAGCAGCCCCCCGAGGAGGCCAGAACCAGCCCTGGGATTTCCCCTGGGAGGCCACATCAACCCCCTCACCTTTCGTACGGAGTGGGGCACCGGCCTGGCAGCTCCCCATTCAGGGGCCCGTGACAAGAATAAAAGGCGTTGGCTGTAGCCAGTGCAGAGCTCCCCCCCTGCCCCGTTTCCCGGGGGTGCCAGGCCGGGGAGCACCCCGCGGCCAGCGCTCCCCGTGGTGTCAGTAGAGGTAAGGCCGAGCTTTATACATGGTCCCCGGCGAGCTCCCTGCAGCCAGGGCTCCTCTAAGACTGGCCTCAGGGACGTTTTAGCTCATGCACATCTGCATTGCAGGAAGGCCCTGTGCTCGGTGTGCGTGTGCAATGCACGCTCAGGGGCTGTGTGTGCCGTGTGGGCGTGGGTGTCTGTGCCAGGCGTGTGCTCGGTGTGCGTGTGCAATGCACGCTCAGGGGCTGTGTGCACACCATGTGTGAAGGTGTGTCTGTGCCAGGCGTGTGCGTGTGCAATGCACGCTCAGGGGCTGTGTGTGCCCTGTGGGCGTGGGTGTCTGTGCCAGGCGTGTGCTCGGTGTGCGTGTGCAATGCACGCTCAGGGGCTGTGTGCACACCATGTGTGAAGGTGTGTCTGTGCCAGGCATGTGCGTGTGCAATGCACGCTCAGGGGCTGTGTGTGCCGTGTGGGCGTGGGTGTCTATGCCAGGCGTGTGCTCGGTGTGCGTGTGCAATGCACGCTCAGGGGCTGTGTGCACACCATGTGTGAAGGTGTGTCTGTGCCAGGCGTGTGCGTGTGCAATGCACACTCAGGGGCTGCGTGCACGCCAGCTGGGCGCGTGCACAGGCGTATCTGTGTGCCAGGCGTGTGCACATGCTCAGTGTGGGCACGTGTTCAGGGTATGCATGTGCATCCGTGCTGTGTGCGTGGCGGGAGTGCACGCATCTAGTGTGTGTGCACGTCTGCACATACATGTGCCCGAGTTGGGGGGGGCGGTCCAGGCTGGAGAATGTTTCCTCGGCAGCCGGGCTCTAAACTCTTATTCTGGAGGGGTGTCCGGGGTGTGGGGGAGGCGGACACTCGCTTAGGATCCAATGATCCCTGGCACAAAAGGGCTGTTGGCCCCCCGGCCTTGCCGGGTTCTGAAGAATTCCTCCCCGCCGGTTGGAGCAGCTGCCTTTGTCTCCGTCAATGGAGGTTCCCGCGGAGGGGCCGAGGGGAGGAGTCGTGGAACCCCCAGGAGAGCCCTGTATTGTGCCTCTGCCCTCACCCAGCATCTGGAGTCAGAGAGACCCGCTCAGCCTCTCCCCCCCGGGCAGCGCCGCGGCCCTCGTGGTGGGGAGGGTTCGGGGGGGATGGCCAGGCTCCATTAAGGGAGCGGTTCAGGTTTAAACTGCAAAGGCAGCAGAATCCACTCCCTGCGTCGCGACCATGTGCGGCTCCCGGGGGCTTGTCGTTCACGGCCCGCTGCTCACCCCCAGCACTTTAAATAATAGATCGCCCAGGCCAAAGGCAATCCTGGTGTAAGGCCATCCACACCCCTGGGGCAGCTGCCTCCGCCAGGGGCAGTTCCCCTTCAAACACCCCCGCTGGCCAAAGATCTCAAAGCGCCTCGTGAAACGCTAGCCTCCCCAAGATCTGGGGGTGGGTATCTGCTGTGCAGAAGGGAAACCGAGGCACAGAGCGACAAAGTGACTTGCCTGAGAATCCTGAGGCAGGAGACCACTGGTGCTCATCACAGTGTGCTAGGGAGACAGTGGGCCGGGGGGTTCTCGTATGCTACAGGGGAAGGTGTTAGAGCAGGAAGAAGGCAGGAGGGAGTCATGGTAGCCCTCGGCGTCTTGCGAAGAGCTGGACTCTCGGATCGAAATGCCCCAGGAAAGTCTCAGCCATAGTCTGCTGCCTCGGGGCTGCTTTAACTTATGTGCTGGTTTCCACTGAGAAGCAAGGAAAAGCCACAGACCTATGGGCTTCATCCCCAGCTGCACCCCCACTTGCCTGCCCCCCACGCTGGGAGCCCTACCTGGCTGGGGAGGCCCCCTACACAGGAGGGAACCCAGGGGGCTGTTCCCACCCCGAAGGCCCCTTTGCACGGCCCGGGAGACATAAAGGGGCCTTAGCGTAGCTGAGGACCAAGAGAGATGCCCACCAGGTGCCTGGACAGAGGAGACTGCAAAGCAAAAGGCCAGCAAGCGGGGGGGCGGTTCCCGAGGTGATCACGCTGTCCCTGTGTTGGTGTGCTTTCCGTCCAGGCATCTCTCCATGGCAGGACACGCTCAGCCTGCCAACCGTGGGCAGAAATCCCAGCGACACCGCCTTCGCGTGCCTCGTGCTTAGCCGGGGAAAAGCGAGGGGGAGGAGACGGGGCAGGCGGAACCAGCCCGCGCCTGGGGGAAAACACTCCAGAAGGGAGGCAAGAAATAGACCCAGCTGATGGGGGTTATAGGCACTGATGGGAAAGGCTTGAGCCAGACAATTGCGCCCACTGAGCTCGCCCGAGCTGGACCAGCTTCAACAGAGGTCAGGGGCTCATGGCAGAGACAGAGTTCGGAGGCGTTTGGATCCCAGGACTAGGTAAACTCCATTGGCTTCCAGGGCCTGATCCTCGGGGAACGCACCTCTGCACTTGGGGGGGGGGCGGCGAACGGGGGGAAGGGGAAGTGTTAGGGGAGAGCAGCTTTAAGCCATCTTGTGTGCCCCATATTTTAGCCCCTGAGGTTTCCCTAACGTACATCCTGCTTTCCAGGGCCCCTCAAAGGCCCTGGGAACCAGCAGTACATTCTGGCCAGTGGCCAAGCAGCCGGAGAGCCAGTTTAACCAGCCACATGGGCATTCCCCTCTCATTTGGGGAATCCCCAGATGCTAGTCAGCGTAGTGGCACTATGCCCCTTGCCTCCTGGAGTGCCTCAGTTTCCCAATCTAGGGATAACAGTGTGTCCGAGCCCCTCTGAATGTTAATTCATGTAGTGCTTTGAGATCCATGGATGGCCGATGCCCCTTTTAGTATAATATTATTGGAATGCAGTGGGGATGAGGAGGAGCTGTGGTGAGGCTGGGGGGGAATGTTTGCCTGGTGCCTCCCACTTCCCCCAGGGGAAAAAACACCCCCTAAAGGACAGTGCCTCATTCCTCCAGTGTTTGTCCTACAGCCTCGTGTGGAGTCAGGCTCCCATCATCCCAGCTCGCAGGGAGACTCCCAAAGCGTTCGTCCCTGTGCACGCTATGCATGCAGCTCATTTGACGCCCACCGTCCGGAGCTCAGCGTCCTCAGCACAGTGGCTAGCAGAACAGGGACAGCCCAGGATGGGAGGGACACCTCCCACCCGCAGGCAGGGGCAGTACACGCTCACAGCTGCCCTGCCCCGCCGGCAGAACCCCTAAGGGACTTCTCTCCACAGCCCGACCCCGCTGAGACGGCCAGCAAGGGATGGAGTGTTGGGGTGGGCGGCAAGCGGTGCTAACAAGGGACTGAGACCCAGCAAACTCGCTTCACACAGGGCCACCCACGAGCCCTCGGATGGGGCACTGTTGCCCAGCCAGACTCAGCCAGGCAAGCCAGCTGGGAAAGGCCCTCAGCCTTTGTGACAGTCTCTCTCTGGGAGCCTGAACGGCAGTAGCCTTTGTCCCCCTGGGGACTCTGTCCTTTCCTCCCCGGACACGAGGCTGCCGGGCATGAGACCAGCTGCCCCTGGCCATGGCAGATCCTGGCAGCCTGCCCCTCTCATGCGCGAGCAGCAAGGCTGTGTCGTGCCGACGCTTGGGCGGGGGTGGGGAGCTGTTTCTGCAGCAGCATGTCCTGGCATGGATGGCGCTCGGTGACTCGAATGCTGATGAGTTGCGGGGGAAGGAGGGGGCGGCGGTGGGGGGGCGGGGGGGACTACGGGCAGAGCTGCGGCCTGCTTTGCGAGCAGCCAGACTGAGACGCTTCAATCACTTAGCCAGGCTGCAGCCAGAAAACAAGGCAAATCGAATTAGAGGCAGTTCCCAGAAGGCAAACCCGGCTAATCCCACCGTGCAGCGCCCGGTCCTGCAGCACACCAAAAATCCCTGGGAAGGGATCCATGGGCCAACGGCTCGAGCAAGCAGAAGGGAAACGGCCCATAAACTCTGTGCCACCTTCCCTCCCTTCCCCCCACCCCCCCTTAACAGCTGGGGATGGGGTTATTCTGCTGGCAAAGAACAACGCTGCAGCTCTAGCCCAAGACCGCACAGCTGGCAGGAGCATACTTGAGTATTAATAGCTGGTACTGTGGCATTTCCATTCATTCCATTGCAGTGACTTGCAGAGGGGCAAATATCCCTTGATCTGCTCCCTTCCCTGAGGCTTGTCACGGCTGCAACATAAAATCCGCCAGTCTTTACCCTGTGCTTTGTCCTGGCCTCAGTGCAGCTCCCGCATCCATCCAGGCCTTGCCCCAGCCCCTAGAGATCAGTGGGGCTCTCGCCAGGGACTGCCGTGCGTAAACAGGGGGCTCTCTCAAGTAAGAGGTGAGAGGTTATTTTACCTCTGTGTTTGGTAGAGGTTATTTTACCTCTGTGTTTGCGACCGCTGCGGGAATGCGGTGTCCGGTTCTGGTGCCCGCCATTCAAGAAGGATGTTGATTAGTTGGAGAGGGTGCAGAGAAGAGTCACAAGAATCGTTAAAAGAGGAGAAAACGTGTCTCACAGGAAGAGACTCCAGGAGCTCAGCCTGTTTAGCTTAACAAAGAGAAGGTGAAGGGGTGACTTGATCGCAGTCTGTAAGTACTTACATGGGGAGCAAATATTTAATAAGGGGCTTTTCAATCTAGCTGAGAAAGGTCTAACGTGATCCAATGGCTGGAAGTTGAAGCTAGACAAATTCAGACTGGAAATAAGGTGTAAATTGTTAACCACGAGGTTGGAAGGTTTTGGATGACAGGTGAAAGTTTGAGGGTGTTTAAGTGCAGGGTTTGGGGTGTCTGAGATGGAGTGTTTTGGGATTTCCAGGTAGAGGGTTTTTGAGTCTTTGGTGCAGGGTTTTTGGGGTGTTTGGATGGAGGGTTTGGGGGTGTCTGCAGGTTTGAGGGTATCTGGGTGCAGGGTTTGGGGGTCTCTGGGTACAGGATTTGAGGGTCTGCAGCTGGAAGGTTTGGAGATGTCTTGGGATGAAAGTTTGGGGTCTGCAGTGCAGGGTTTTGGGAGTCTCTAGATGAAGGGATTGGAGGTGTCTGGGTCCAGGGTTTGGCATCTGACCCCATGTTTTGGTTACTGAGAGGCCAGGAGGTGCACCAGGTGGCAGGGCAAGCCAGTCAGGAGCCCCTCCCTGACCCAAGATGTCTGCTCCATAAACCCATCAGCACATGGCTCTCACCCTGGCCAGACCAGCCTTGGGCTAGCATTGCGTCTCCAACAGAAGCCACCCCTAGCCTGGCAGCAGCTGTCTTTGTCAACAGTGATTGAAAGCCAAACCCGGCTGGCGTGCCTTCTCTGTGATCTTGTTAATTAAGAAATACATTTAATTAGCAGCACCCCAGCTGTGACTCAGCTAATAATCATGATATAAACATGAGAAGGACTCAAACGTTTCTATCAGGGCACATTAGTATCAAACCCAGGCAGTATTCAGGCCACGTCTTCCCAGCTGCAGGGGCTGAATCTAGCACAAACCCTTCCCATTGGTGGGAGAAGGAAAGCGGGACTTCGCCGACCTCCTGGCCTGACTGGGCAAGAACACAGGGGTGTTTAGGGCTCTGAGACCCAGATCTTGGCTAATAGTCACTCGTTGGAGAGAGGGGGCCAAACCCCAGTCCCAGCTCCAGGCCAAGAGGAAAGGGTGGCTGCATGGTTAAGACACAGGACTAGGATTCAGAAGAGTTGGGATCAATTTCCGCTGTGTCACAGGCCCCCTGGGTGAGTTGGGGCACATCGAGCAGGTCTTCAGTCTTCAGGTGTTTGGGACCCAGAACTGGGTCTGGATTTTCACCCGGGATACTGAGCTCTTCTGAAGATGCAGCCACTCAATCAGCCGCCGCTAAGCCCTGCTGAAAACCTGTCTCGGGACCCCGCCTGTGACATGCAGCTGATAATACCAGTTGGCTGTCGTGTCTGTCTGGCTTGGAAGCTCTTCGGGACAGCGAGTCTGTCTGCACGGTGCCTTGCACACTGGGGTCCTGAGTGCCTCTAGGTGTGGCCGTGATATACCTGGAGAGAGCCAATATTGGGCTGGGGTTTTGGTTCAGAGCTGGTGCCAGGCGGTCTCTGGGATGCTTCCGGGGGGTACGCAGCGTTGGGAGGAAGCTTTGTCTGTGTCTGCCGGGGGTCAACTCCCCAACTTCACAGACCACGGGCAACACACACTCCCCTCTAGGTCTCACAGGCCTTGCTGTTACTCTAGAGGTTAGCAATAGGCACACTCCAAGCCTCCTCTGGATGCTCACAGAATTCACAGACTCCCTGCTTCCGGAGAACCAGTTCACCCCGCTTCCCAGTCCCACCTCCGATCGCTGCTCTGCTGATCACACGACACTTAGGCCTGAAATCACGACTGTGCAGAGATTCGAGTAGTAGCAGTGGCCAGATTGGACACAGAGGGTTACGTATAAAATAAAATCATAACACGCATTCTAGAGCCTCGACTTACGTAACTAGATGCTCCCATGTCTCGTAGGGGAATGCTCACCCCAAATCCTTGCAGTGCTTTACAGCCAGGTTGGCTGGGACCCTCCTTTCTGGAGGCAGATGCACTGTCAGCTTGCCTCCTAGGAAAGGATTCTTCTGTCCTTTGCGCCCCAAGATACACCGCTCCCACCCTTTGTCTTTATTCATAAACAGGACCCTACCCCTTCCTGTTTGTTTCATCTTTTTTTGGTAGATTTCGGAACCTCTTGTTTCTCCTCTGGCCAGGGGCACGTTCAGAAATTTAACTTCTGTGCCCCTTCCTCCAGCCCTGGGAGGAACTCACTCTTCCTTTCCCTCACCACCGCCACCCCGGGGCCAGAGGAGTTCTGTGCCTCTGACGATTATTGGAGGGCATGCATGTATCTGACCCAGTGGATCGTTGTAAAACCCTATGCACCCCCATCCCCCTCACATCAAGGGGGCCCTGAGTCACAGCTGCCATACTGTGTTTGGCCCTTACTCAGAGATCCTGGGTATCAATTCAGCCCAAAATCTAGGTGATGCCTGTGATTGACACAATGGATATTGTGGGCTTGATTCTCCTCTTGAACTGGCTTTACTCCAGTACTACTTTACTGAGTTGCTCCACTGACTTTGGTGGAGTGACTCCAGCTTGACACCAGCGTCACTGAGAGCCGATTCAGGCCCATCCATTATAGCCAGGCCACACCTGGAACCTCTGCTCTGGATCATCCCACCCAATTGCACTGACTTTCAGGGAGGAAAAATTCAGCTCCTCAGGTCCACACTTGGACCTGTGGGGTTTGGTTCTGGTTGTGGATCCAGCACTGTGTGGGCCCTGTTTTCCAGATCCAGTTTGGATGGAGCCCAATGTAATAATAACACTTAGCTCTTATGTAGCTGCTTTTCACTCATAGATTTCAAAGATTTACAAAGGAGATCAGCATCACCCCCATTTTACAGGTGGGGAAATTGAGGCACAAAGAGGGGTAGTGACATGCCTAAGGTCACCCAGCAGACCAGTAGCAGAGTTGGGAATAGTACCCAGGCATCTCTTGAATCCCAGTCCGATGCACTATCCATTAGACCACATTACTCTGGAAAGAAACCACCATAGAGCAGAACCCCCCTGCAAGGTAGGGAGATAGCGTTACTTCCTGGACACAGAGAGGGAAACTGAGGCATAGAGCCTGAGGCACAGACCCTCAAAGGGCTGTGAAAGTTAGTCACAGGTATGTACTCAATGAGAGTTAGGAGTCTAATTACTTTTATGGATCTGGGTCCAAGGTCACCCAGCAGAGGCAAGAATAGAACCCAGGTGTCCTGGGGCCTGCTGCTCTAATCATTAGACCATATTGCCTCTACCATGCCATGATTTTCATGTGCTCCTTTCTCAGGGCTTCAGCTTCCAGAGGCACCATGTTCAGAAAGAAAAAGAAACACCTCTGTGGGGGCAGATACCATCCCATAGCTTTGTTTCTACAGCCCCTAGCACATGGGGCTCCTGTCCAGGACTGGGGCTCAGAGGTGCTACAGTAATACACATGGTAAATAATAATATTAATAACACCCAAAGGCTTAGCGCTTCCCATCTGTAGCTCTCCAGGTGCTCCCTATTTAACAAAATGGGAAACTGAGTCAAAGAGCAGGGAAAGGGACTCACCCACGGTTAGGGAGCTGGGGATAGAACCCAGGAGCCCTGGCTCTCAGTCCCTATCTATGGTACAATCCTGCCTCTCATCTGAATCTATTCCCTGTCTAACAAGAGGATTTCATTCCCTTGTGCAAATTGCAGCAAAATTCAGATCAGGGCAGCCCAGGATCAAACAGGGGATCCGCTTCTAATGCCTGCAATGGATTTTCTCCCTCTCTGCAGCATTCCCCCGCCTCCCCCGCCCCACACACGTAAATGTGCAGAATTCTCACCCGCTGCAAAAGAGCTGGCTGCCAGGCAGCTGTGGAATTCGCTTCCAAATAAACCGTCATGTAAATGAGCCCTTATGTATATTTATAGAGAGCGCTCCTGCCAGCTGGAATCTAATAGGGTGTAAAATAAACTGTGAAACTGCCTGGAACAGGAGGACTTCACTTCACACCTCTGCATTCCCGTCAGGTGCCCATGGCAGACGCGGATTAGCCGGGCTACCGCCTCCCGGGTGCCCTCGCTGACTCGCCAACCGGGGCAGTTCGGGGGGATGGGATCAAAAAGGGATGGGATCCAGACCCCGGGATGCCCCGAGCCTGGGAAATAGGTGCCACACAGTCTGAGGTGTTGCAGGCCTGGGATAAGGACCCTGCAGGCTGGAAGAGGGGTTCGGGACAACGTAGGGCGTAGTTTGCCTGGCACAACGGTCCACCCTGGGTGCCACTGTTCCGGGTTGAGGTCCCTGTAGGCTCTGGGGTGTCACTGCCTGGGATAAAGTGCCTGTCTTCCTGGGACCTATGCCAGTACCTCCATTGATAGCAGGTCGTATTGCTGGGGAGCTCACAGGGCTGTGGGAGTGAGTCTGTAGGATCCTGGCGGGTGTGGGGCCGCCCGTGGGGCGGGGAGCTGCAGCGCAGGGCAGTGGGATCGCCCTGCTGGGACGCAGGGACTTCAGCCTACCTGGCCCCAAGCCTCCCCAGTGCAATCGGCAAGGCTGCGCAGGTGGAGAGGGCTGCTGGGCTGGAAACATTCCCAGGCTGCTCTCTCGAGAGGCTTCTTGCAAATAGCAGGGATGGCTCTCAGGGAAAGCGCAGCTTCCTGGGGAAGTGGGAACAAACAGAGGCGCTTCACCCATCTGGACAGTGCATCTGCCACACCGCCCTGGATCACGCCTGCTTCCCTGAGCTAATTAATTTGCAACCCGGCCTGAGCAGTGTGCCGCAGCCAGGAGCTGCTCAGAGGGAAAGCAGCATGCAGGAGACAGAACGCACTGAGCCAACAGGTGGGGGGGTGGTACTTGTGAGTGCGTCCGTAGGGCCAGGCGTAGCCGGAGGTGGAAGTGAGTGGGAAGAGGTGGGTATGTGCATGGGGGGAGCTTCAGGCAATGGTGAATCATCACCCTCGCTGCTAAAAACATGCACCCTCTTAGGAATGTGTCTAGTTTCCACTTCTAGCCCCCAGAGCTCATTCTGCCCTTTCCTGCTAGATGAAAGAGCCGTCGGCCATCAGAAATCACTTCCCCTGCAGCTACTTGTGGATGGTGATCAAGTCACCCCTTGACTCTCCGATTGAGCTTCTTCAGTCTCTCACTCGAAGGCAGGTTTCCCCGATCTCGAAGCACCCGGGAGCTCTGTTCGGAACCCTTTCCAATTTGCTAGCATCTTTTTTGAAGTATTGACCCCACCCGTTGGACACAGTGTCCAGTAATGGTCTCACTAATGCCATATACGGGGGTAATACTATCCCCCTACTCCTACTTGAGATTCCTCTGCTTATAGAGCCAAGGAACAGCCCTCTTAGCTACAGCACAGCATCGGAGAGCTCGTGTTCCATTGGTTATCTTCCATGGCCTCAAAGTCCTTTCCAGAGCCACGGCATTCCAGGGTACAGTCCGCAGTCTCGTCGGTGTGACTTATTTCCTTCTTTCCTAAACATCTGATCTTACACTTAGCTCTGTTAAAACCCACCTGACTTAACAATCCAAGTTGACCTGTGTAACTGACCTGTCTCCCCTCATTACGTATCATTCCACCAGTTTTTGTGTCATTTGCAAATTTTACCAGCAGTCTTTTTATATTTTCTTTTAGATCATCGATAAAGATAGTGAATAGCATTAATCCGAGGACAAATCCCCCTGTGAACTCACTGGGGATACCCCTCTGGGAGATTTGTCCCCATTTAGAGATCTATCAGTTAGCCAGTTTTTTATCCATTGCACATGGGCGACATTGAATTTGTATAGTGCTGATATTTTAATCAAAATGTCATGGGCTATTCAATCCTATGCCTTCTAAGGATATTATGTCAACACAGCTACCATCATCAACCAAATTTGTAATCTCAGAAAAAAACAAGTAGCAAGTTTGTTTGACGAGACCTATTTTCCATAAAACCATGCTGATTGGCATTAATTATGCTCAGATTCTCTAATCCTCTACCGATCGCATTCCATATCAGCCTTTCCATGATTTTGCCCAGGATTGATGTCAGATTAACTGGTCTGTAGTTACCTGGTTCATCCCATTTACCCTTCTGGAAAATGTGTGTGTGTGTGTGTGTGAGAGAGAGAGAGAGGAGTGAAGTTTTTGAGGATAACTGGAAATTTTTGTATATTTATATGTGAATGTGTGGGGTATGATACTAAAGTGATAGATAGATAGACAGATAGATGTGGTGTATGGGGATAGATAGATAGATTAGATGGATGTGGTGTATGGAGATAGATAGATAGATAAGATGGATGTGGTGTATGGGGATAGACAGAGAGAGAGAGAGATGAGAGTAATAATAAAGAATAAAGGGGGACCTGTCTTTAGGTGAAAGTGCTTGGGAGGAATATATGCAGATGTGTGAAAAAGGGAATGTATCAGGGAGTGAGCGTGTGTGTGTGGGTCTAGGGTGTGTTTATATGCGGGGGCCAAAGATCCAGGTGGATACATGTGCCCTAACATGTTGCACCAGAGAATTCTGATTTCAGGCACAAGGAATTGTGGGGAAGTGGGCAATTAGGTAAAAATAAATACATAATGAGGTAATGGCCACCCTTGCGTGCTGGCTGGCTGGGCTAATGGCATGAGGCTGACCCACCTGCCTCTGCACTGTGGGGTAGCAGCCCCAGGCAGGTCGGGCTCATGAAGCTGTTTCTTTCCCCCTCCAAGTGGAGCCTGCAGAGCTAAGCTCCTCAAAGTCTCCTCTGCAAGGATTTCCCTACTGCACAGGGAGCTGCTGGGGAGAGAGAGGGGCCTATTAGAAATGCAGACAGCACAGCTCTGCTAATGTCTTCCTGTCTGGAGAGAGACGGCAGCCAGAGCTCATTCCCTCTCAGCTGTAAATCCTCATCCTCTGGCTCAGCAGGTCAGGAAGAGTTTATTGCTTGATGCCTGCAGCTGGCTGCTGCCACATATGGCAGTGGGCACAAAGGAGTAGCGGGGCCGGGAGTGCATCACACAGTGATGCAGGGGAGACCCCCTGGAATGTGAGGGGCACAGAGGGGCATGGAGTTACATACACAGGTGTGCAGGAATATGAGTATAGACACATGGGGAATATGGGCACACAGAGATAAGGGATATGCGGGTGCACAGGGATACTGGAGACAGGGACGTATAGGAATAGGAGGGACACAGGTGCTCTAAGACCTGGGCACCAGGGCGTGAGGGATATGGCTGTACAGGGGTATTGAGGGTTATGGGCACTGTGATGGGGTGGCTGTCCTGCACTGGTAGTGAAAGGGTTAATGGGGCCAATTAACCCACCTGGTTGTATCTGGAGAGTGGGCCGGGCCTAATTAAAGATGAAACCCAGCTGGGGAGGAGCTGGGTGGTGCTCTAAAGAGAGGAAGTCTGGAATAGAAGGGGGCTGGGGGGAGAACAGGAAGGCCCCTGCAAGGCAAGCAGCTACAGGACTGGAGCAAGCTCCTGTGGCTGACCCTCACACAAAGGCAGGAACTAAGAGCCTGCGAAAAGGCCTGAAGACAGGCTCCTGGCAGGAAGGAGCCCAGGGAGACAGCAACAGGGTCTCTGATGGAGCAGAGCGTGGCTGCCCGTCCTGGGCCCCCTGACCTGGAGCCCGGTGCAGCAGGTGAGCCTGGGTTCCCTCACCAGCTCCCGGGGAAGGTGACGTGAAGCCCACTGCTGCCAGGGGAAAAGAAGGGCTCACAGCCCTGAGAGGAGGCTGGGAGGACCAGATGTGCGGATGCTGTGGGGCTTCCTGTTAGCCCAGAAGGGGCCGAACTAAACCTGGGACCTCGGCAGAGGGCCGAGGCGCCGGGGAGGAAAAAGCTGCCGTGGCACACCCAGCCACGAGGGGGCGTGCCTCAGGTGAGTCAACTCTTCTACAGGCCCCATGGGGCAAGGAGGATACAGCCCCCCAGACCTCCCTAGGGTGCAGTGCAGCAGCCCCGTGCCAGGGGACGGCTTCACTCCGCGATGGGGATGCTGGCATGTGATGCAGGGCGCTAGGGCCATGGGGCTAGGTGGTGCCCCGTGGGCTGTGAGGAGCGAGAGCCCTACGTGCTCCTCTCCTTGCTGCCCTTCCGGGGTTGAAAGAGGGAGGGGTGCTCCCTGCTGGAGTCATTGGGCGCAGGTGGGGAGAGCTTGGCCTGCCGAATGCTGCTCCAACACCTGGCGTATCGCTCCGCTCACCGCTACCCTGAGCCAACAGCACCGAGATTCCCCTGCAGCCTGCTAAAAATAGCTCCGGCAGCTGCCTCCGCAGCAGGAGCCATCGAACAGACCCGGTTATAAATAGCCCAGGGTGCCGCTGTCCCCACGGCACACCGGTTCCCTCCGGGGAGCGCTCCAAATTGCCCTGGGTTTCATCTCCCTGACCCGTTACAAGGCTCCAGATGGAAACACGGCCCGAAATGACTCGGCGGAGTAGTTCAGAGCCGTCCTCTCCCTCGGGTTGATCTGTCTGGCGGAGGGGGAAGGCAGGGAATTTCCAGCCCCCCACTCCAAACTCTCTCCTTTTCCAACACTATGCAGGCCGCAGCTCCCAGCAGGGAGAGGCACCTTCTCCTGCTCTCGCTAGGTCTGATGTGATTTGCAGGATCATTTCTTCGCCTCACCTGGCAGCACTGACATGTGGGTGCAGCTTCCCAGTGGTGGCGGGGCTGGGGGGCTATTGTGAGGTCTCTGCAGCAGGCTCTTCTACTCAACTTTCCTGACGCCCCCATGCACACGTAGGACTTCGGCCGACTCCTGCTCTAGCCGATGGAATGGAAGTCACTGGCTCGAACAGGACCTGGAGCAACATCTGCCCTCGTCTGTCTGCGTAGCAGAAGCAGGATTTGGTGCATTGAGGTGTCGTCGGATACACACCCCCTCGGGATATTGCACTAACAGTGGTGAGGGTTAGTCTGAACTGCTGTATGGCTTCCAGCCTTGGCTAGAGCACCGCACTGGCAGTCAGGAGACCTGGGTTCGATTCCTGGCTTTGCCCTGCTGAGTGAGCATGGACAAGTCACGTCCCCTCCCACCCTCTTCTTGTCTATGTCGATTAGAAACTCCTTGGGGCAGGGATCGTCTCTTGAGCTGTGTATATGCAGGGTCTAGCACAATGGAGCCATGAACTCAGGTGGGCCTGTCCATGCTACTGTAATATGAATAGTCATCATATATTAATACCCTGCTCTTCTCATCAGTGGATCTCATAGTGCTTTACACAGGAGGTCAGTATCTTTATCCCCACTTTACAGATGGGGAAACTGAGGCACAGAGTGAGGAAGTGACTCACCCATGGTAACCCAGCAGCTGAACCAGGAATAGAATAAGGGTCTCCTGAGTCCCAGACCAGTGATTTAGCCACTAGGCCACCCGGCCTAAATGTAGCTGTCTTGACTGACTGGTGACGAAGGGGGAATATGAAAACCGTCTTAATGGGGGGAGAGGAGTGCTGAGGGAGGTGGGCTGGGTTAGAACCAGCAGTGAGGGAATCGGATCAAGACAAGGGAAATCTGGACTGAACTGGCAAGGTGCTCAGCTGGGGTGAGTCGAGCTCACTCAGTGGAGATCCATGGAGCTAAGCTGACTTACACCCACTGAGGATCTGGCCTGGAAGTCTGGAACAGTCCCTTGGAAGCTGTGGAAACCCCATTATGCCTAGACAGGACAAAGCACCAGCCGATAGACTGTAGGGAAGGACCCTGCCCCAGCTGACAAGGGGATGGTGCATCCTCGCAGATCTTTGTCTTGCCTAGGTTGGACATGGGGCCAGCTGATCACGCCTGCTCCCTGGGGTTGCAAAGCTACCGACGTATTTCCTTGTGGCCGCCCGGGACAGGTGGGGAAATACCAAGGGCTGCCCATGCACTTTGGTTTGGAACAGAGAGGCATTTCCTGCCCGTGTCCAGAGTGTTGTTCCTTTCCTTGAAACGCCCTGGTGCAGAGTCAGTGGGAACATGACGCTGTTATCCTTGCTGTAGAGATACTGGGCCAAGCCCATCATTGCCCTGTGCCTCGTGCGGTCTTTTACGCTGGCACAAATGGAGTGCAACGCTGGTGCAAAATCTTACTACTCCGAGGCCCCGATCCAAGAATGCAATGGAGCTTGTGCTTAATTTTAAACTGAGTATCCCAGTTGTTGTGCACGTGCTCAAAGGTAGGCCCACGCTTGCCTGCTTTGCTGAATCCAGGCCTGATCTGGTAGCTTTACACCACTCGGTACTGGTGTAAATGACTATCCAAGCTGCTGGGCAAGGATCAACTGGACCCACTGCATGGAAGCTCTGCAGGAGACTATCCATGGGCACCTCTGACCCACCAGGCATTAGTCAGCAGGATGAGCTGGCCCAATGGTCTGATCCGATCTGTAGACTTCACTGCGTCATAAGGACTTGAATTCAAGACCCTCTTGAAGGCATCTTAACCAACTGGTAGAGCCGATACTTGCAAAGCACCTGGAATGAGCAATGGGCCTGGATGCAGCCTTGCACGGATGTTGCAGGCCTCCAGTGTAAATTAGAGCAGACTCAGGGCTGCTCTAACTTGTGTCCAGCTGCCCATAGCCCTGAGGTGCAGTTCCAGCTGTTAGGAATTGCAGGAACATTGGCCACAAAGCCCTTCTCCCTGGTGCAGAGGGTGTGGCAGGGAGTTGGGGCTGGATGGAGGGATGGAGCAGAGTAATTACTGGCCCTATAGTGGTAGGGAGCATTCCCAGGTAACTGGTTACGTTCACTTTACAGCCCCTTTGTGGCTGCAGAGTGGTGCAAAAGGGCTCCACTGCAACTGAGAATCAGGCCAGTTGGGAAGGAGTAGTAGGCAATTGTCCATCTGTCCCCCTGTCTCTCTTTCCTCATTCGCTCTGTGTGCCTCCATCTGTCTTTCTGCCCCACCCCACCAGGACCGTGCCTGCCAAAATTTCAGGGCAAACAGGGACACCCGGGGAGGATAAAACAGAGGCAGTGATTACTAACTCAGGCAAAATCCATGGGAGCAGGAGGGGATATTTTGGAGGGACCTAGTGGAAAAAAAACACCAGCTCCTTTGCTGAAAAGAAGGGACTGTTCCTGCCCGATGGGACAGCTGGCCGGGGACACCTTGGCATTTCCTCCCCACGAGATAACAAGCCTCGCTAATAAATATTAGCATTATGGTAAGGGATGAATCACACACACGCACACACGCCGAACACAATGTTTCTTTCCAGATTCCTGGCCTGCTTTCGAGCTGTCCGGGCTCTCTGGCCAGTAAACACACTGCAGCCCCAGCGCTCAGCAGCACCGTGATGCAATGGGCAGTTTTATTCTCTGCACAAACATGTTTGGCCACATTCCCCTGGCTCCCACCCCAGGCAGGTGACGGGAATTTGCTCCAAAACATGGTTTGTGGGAAGGGATCGCTAGGTAATAACATTTCACAAACCTGCATGGAGCTGAGTTATAGACCCCTGGGGAATGCCTCTGCCGGCTGCCAACCCCTCCCCTGCCTTCTGCGGGTGAGATGGCTGGAAAGGGAGAGATGCGTCCAGCTCCAGCACTGCGCACAGAGCAGACTGGAGATGCTTGGGCCGATCTGATTGATGCCCAGGATGCAACTGACCCATTGGATAACCCATAATACCTTGCAGCCAGGGCATAGCCATTATGGGTAGGGTGACCACAGAGCAACTGTGGAAAAAACGGGACGGGGGTGGGGGGTAATAGGCGCCTATGTAAGAAAAAGTCCCCCAAAAACAGGACATCTGGTCACTTATGGGCCCTCTGACCAGCTAGCTAGCAGGCCCTGCTGTGTCCATCTGGCGTCTGACCCTGTTACCGAACTCCAGGTGGCCCTGTAGGAGCATATTCCATGCTGGCACAACCAGGTGTTTGTCCTGCTTGTCCGTCCGCACCAAGTGTGGCTGGATCGGCGCGCTCAGGGAGGCTCGTCTAACATCTTAGTGTGAACGCCAATCTTTGCCACCCCCGGGCGAGGCCCGGTTCAGATCTGAATGGAACCTCTCTGCCTTCAGAGCTCCAGCATCCATCAGGCAGGATGCCATGTCAAACCCACTGGGTCTGGGCACCCCTACGCTCTGGGCAAGGTTGGAATCGAGGTCCAAACTTTGTGGCTACCTGACAGCCCAACCCCTGGACCTGGCTTTTCAGGGTGGGGAGTTTGGATCTGGAGTTGGAACAGAACTCTACCGCCTGCGGACATGTCTAGTACTCACAGCCTTTGCACAGCCCTCTAGTCCTGATTGTGGGCCTGCTCCAAAGCCCACTGCAATCAAAGGTCCTCCCATGCTTTCCCAAAGGAGACTTGCTCATGGAGCAGGCCCTAAATCCAGCCTTGGTTTCTTCCCAAGCCTGGCTCACAGCACCTAAGCTGGAGTCTGGCACAAGGAATGAGGAAAAAAATCCCTGCATTGAATACCTGGCTGGAACTACATTGAAAGCCCCCCCCCCCCCCCATCTGCTAGTGGATCCCTGGGTGCAGGGAGAGCCTATTGCAGGCTTTTGGGCGGAGAAGCTCCCTTTTCTCCTTTGTCCCAGAGGGATTTCTCCATCCCTTTGCAAGCTGAGCCCCTTGTGGAATGGGTGGGAGAAGACAGAGGACGGGCAAAGCATCGGGGAAGCACTTCCTAGAGGTTGGAGCACCAAGAACGTCTGGCATCTGGCTCTGACATTGCCCCGATCTGCCTGTCTGAATGGGGGACACTATTTACCTGCCTCCCAGGGGCACTCTGTGGCATTATTAGGTGAGGCCTGGGTTTTTGTTTTTTTTTTTCCCAGAAGTGAAAAGTCTTTCCCATCGACTCGAGCCGGAATTGCAGCCATCCAGCCCTCTGAAAATCGGGCCCTTACGTGTGAGGAGTGCGAGGGTGTCAGGAGAGGCTGCGATTGGATGGGTGACGTGAAGCGTAAACGCTGGCAGGGGATGCTTTGTACAGCAGATAGGGCAAAGGCTGGGGAGTCGAGGGATCTGGATTCTATTCCAAGCTCTGCCACTAACACGCTGGATAAGTCATGTCGCTGCTCTGTGCCTCAGTTTCCCCACAGGTAACACGGGGAGGTACCTCTCCGAGCTGTATTCATTCAAATGTCAGGAGACACGATAGTGATCTTGATCTAGACGTTCCCAAATACCAGCCCGGGGTGGAAGAATGACCGGGACAAGGTGACCAGCACTGGCCCTCCAGGCTAAACCAACTCACAGCTTCAAAACTAGGGACCCAGACGGGGACACCGAGCAGAGAACCCCGGACAGCGCCCACTGCTCCTCAAAGCTGTCTAGGGAGCCAGCGGACGCTGCTCAGAGGAACTCTGCTCGAAAGTGTGAGATTGGGGAGGAACAGTGCATGTGTGTATGGGGGTGTGTGTGTGTGTATGGGGGGGGGTGTGTACATCTGTGTATATGGAGGGTGTGTGTGTGGTGCCTGTATGTATAGGTGTGTGTGTATGGGGGGCATGGGGGGGTGCAGGTGTGTATGGAGGGGGTGTGTGTGGTGCAGGTCTGTAATAGGCGTGTGTATGCGTGTGTGTGTGTATGGAGGGTGTGTTTGTGTGTGTGTGTGGTGCAGGTGTGTAATGGGCGTGTGCGTATGTAGGGGGTGTGTGTGTGGTGCAGGTGTGTATGGAGGGTGTGTGTGTGGTGCAGGTGTGTAATGGGCGTGTGTGTCTCTGGAGGGGGTGTGTGGTGCAGGTGTGTAATGGGTGTGTGCGCATGGAGGGTGTGTGTGTGTGGTGCAGGTGTGTATGGAGGGTGTGTGTGGTGCAGGTCTGTAATAGGCGTGTGTGTGTGTGTCTCTGGAGGGGGTGTGTGTGGTGTAGGTGTGCATGGAGGGTGTATGTGTGGTGTAGGTGTGTAATGGGTGTGTGTGCATGTGTGTATGGAGGGGGTGTGTGTGGTGCAGGTCTGTAATAGGCGTGTGTATGCGTGTGTGTGTGTATGGAGGGTGCGTTTGTGTGTGTGGAGGGTGCGTGTGTGTGGTGCAGGTGTGTAATGGGCGTGTGCGTACGGAGGGTGTGTGTGGTGCAGGTGTGTGTGGAGGGTGCGTGTGTGTGGTGCAGGTGTGTAATGGGCATGTGCGTACGGAGGGGGCATGTGGTGCAGGTGTGTAATGGGCATGTGCGTACGGAGGGGGCGTGTGGTGCAGGTGTGTAATGGGCGTGTGCGTACGGAGGGGGCGTGTGGTGCAGGTGTGTAATGGGCGTGTGCGTATGGAGGGGGCGTGTGGTGCAGGTGTGTATGGAGGGTGCGTGTGTGTGGTGCAGGTCTGCAGTGGGCGGGTGTGCGCCTGTGTGCAGAGGGGTGTGTCTGTGGGTGTGAGTGAGAGTGACGGCGGCCGTGAGGCACGACCGGGTGTGGTGATATTACCGCCTCCCCCGATCTCTGCAGGGCGCTGGCCCAGGGGTGCCCGGCTGCCTCCCCGCCCTCGGTGCAGTGAAACTGGCTGACCTCATCACCACACCCCAAGGCGTCTCCTTGCGTAAGACACAGACCGTCGGGGTGCTGCACCCTCGGCTGCGGCTGCCCCAGCAGCCAGGAACAGCCCGCAGCCCCCTCTCTAGCACCGCCCTAGCCCACGCCGGGGTGGAGTGAAACCACCGCAAGCAGGCTGAGGCTGCTGCCACGCCAGGCTGCTGTGGCCACATCGCACCTGTGATTCACCTGTTCCCCTGGCTCCACGGCAAACAGAATCCAAATCCCTGGGCTCTGCCCGCAACGCCTTTACCGTGTTCGGCCGTGGTTCAGAGACCCCTCAACCCCTCCCGCGGCCCGCCGAGCACTGTGCTCCACAGAGCCGGTGCAGCCGCTGGAGACCTTGCTTTGGGTCCCCAGTGCTGGGCCGGAGCATTCTCAGGGGCAGGACTCTGGAACGCCTGCCAGCAACGACTAAAGGCGGCCCAATCCCCTGGGCGGGGTGAGCACCGTGTGCAGGGCACACCTGGCTGGGAAAGCCTTGCCTGGCGCTAGGAAGGGCAATGACCTGTGACCCCGGGGGAGCGGAGAGGAACAAAGCCGAATGTATTAGAGGCTCAGCTCTACAGACGAGGGGGAACATTTTTTTTACCTAAACAATTTTTTTGTCAATTTATCTGAACTGCCAGCCACCTGCCAACTCTGTTCTTCACCGTCGTGCTGTGCGGACAGCTGCTTGCTTTTGGAAAGCACTTGCAGCATGTATCAGGGGGAGAGGGGCCAGCCAGTGAGGATGGATTGTCTAGCAGTTAAAGCACTAGCCTAGGACTTAGGAGACCTGCAGTCAATTCTCTGCTCTGCTACAGCCTACCTGTGTGACCCTGGGCAAGTCACTTCACCTCAGTTCCCCATCTGTACAATGGCAATAATATCCCAGCCCTGCCCTGTCTCTCGGCTGCTGTGAGGATAAATGGCTTCAAGATGGTGAAGGGCTTTGAGATCTACTGAGGAAAGGTGCTGCTGTTGTTGTTCCTACTGCCTTTGAGGTCCAGCTCCACAAACACAACTCGACGTTGGCCACAGACCTGCAGCTGGCTGGCTGGGCTCCTCTTCTCTCACCAGGGCCAGCCTGCTCCTCCGAAGCTGGCTCGCTCCATCCCTCTCCCCTTCGCCCACCTCCAGCGGATGGAGCTCGTTTTGGCCCAGCTAGGCTCACTTCTCCTGAGATTCCTGGAAAGGCTTTCCCAGCCGGTCAGCAACCTCTGGGAGCTGTGGCATATCCCCTGCTGTGGCATACCACGCACCCTTGGAGCTCCTTGACCTCCAGCCGGTGCTAAATCTATCTCTGCATGGACAGCATGTGGACCCAGACGCTCGCCTTTCCAGGGCAGTCCTTGCACTGGTTGCAGCTGTTAAGTCCAATAATCACAGATGCTGGTATGTGACGAGCCGTGCACAGCTTCCAGATGGACACGGGATTAGCATCTGCTCCCACCATGGCAATGAGCAAATGAGCAGAGATGCTGGGCCTCTCGTGGGTGTAGGATATTGTGCCCTATCTCAGGCATTTGGAAAGCTCCTGGCAGTGGGGTGTCATCTTAGTAGGTTTATGGAGTGTGGGGAGTGGGAGAGGGTTTGGGATGAAATCCAGGGGAGATTTGCCATTGAGCTTGTGGGGCCAGCAGGGTTTCACCCTTTGTGTGCCAGAGGTAGATGGGAGCTTCCAATCAAGGGTCTCACAACAAAGACCGACCTCCAGCTTCCCAGCATGCCACTCCCCCAAACTTCAGACTGCACGCCAACCAGCACACGGCCTTCGCTGGGCTCGCATGGGGCACCAAGGGGCAGCACCGAGGCACGGCCCTTAGCACTTAACTCCTGGCCCTTTGGTGCCCAGCGGGGGGGGAGAGAGGGGAGGCCCTGTCCTCTGGCTCTCCCGCTGCGTTTGCCTGTGGCTCGGACAAGGCGAGCGAAGACGGAGTTAAAAAGTCCCCCTGCGCTGCCAATATTCTCCACAAGTTACAGAAGGTCCTTGGACCTCAGGAGCAGCTGGTGTGAAGCTGTAATTACCTTAATTAGCTCTGGGATTCTCTGCCATCCCAGCGCTCATTTTGTTTCTACAGTAACTGGGCTGAGAGGTGTGTGTCTGTCCCAGCAGGCGAAGTCTATTGCTCCTGCTTGGAAGAAAGGAGATCTAAGATTACAGAGGCACGGGCCAGTGATGCCAACCTCCCATTCCCACCAGTTGGCTCGCCCTCCAGCAGTGCTGTGGGCGGGGGATAGGGAAAGATGAGACTCCCAGCTGAGCCCACCAGCCTGAGACCTGGGTCCCTTCTGGAGAGCTACTCCCAGCTCTGCTGCTGACTCACTGTATGGCCTTGGGCAAGTTGCTTCGCCTCTGTCCCAGTGTCCTCATCATCAAACAGGCTAATCATCCTGCCCAGGGGTATGTGTATGTGTGTGGTGTGTGTGGGGGGGGGTTAATTAATGTTTGTACCATGCTTTGGAAATGCAAAGAGGCTGGATGAATGAGCCCTATATATACAGAAGCCTCCTGAATGAGACGCTCCTTATGAAGCAGGGCTCAGTTTGCAGGATCATCTGCGGACTGAACCTTGCTTTCCAAAAGCTGCTGGCACTGATGGGTTGACCCCTGATCAGCAGGGCATTTCCAAGAGATGCCTATGCCCTCACTCGCGCTGCCCAGCATCATACCCACTTGTCTTCAGTCAACGGGATGGCTCACACCTAGTAAGATGCTGCTCGGAGCCAAGGCGACCCCTGCTTGAGGCCGCTTGGCTACAGGAAGAGGATGTCACAACAGCGCCGCCTGGAGCCAACTCCAGCCTGAGTGGCTGGCTGTGGTCCCAGAAGCCTGCCGTCCCGCTGCAGAGTGTGTGCCTTGCTGCAGAGATCAGGTGCCCTGATTTAGAGGTCACCTGTGGGGGTGGGGGAAATGGGGGGGTGTAACAGTAATCACCTTATACAAGCAATAAGCCCATGCAAATACCTGTGGGGCTAGAGACCTCCTTGCCTCACCAGCTCTGCAGCTGGGGAGGCAGGAGGTCTGGCATGACGGCAGATACAAGGGAGCCCCAAGGATATCAGCTGTTGTAAAGGCTTTTTGCTTGACCCGTGGCCTCTGCTTCCATCAGCTCCTGCCCCGGACCTCCTGCATCTGACCCCTGCAGCAAGGGGCAAGGAAAGGCTCGTCCCCTCATTCATTCACGGGAAAGGAGGGCACAGACCCTCATGAGGCCCATGTGCACCTGGCTGCAGCCAGGACCGGAGGGTGCCAGCAGGGTAGTCGTGTGGCCCACATCATGCACCCCAGGAGAATGATTGTGGGATCGGAAAACATGCCTTATGGTGACAGGCGCCGGGAGTTCAACCTATGGAGCTTAACAAAGAGAGGGTTAAAGGGGTGACTGGATCACGGTCTATAAGTACCTACATGGGGAATGGAAATTTAATAACAGAGAGCTCCTTAACCTAGCAGCCAACGGCTTAACAAGAGCCAATGGCCAGAGGTCGAAGCTAGTCACGTTCAGAGTGTAAATAGGGCTCACGTTTTTAATAGCGAGGGTACTCGGCCAGTGGAACCCTTCACAAGCGTGGCGGTGGATTAGGTGGGATGTTTTTTCTAAGAGCCGCTCTGGTTCAAAGTGGAATTAGTTCAGGGTAGTCCTAGGGCCTGACTGATACAGGAAGTCAGACAGGATGATCCCTTCTGGTCTTGTCTATGGATCGATTCATGTGATCTTCGCCAGAAACACTCACAGAATGGAACTTTGGCCCACTGGTTAGAAGAGGAGATGGTGAGTCTGGACTCCCGGCTCCAGGTGTGAGCATAGGTAAATCCCCTCCCCGCTCTGTGCCTCAGTTTCCCCATCCGTGAACTAGAAGGAAGGCCCTAGAGAAGCACAAAGCATTTGGGAGAGGCCCTGCTGCAGTTCACATGGGCTGCAGGAAACGCCATGGAAACCTGGCTCTGTTGCCAAGAGAGAGAGAGAGATTTAAAAAATAACCCAGGAGTCCAGTTCTATAGATCCCATTGGATACAGCAGCAGCCAGCAGGCCGAGGGGAGCGCTCGGTCAGGGCCAGACCTGTCCCAGAGCCATGTGATTGCATACGCAGCTAATTCACAGAGGAGACAGGTGTGTGTGAATAAAACAGGAGAGGCAGATGTCTGGCCTGGCCACAGCCCAAAGGAGCCTCCCGTGTGATGGGCTGCATCTGCCAGGCTGCCCTCCCCGTGGTGGCTCGTTGGGCATGGAGGGGCGGGGGCAGCAGTGTGTTACATCTGGCAGAGAGCTTTAGAGCGGGGAAGGATTCAACCCCTGCCACCGCTGTAAGTGTGGTCACAGGAGTCCTCCCAACGAATGGAAGGGAACCAGAATCACACTGTGCCAGGGCAGGACCTGTGCAGATGCAGCTCTGGTCTTTGGCTAGCTTTGACCTAAATTCCCTGGACTGAGGCCTGTGTTTTAACCTCAAGACCATCCTTGCCCTCCACATTAACCAGCCAACCGGGACTCGAACTCTGTTGCTCTCCTGTCTAAGCTACTGCACTCTCTATTCGTAGGGAGTGTGAAGCAGTTTGGATCACTGCCTGTCATTTTGATCTTCAGCATATGATCTAGGTTAGGTACCCTGCCACAGCATGGGGGGCTGGACTAGATGACCTCTTGATGTCTCCTCCGGCCCTTCGTATCTATAATTCTGTGATCCTATATTGGAAGTTTGTCAAAGTTTGGTTCATCTCTCCTTCCATTGCCTTTCGTGTTCACATCCTGATTCCTGTCCGGGACCCAAGGGGCCAAATTCTGTGCAAACATCCCACTGTGAGGTAACATCATTCCAGAAATTGGTTCCAGAGCAGATGGCTAATCCAGACAACATTCGGGGAAGCATCTCAGCTTCTGTTGCTTATCGAAACCCAGCCTTCCAAGCTTCCAGGAGTTCCCCAGCTCTGGTTCACAGCCAGAATGGCTGGATTTCCCTCTTACTAACTCGTTTTACTTCATGGACTTCAGTGGAGTGACTCCAAGGAGGATCAGGTCCCAGTTGTCTCTCTGGAGGGCATCTTAAAGAGGCAGAATTAAAGAGCTAAGGCCCAGATTCTTAAAGGTTCTTAACTTCCATTCCTAAAACCCCTTGAAGATCTGGGCCTAAAAGCCCTCTACCTTCCTGCATGATAGTTAGCATCAGTGCTTATTGTCGATCGGAAATGCTCAGGAATGGCCCTAAGCTGCAAAATTCACTTATGGTTCCCGCTGTGGAGTGTGGGGTTGTTGGGATCTGGCCTGTTATGAAGGGAGTGGCCAGTTGCAAAATGTGGTGTCCAGGTTTGGGCTCTAAACCTTCAGTGGTGTTTGGCCCCATCTGTGGAATGGCAGACTGCCAGCCCTGGTGTGAGTACCCTAGAGACCCAGCACCCACTCCACGGAGCCTAGTCACCTTTCCCAGGCCTGTCCCCCAGCAGCCTTGAGCAGCTGCATAAAACCAAGCCCTGGCCTCTGTGCTGGTCTGGTAGCACTCTGCGAGCTAGGGAATTGGCTGGAATCACACACACACACACCCCCCGCTGGTCCCTCTCTGTCGGCCGCATTCCCAGCTCCCCCTTTTCCTGGCTCCGTGAGTGTAGCGGAGACGAAATGCAGCCAGTCACCCTATGCGTTCTGAGGGCTTGTTACCTCTAATGAGGCCGGTGGGAATGTTTCGTCCGGGTCGCTCATAAAGAGCTGAACTGTGCCCCGGCCCTGCTGGGTGGGGGCTGCGTGGCGCGGGCCCCAGATCGCACAGCAAGGCTGGGTTTGTTCTTGGCCTTCCATCCCTTCCTCCGCCCCGATCTGTTCCGCCTTAGCCTCTGTGCAGGGGTGTTAACCTTACGCACGTTGCTGGCTCGGGGGAAAGGTAAATAAACACCTGGTGCCATGCTGAACTGCAGAGGGGGCTTGGAGAAGGGCTCTTTCCATTACCTCATTGAGGGAGTTCAGTGTAATTAAAGCCAGCGGAAAACCTTTGGCCTCTTGATAAGTTTCAAGCGACTTCAAGCGTGCTGTGGGGCCGATGTTCAATGTGCTACCTGTACCCTATAAGTACTGAGGGGCCACTGGCAGGGAGAGGATGGACCCGTCTCTGATTCACTCTGGAAAATATATGGCTCTGTGCTGAGAAATTTTGAGGCCAGTTTTTTTTTCCCCCTCTTAAAATCAATCTACTGGGGAGACAGGGGGTCTTGTTGTCGGGGCACTGCTCTGAGATTGGGTCCCTGTATGCCTTAGTTCCTCCCTGCCTCCTGGGGGTTGTGTGTATAAATACATTCATGGGGAGGGGGGGTGCTCTGATACTTGGCAGGGGTCATGCACAGAACTGGATGGAATTTGGGCTTCTGCCCCTTTTTTTTTTTTGCTGATTTTTGCTGCATTATATTTACAGATGCCTTGGAAGGGTTGGATTTCCTTCCCCCCACCCCAGTAAAAAGTTTCTTCTTCAGAAACAGCAAATTTTCCTTGGATTTGTTGGAAGTCTCCTTGGAGAACTAGAGACCTGGACGGGGAGCTTTCCTCGGTCCTTAACCGAACCATCAGGGGTATCGAATCTTTAACACAGAGCATTTTCCTCCCAACCATAGTTGCTTGAGTTAAACAGGCATGAACAAAAGTAAACAAAACCCCCAAACAGTCGGAAGAAAAATCCTTTCTTTCCTCAACCGATCAGGTGATGTCAGAAATCCACGACTCTGCCAATCCTCTACAGAGTCTCCCCGAGAAAACGAGACCCAGCAAGACCTGAATTTTAAATGTTGCAAGCAGCGTGCATGTGTGGGAAAACACAGGAATTCTTTCAGTCTTCTGGATCTACAATAAAGGGAGGATGAGAATATCCAGAGTTAGAAGGATTTTTTAAAAATCCAAGAGATTTGGAAGGGCTATCAACTTCATCTTCAGGGCATGAGGCAGCCTCTAACTCATGGGGGTCAGGAGGAAACATTCCCTCAGGGCAGGTTATCCCAGAGCTGCCTTCTGACGGGTTTCTTGTACCTTCCTCTGAAGCAACTGGTGCTGGCCAGTGTCTGGAGACAGGACCCTGGACTGGATAATGGATCTCGGGTCTGATCCAGTCTGTCAATCCATGTACTCCTCTGCAAAGGGGAACCTTTAAAGCTTTGGCTAGCTTAGTCCCCCGATTCCAGTGCCTCTCATGTGCCTTGCTGGACTGGGCTGGGCGCTGATATGCACAGAGAGAGAGGAAGTCAGCTGTGCAGTGAGAGTTACTCCAAGGGATGGGAAGTCTGCATTACCATATGTGTGGTTGAGTGAGGAAACCCCTAAGAGAGGATTTCCTCCCGAGGACCGTCTGCTTGGCAACTGCCATTACAGAACTGGAGCACACAGCGCCTGTCTATGGGACAGGAGGGCTGCAGAGTTGGACAGAAAGTTTGTCTTGAATATTCAGGACAAACTTTTCCGTGCTGTGCCTCGTCCCCTGGCAGGTCACCACATTCTCTGCGGACAGCAGATTATTCCATTCAGCAGGGTACTTGAGCACATGCCTCCCTTTAAGAAGGTGATCGATCCTCCTTTGGATTTCTATAAGACTATTCACCTGCTTACAGTTAAGCAAGTGCTGAAGTACCTTGCTGAATTGGGGCAGAAGTAATATCTGCCTGCGGTGGGCCCGATTCTCACATCTCATGCCCTGCAGCTGCCTCCTGGTTCCGCAATCAGCAGGGCGTGAATGTCAGCAGTTAAACCAGGCCATTGGCCAGAGTCAGATCCACGCCTTGATTCCCACTGGAGCTGAGACTGGGGCCAGAGATCAGCGAGGCCGGCCAGAAGTGATTTGCTTTACTTGGCTGGAGGCTAAGAGCACTTCTGCACAGGGGCTCGGGAAGGGACAGACGAGTGCTTCCACAATGTACTACGAAAGAATTCAGGGGGTGGCGAAACTTAGTGCAGCCCTACGAACCATTGGCTAGGCCCCCGGCCATCCTACAGTGCCAACATGGCTGGGGCAACTCGGGCCTGGCTCAGGTGGTAGGGCTTTGCAGTGGGGCTGCTCACCCCCAGGCTAGGCTAACCCAGGTGCTCAGACCCGTGTGCTGATCACCCCAGTTAACTGTGCAGTGAAAACGTAACCCACGCTACAGTCCCTTTTCACTGCTCTGAAACAGGGTGTGAATTACATTTCAACCTACCGTAAGACCTCTTGAGCCTTAAGCAATGTCCGGCGGCCCTCGTACAGCTGCAGTCCTTCAGTCCTATGCTTTGGTCAGTAGCTCATGAATTACAATTAAATGATCAGCTCTTCATTTGCACCCTGCACAGTGGGGCCCCGATCCTGACCGGGGCCTCCAAGACCTAGCGTAATAGAAATAACAATGAACAAAGTCATAAACGAGTCTTTTGTTACTCAAGTTGTTTTGATTGGATACAGAGCTCAGATGGCGTGGATTCTGCTTCCTGAATGGAAGAGCATCACTTGTAAGGTCAGATTTCCAGCATGGGAATCAGGGGCGTGGTCTCAGTAAAATTCAGGGGATGAGGGACAAAGTTGTGTCAGCCTCTAGAACATGATATGTGACTATATTGTGTCCTGCAGAGCCTGGGGAGTGGAAGGCATCACAGCACATAAAGACCTATGAAAACTTGGGGGGCGGCGCAAACCAAGATTGGGGTGGGGCGACTGACCCTTGCCCCGTAGCCAACGACACTCCTGAGGGGTATTTGTGATGATCACCGACTTGAAACGCCCTGCCTCTGACGTGGTTTGCTGGACCATTCTGGGGAAGAGCGCCCAGGAAAGGTGCAAACGCACTCATAGCGTAGCGTGTACAAACCATCGCAGAGACGCTTCTGAGGCGTTCACACAAGGTTGACGTCCGAGGTTATCATTCCTAATGAATCATTTCATCACAACGTAATGCAGCTCATACAGCGATCTCCACCCTGCAGTTCCCCAGAGTCAATGCTATATACAGCCGTATCCCACTTAGATGAGCCTCAGTTAACCGAGGGATTCACGCTGTCTATCAAATCTTATTATGTGCATTATTGTGGTGCGCAGAGGCCCCAGCCGAGATCAGGGCGCCATTGCACTAGGTACAACACAAGCACATAATGAGAGATAAAGTGTTTAGAATCGAAATAGACAAGACAGCCAAGGGAAGTGTACTTACCCCTGTTTTACAGATCAAGAGCTGACAGATTAAGGCTGGGATTTGGCGTTAAATCCCATTGAATACCATAGGCTTCTTTGCAAATCCCAACCTAACCAACTGCTCAGGAATAAAGCAGGGAAGAGCTGGGAACCGAACCCCAGCATTTCCAGCCCATTGCCTTCCTCACAAGACCAGCCTCTTCTTTCGAAAAGTCACTCCATTGATGTGAAACCTCCTTTCTCACATTCTGCCATCTCATTTGTCTAAATCCTTGTTGAGTCTGACTGTGCCTAGCTGTAAAGAGTCACTTGCCACCACTGAAATGCAGCCACCTCTGAGACGGAACGCAGCAGCTGTTTAACATTGCACAGCTACACTCCCCAGCCATTTAGGTGTGGATAGGGCCTTGGAAGATGTACATTCTCTTCCCAGCTCTGGCACTTTCCTGCTGTGTGACCTTGGGTAAGTTGTTTCATCTTCCTGTGCCTCTGTTTTCACCTCTCAACTTCAATCTGTTTAGACGGTAAGATCTTCAGGGCAGGGACTGGACCTGAGCCTGAACGGCAATGCAACTTCTGGCCTTGGCTAGGGCACTGGGCTGGATGTCAAAAGACCTGGCTTCTATTCCCACCTCTGCCACCAATCTGCTGGGTGACGTTGGGCAAGTCATTTCCTCTCCCTGTGCCTTTTCCCCATCTCTGATCCTTTGTCTGCCAAGCCAGGTAAGATTGTAAAACACTTTGGAGGAGTGACAATCTCTCACTGTGTACGTACAGAGGGACACCAATCTCAGTTGAGCCTGTAGTAGACACCACTGTAATATAAGCAGTAAGACGAATTGAATAGTCGCATATCCAGCTGAAACTGTACAAGGGATTCAGGGAGGAGGAATGAGGGAAAGTTTGAAGGGGGATGGGAGCTGGTTCTTGAATAGAGGGAGGAAGAGGCAATGCAGGGGATGAAAACTGAGACAAATGGATCCAGAGCCTGGATTTTTTCCTTTCTTCCGATCTTCATTGTCACATAACATCCCTCCTGGTGCAGCAGCCGTTTGGAAGGAAACCATAAAAG
Organism: Eretmochelys imbricata; assembly: GCF_965152235.1. Classification (NCBI taxonomy): domain Eukaryota; kingdom Metazoa; phylum Chordata; order Testudines; family Cheloniidae; genus Eretmochelys; species Eretmochelys imbricata. Next base: position 12,312,273 of record NC_135592.1, on the reverse strand, counting down.
CTTCAGGAAATAGGTATTAACTCACATCTAGGCAATAAAAATAAAGCCACACTTGTGGTCCTAGTGGGGTCCTCACAGGAGTGAACATGCTAAGGGTGGCTTGTAACAAGATCTCTGCCTAGGAACAGGGCACCAGGCTTTAAGATGAAGCCAGGCAAATGTTACATCAGATGGAAACCTGCAGGCAGAGCTGGCTGGAAAATGGAAGATTCTGACATTTTGGAATTTGATTGCCTTCCGAAATTGACCTTGAAATGGACATTCTGGAAAACGTCACTTCAGAAACATCAAATTGTTTTCTTCCCATCATGTCAAAACTTAATCACAAAATGTTAAATACACATCTATAATAGTAAATATATATCAATATAACATGTGCTTAACATTAATGGCTTAATATCATACTGAAGGGCAAACAAAATGAAACACGAAAGCCGACACAAAACATTGTGATCCTCTCAAAATGCAACCTGGGGGTCGAGACTGAATAGAACTGAGAAAGTCGAAACAATTCAGTTCGACTTTCTCCTGCTGTGAACTTTGCCAGAATCGCCACACACGTGTGGGACGTTTTGATTTTGACAAAACTGCCTTTTCTGACGGGAAACCGTTCCGCTGAAATCCTTCCCACCAGCCCTATGTCTAAGCCTCCAATCAGTAACGACATGAAAGTTATTGTGTCTCAGGGCTACTGGGGAGCCCCATTGGCAAAGAGCTGGGACCAGGCTGCAAATGCCTGTTGGATGGATGTCTGCAGAATAAACCCCACCTCCACAATCGGCACCAATCAAACCCTTTTGCTGGCAGGAAAGCGGAGGACTCCATAGACACACAAGCCAACTAAACAATTGCGTAGGGCCCCAGGCAGCTCAAGGGGTATTCTCCCCAATATGCAATTCATCTTATTTAGCATGGACTTTTGAACAAGGGTACTAGTAAGTCATGTGTTGGTGTGTTTGTTGGCTCGTGGGAATAATGGGGGAGAAATATATGGACCCTGCTGATCCTCAGCCCACCGCTCAAAATGAACTTCTAACCCTGCGGGAGTTCCACCGTCACTCTTTATTGACTCCCAGACAAGCGTCCTCCCTACAGAGGGAGTACTGTCTAGTGGAAAGCGGGGTGGTCAGGGGCAGGACTCCTGGGTTCCATGCCTAGCACTGGGAGGGGAGTATGGTCTAGTGACTAAAGCAGGAGCTTTGTAGTAAGGTTTTCTTCCTAGCTTTGCCACTGATTCACGCTGACCTTGGGCAAGTCACTGTGCCTCAGTTTCCCACCTCTGTCAGACAAGCGTGATTATTTTACTAGGCCCATTTCATAGAGGGGAAAACTGAGGCATAGCAACTTGCCCCAGGCCACCATGACTCAGTGGCAGAGCCAGGAACAGAACCTGGCTCTCCTGACTCCCAGCCCTCTTCACTGCTGCCCTAAGGCCCCATTGTGCCCCCGAGGCTGGTGAGAGGGGGCTGCAGCGGGACAGGTATGACCCTACTGTGGGGGGACCTCAGGTCCAGGTGCAGAGCCAGCCCTTCCAGTTCTGTGCTACCTCGGCAGGAGCCCTGGCTGCAGGGCCTGGCCCAGCAGTGAGGCAAAGATGGGATGGTGAAAAGAAGGGGAGTGGAGAAGACTTTATTACACCTTAGTGATCCTGGGGCCCTACAAAAACCTCCCAGAAAGCATTGAAGCAGGGGCACTCATTAGAGAATCCTCATCCGGGAGGGTCACAGCAGCCCCCACAGCCCACAAACTGCCGCCCCGGCACCAGGGCAAACCTGGCTCTCCATGGTTTAGCCCCAAGACCATCCTCCTCTTCTTAGGGGCCAGAGAAACATGCCAGTCAAACCCACAGTAAGGCCCAATCCTGCAAGGTGCTGAGCGCTCCCCACCACTCCCTGGACGGGGCGGTGGGAGGAGGGAACACCGGCTGCAAACTGCCCCCGAAAGCAGGCTGTGAATTCTTCTGACAGCGTAGGAGGTGCTCGCTCCTGGGAGGGACAGATGTCAAGAGAGCTCTCTCCCGGGAAAGCAGCTTACGAGGGCGGTCAGCTGCGGTGCCGCTTTGCTTCCTGTGCTAACTGATCCCCGCGTGATGGGAAGGGACACGGGTTCGCAGGGTGTCTCGTGCCCCCCCCCCGCCCCACATTATTCAACGGGTTGATAAGAGTTTCCAGGGGCTGATTTCTCCCAAGCGGCGACCGTGGCTGAGGAGAAATCCGCTGACTTGCTGCTTTTTAAAAATAACTCTGCCTTTGTCAGCAGGTCGGGGTTGCTCCACATTGAATAATCACAGCCGCTCGGCCCTCCCCTGCTCTGAGCAATTTGCACAAGGCTGCCATTCTCGTGAGGCCGCACACATCATCACGGTTAATGTTCCAGACGAGAGGGCTGGGGTGCTGCTTACAAGGGTTCACGGTCCTTTGGGAACAGCCGCATCACCAGGTGGGCTCGGAGGGCCAAATGTCTCCTTGGGGACCCCTCCCTCTTCGCCCATCTAACCCTGGCAGGGTCATGGCCTCGTGGATCTCTTAAGATGTCGCGACCTCAGTGCTCTCCCAGGCTCTCCCGGCCACCCCTCGACAGCATCACTGTGATGAACCTTCCACTTTAAAGAATTCAACCTCATCAACTCCCGAACACCTGAAGGGGCCTCAGGGCCGCATCACAGCATGTGAGATCATGCTGCCTTCAAAGACATCCTGCCACAGCCATCACCTTATCTAACCCCAAAGAGATCACATGCCTCACGCTCAGATCAGACTGTGGTAAAACCAAATGCTCCAACTTGGGTTCTGTTAAGGCGGAAGGAAGTGAAACTCCTCGTGGGCCATGGGGCCCTGAAGTGTCTGGTTGAATGTTTCCCAGCAGGGGGTGCTTTACCGTGTTTATGCATATAGGGTAATGTCTGAAACTGTTGAAAATTTTCCAGGGGTGCTTGCTGAGAGAGAGGACAGGGCATGCGGAGAATGGTAGAAAGCCTGAATGTTGCACTGTCTTGGCTTTCTCTCATGTAATGCTTGAACCCTGAACACAGTGTCAAGGTCCCACAGGTACATGAAATCAGACACTAAGAACACTGCAAAAGAACAACTCCAAAAACAAAGAGTAATCCCGTGACTTCCCAGATTCCTGTCCCCGAGCAGATAGATAGGAAAGGGGATGTGTTTAGCAACTGGGCACTCTGTCACTCCCAGTTGGAAAACTACAAAATTGCAACAGGACTGGGTAAAAGGGAAAACAAAATAAGCCCAGCCACGAGCTGTAATGGGCAAAGGTTGCTGCATGCTCCAACAGCATCAGAATACGTCAGCAGCCGACTAGGAGCACCCAGGCGAAATCCTGAAAGCATTTTAAATCTACAAAAAATGTCACAGGTGAAAGGTATCTTTTCAACAAGTAGAAAAGGAGGACTTGTGGCACCTTAGAGACTAACCAATTTATTTGAGCATAAGCTTTCGTGAGCTACAGCTCACTTCATCGGATGCATGCTGTGGAAAGTTTAGAAGATCTTATTATATACACACAAAGCATGAAAAAATACCTCCTCCCACCCCACTCTCCTGCTGGTAATAGCTTATCTAAAGTGATCACTCTCCTTACAATCTGTATGATAATCAAGTTGGGCCATTTCCAGCACAAATCCAGGTTTTCTCACTATTACCAGCAGGAGAGTGAGTTTGTGGGGTGGGGGGGGGGGAGGAGGGGGAGTGAGAAAACCTGGATTTGTGATGGAAATGGCCCACCTTGATTATCATACACATTGTAAGGAGAGGTTTCAGAGTAACAGCTGTGTTAGTCTGTATTCGCAAAAAGAAAAGGAGGACTTGTGGCACCTTAGAGACTAACCTATCTCGGGGCCTCTCCTTCTGCCCCTCCACCCCCACGAACATGATACAGTTCTGTGGTGACCTAGAATCCTATTTTCAACGTCTCCGACTCAAGGAATATTTCCAAAATACCTCTGAAAATTGGTTAGTCTCTAAGGTGCCACAAGTACTCCTTTTCTTATTGTAAGGAGAGTGGTCACTTTAGATAAGCTATTACCAGCAGGAGAGTGAGTTTGTGTGTGGGGGGGGGGGGTGAGAAAACCCGGATTTGTGCTGGAAATGGCCCAACTTGATTATCATACACATTGTAAGGAGAAAAGGAGTACTTGTGGCACCTTAGAGACTAACCAATTTATTTGAGCATAAGCTTTCGTGAGCTACAGCTCACTTCATCGGATGCATTCAGTGGAAAATACAGTGAGGAGATTTATATACACACAGACCATGAAAAAATGGGTGTTTATCATACACATTGTAAGGAGAGTGATCACTTAAGATGAGCTATTACCAGCAGGAGAGTGGGGTGGCGGGAGAGAAAACCTTTTGAAGTGATAATCAAGGTGGGCCATTTCCAGCACATTTGCAGGAGTTAACAAGAACGTCTGAGGAACAGTGGAGTGCGGGGAGGGGGGGAAATAAACAAGGGGAAATAGTTTTACTTAGTATAGGTTTCAGAGTAACAGCCGTGTTAGTCTGTATTCGCAAAAAGAAAAGGAGTACTTGTGGCACCTTAGAGACAAACCAATTTATTTGAGCATGAGCTTTCGTGAGCTACAGCTCACTTCATCAGATGCATACCGTGGAAACTGCAGCAGACTTTATATATACACAGAGAATATGAAACAATACCTCCTCCCACCCCACTGTCCTGCTGGTAATAGCTTATCTAAAGTAATCGTCAGGTTAGGCCATTTCCAGCACAAATCCAGGTTTTCTCACCCTCCACCCCCCCACACAAATTCACTCTCCTGCTGGTGATAGCCCATCCAAAGTGACAACTCTTTACACAATGTGCATGATAATGAAGTTAGGCCATTTCCTGCACAAATCCAGGTTCTCTCACTCCCTCACCCCCCTCCAAAAACCACCCCCATACACACACAGACTCACTCTCCTGCTGGTAATAAGCTATTACCAGCAGGACAGTGGGGTGGGAGGAGGTATTGTTTCATATTCTCTGTGTATATAATAAGATCTTCTAAACTTTCCACAGTATGCATCCGATGAAGTGAGCTGTAGCTCATGAAAGTTTATGCTCAGATAAATTGGTTAGTCTCTAAGGTGCCACAAGTCCTCCTGCTCTTTTTGCGAATACAGACTAACACGGCTGTTACTCTGAAACTTTTCAACAAGTGTAATCAAGGATCCAGAAAAACAAGAGATCAGTATAGTGCCAAATTGCACAAAATGGCTGATGCAGGCAATTATCAAAACTTAAAAGGTGGACTAATTTGGGATAGATGGGCGTTAGGGACGAAAGATGCAGGAGCTCGAATGAGAAGGGTAAGAGAACAAACACGACTATAGCAAGAGCTATAGACAAGTGCAAAGTAGTAGACAGCTGCACTCCCCAATGCAGAGCATAAGTGGAATAGAAACAGAGAGAATTCATAAGAACGGTCCTACTGGGTCAGACCAAAGGTCCATCTTGCCCAGTATCCTGTCTTCCAACAGTGGCCAGTGCCAGGTGCCCCAGAGAGAATGAACAGAACAGGGAATCATCAAGTGAGCGATCCCCTGTCACTCATTCCCAGCTTCTGGCAAACAGAGGCTAGGGACACCATTCCTGCCCATCCTGGCTAATAGCCATTGATGGACCTATCCTCCAGGAATTTATCTAGTTCTTTTTTGAACCCTGTTATGGTCTTGGCCTTCACAACATCCTCTGGCAAGGAGTTCCACAGGTTGACTGTGCGTTGTGTGAAGAAATACTTCCTTTTATTTGTTTTAAACCTGCTGTCTATTAATTTCATTTGGTGACCCCTAGTTCTTGTGTTATGAGAAGGAGTAAATAACACTTCCTTATCTACTTTCTCTACACCAGTCATGATTTTATAAACCTCAATCATATCTCCCCTTAGCCGTCTCTTTTCCAAGCTGAAAAGTCCCAGTCTTATTAATCTCTCCCTGTACAGAAGCCGTTCCATACCCCTAATCATTTTTGTTGCCCTTTTCTGTACCTTTTCCAATTCCAATAGATCTTTTTTGAGATGGGGCGACCACATCTGCACACAGTACCAGCTGTTGGTCATACCCCCGGCCCTGCCGAGCATCAAATCCAGATGCCAACCATGCCAAGGTGAAGAGAATAGATGGACGCGCGTGCGTCTCTCTGAGCCATTATGGACGTGAGAGCTCTTTGAGGGAAAGCCGCAGAAACCGGTAGCAAAGCTCCTGACAAAGGATGAAAGAGACTGCAGCAAAGTAAGCCTCACTCTGGTCTGATTTATGCCACTGAGCCGCTAGTGACTTCAGTGAAGTTACTCCATCTTTACATTAGCACGAGAGTAGAATCAGGCGGCTTGTGTCTTCCACCCCTTCACCAAGCACCAGGCAAGATCCCATCCTCAGCTAGCCCCGGGAACCAAGGCTTGATCCCATCCCACACAGCCAGACCTGAGATGGGATGTAGAGACCCTATGCGGCAACAGCCACTGAGGGGTTAATGGACAGAGCAGCTACTTCCCCATCTGCGGCTAATTGTTTGACCAGCAACAGTTGGGATAAAAGGCCCCAGCACAGGCTAAGGAGTGTTCTCCCCTGGCTGCAAAGAGGGAAGAAGTGGTGCAAGGAGCTGAACCTCCCAGGATGGAATTGGAGGCAGATGAAGATAGGAAGTGGGCAGGGAAGCAGCAGTGAGTCTGAGGGAACAGATATAGCTGCTTAATGTGAGGTTCCTGGGCTGGAGCCCAAAGGGGATGGGAAACCCTCCTGAGGCAAGGGGGCTAAGAGCCCAGGCTGGGCTGAAGACCTGCAATAAGGCCCATGGGCTGTTGGTTTTTCTGGGGTGGAGGGCTGGGTGGTGAGGAAGAGCAAACTACTGCAGGCTTGGAGTGGCTGTGGACAGGCAGCACTGGAGTCCAAGGCTGATATGCCATGCCTAGCCATGAGGGGTGCACCAGCTGGCAAATGACCCTTCTATAGGACTCTGATGGGATCCCACTCTAACATGCCCCCCTCCTGCCAGCCAGCCAGCACCAGGGGACCCTGACTGGATCCTGCTCTAACCCCCCTGCCCACAGCTAGCTGGCACCAGGGGACCCTGATGGGATCCTGCTCTAACCCCCCCACCCCACCCCCCAGCCAGCCAGCACCAGGGGACCCTGATGGTATCCCCCTCTAACCCCACCCCCCAGCCAGCCAGCACCAGGGGACCCTGATGGGATCCCCCTCTAACCCCACACCCCAGCCAGCCAGCCAGGTCCTGTTCATCCTCCCTTCCCTGTCAGACAACAGTGGATGACATATCTGCCTGTTAACTGACTCTAAGCCAAGTTTTTTGACTCCCAGTCCAGGGCCCTAAGCACTGGGCCACGCTGCCTCCCGTAAATAATAGCAGGGCACAGTGAGGGGTGAGACCATTGCAAAGAATTTTGAAACCCTCGTATCTTTCTGCATTTTTGTTGCATGTTCACAATTGCTCCCAATTTGGTGAAAATTCCACCCCCTAGCCAGGCCTGTTTTGGTGAAAATGAGACCGATTTACACGTTTTCACTTACAAACGACTGTGATGGGGGAAACTCGACCCGCCGCCCCTCAAGAGTGGTGTTGCAGGGGCGAGAAAGGAGAACGCTCTGCGTGGGAAGGAACGCAGGTGAGCAATGTGCAGCGTGCTCGTGGCGGAGGAGATGGGGATGCACTCCAGGGCTCTCCCGAGTGGTGGGCTAAGGAGGGAGGTGGAACATAAAAGGTTTCGTGCGGCGAGATGGGCACTCAGGGAACAGGCTGAAAGGGGGTGGTGAGTGCTTCGTCTTTCATGCTTGAAGGCTCCGAGGCATTTACCGGCCTTTACTAAATGATTTAAGATCAGCAGTACAGCCAGGCACCAGGCTCCGCACTGCAATGGCGCTCTGTACGTGGAAAAGAAAATCAAGGGCTGGGTGCCGTCACCCTCCTGGAAAGGGTTTTAAAAACTCCCGGGTCCCAAAGGGCGTCCGAGGCAGACTCTGTCCTGGCAAGGCGGAGGTCAGCCCTGTCCCTGCTGGATCTTCTTTCCCACCTCCTAGCCTCCGCCCCATGGCTCTGGGGGCAGATGCCCGCAGGGTATTGTCCAGCTCGCAAACGGTGTTTCTCCAACCTTGGTGATGAGCAGGGCCTGGAGAGCTCTGTTGCTGGAGCAGCTGAAGAGCAGGTGAACGCCCCTCTGGCAAGTCCGGGCACCATAATCCTCCCCAGCAAGGGGACATCCATCTAGGGATTTTATCTGGCCCCATCGCTGAAGCAAACATGCACCTCGTGGATGCCGCGGGATGGCGCTTGTGAGGTGGGGGCAGTATGTTTTGCCCCATTTGCTGGGGAAATAGAGGCTTGCTCGAGACACGCAGGGAGTCAGTGGCAGGACCAAGCTAGAGCTCAGACCTTCTGTGTCTGACCATCGCCACAAGTTCCTTCCACAGCTGCCTGTACAGGTGGGGGGGAAGAGGGGTCCCTTCCAATCTGAGGCCAGCAAATAGACTGGGGTGGGGGGAGGGGCTGCTCCTCTAGTCAGCTTTTGGGGACCATTTAGGAGAAAATGGGCAATTTCTCCCCTCGCCCATGTTGACCAGTGGAAGTGGCCACTCCAGTTTGAATCCTTCCTGTTGTCTGTTTCCTGTGGGTTCTCATTACTTTTGCAAAGCTCAGGGCATGGGCAGGGGGTCATTTATCTCTGTGGGGCCTGTATGTTACCAGCTTGTTGTTTACTGCCTAAGAGCCCATTAATCCTACGGGAGGGCTGGGGGTGTGGGGAGGAGAGTCTGGGTGATGCCTTTTAGCAGCAGGAGAAGCATCCAGACTCGTGTTCCTAACGGGTGCTTTTCCTTGTGCCTTTCCGTGGGTTGGAGCAGAGAGTCCCAAGGGCACCTCAGAAAGATGGCCAAGCACAGAGGTAGGTTATCTATCTCTGATGGGACTCCCACAGTGATGGGAGAATGCATGAGTTGTGCGTCTGTACACCTCTGCTGGAGGGAAGCCGAACTACTCAACTGTGTGTCATAGACCCCATGTTGCTAATAGCCAGTGGGGAGTCTCCTCTAGTTCAAGTGGTGCTTTGAGAAAGAAAGATCTGAATTCCATCCAGGTGGTTGCCGTGACATTTCAAGTGTGCAGTACACACACACACAGTGTGACAACAGTGAGGGAATTTTGGACCAATCTTTCTGTTGTTTGGATAGCACTGAGACTGCATGGTACATTCCAGACACGGCCCCCGCTCCCTCACTTAGCACAAAGCAAGGCCACCGCTGTTGGGATTGATACAGAAGCACCCTGCGCGTAAAGAGAATGGAAATTAACTGGTATTGATGCAAAACTGAAACTAACCAGCAGTCAGGGAATGAAACTTGAAACTCACTTGGCTTTACTCTGTGCTGTCGCCTAATACACCTGCAGAGACAACTGTGGTTTCTGGGATATTTACCGATCTGGAGCTGCAGCTGCCCACCACCAAAGGCCTTGGGGAAATTCCCACCCCTGGCCTTCCTTGTCTTTCCAAAATAAAACTCCTGACGCTAAGCCTAATGCAGGAAGGATGGTCGTGTGGTCAAGACACTGAGTGGGAACTAACCCAGACTTCTTGTGTGACCCTGGGCATGACACCACATCCCTGTGGGCCTCTGTTCCTGTAGTGTCTAGGAATTGGGTGGTCTCCCTTCAAATGGTTAAGGAGCCAGCTAGTAGACCCCCTGGCCTGATTTCCAGTGCAGAAGCTTGCAGCAGCATGTTATATGTAGCTAGGCCTTGTATGTGTGTATGCAGTTAGTTGGAATCTGGCTGTGTGTGTGGTTCATAGAATATCAGGGTTGGAAGGGACCTCAGGAGGTCATCTAGTCCAACCCCCTGCTCAAAGCAGGACCAATCCCCAACTAAATCAGATCCTTAACATTGTGTCCAGAGCAAGGATGCAGTAGTGCCCGATGGGAAATAAGAACTCTTCCTCTGACTGTTTGGTCTGTGTCGATTGCAAGTTTTATGGGACAGGGACTGTCTTGTCCTCTGTGTCTGTGCAGGGCCCGGCACAATGGAGCCCTGATCTCAGGTGGGTGCTACCATGATATAATACAAGAAATCCAGCAGCCCTGCTTGGGATGGAATTTGCTGGCACGGTTGAAAATCGCAGCGATGTCTTGGCTCTGGGCCCGCTGCACAGCTCTCTCCCTCTGCGCTGGTGACGCAGGGTTTTGTGTGCGTGTGTATCTTGCCAGTGCTTATCAGACAGCCGCTCTGAAGATACTGGCTCTGCGAGTGCCTCTTGCTGGCATCGCCTGCGATACCCATCACTCTTCCGGATGCAAATGGAAATCAACCAACAAAGAGGAGCAGGGCACAATTCCCATCGCGCACCCTGGGAGCTGCACATCCGAGCGTCCGCTGTTCTCGTCTCAAAGCACGGGGGAGATACATGCGTAAATAGCCGCATCACATCCTGAGAGAGTTAGAGGAGTAAGATTCATGACGGCAGACAGGGTAGCTTGAACTACAGGCGAGTAGGGTTACCAATCCCTCAAGCTTCAGGCTATAAGTGCATCCTTATTTGGGGTCAGGCAGGAGTCGGAGTGTCAGAAATAGCAACAGGTGCACTCTAAGGAATTAACCCCTTCCCAGGATGCTTGTGGCATTGGTCATTGTCAGAGACAGGGCACGGGGATTAGATGGGCCACGGGCCTGGTCCACTAGGTCAGTTTCAATGTTCTTATCTGGGGATCCAGAGTGACCCCGTTATGGGTATGGCTACACAGCTGCTGGGAAGTGTGATAGATAAATGCATGCCCAGTAGCTCTATGAAAGTGTGCCCATGGTGGCATAGGGGATGGCTTAGGCTAGTTCATACCCGGGGGAGTGGGTGGGATTGCACCTGGGGAGGCTAGCCCTAGCCCTCGCAGTCATGGCCTCGTGGCCGTAGCTTGAACAGAGCTAGTACGGGTACGTCTGCCAGTGCTGGGAGTGACACCTCCCACCTGCTGTGCAGACAGACTCTGTCGCTCGGAGCCTCCGGGCCAGCTGCAGCAGTCCCCCCGGAGGCTCCTCCAAAGCAAAGGGAGAGGGTGCATACACTGCAGGCGAAGGTGTGACCACATCATGGGGAGGAAGTCCTTTGCTAGCTTTAATCTAGCTAGCGCGGGTAACAGTAGTAGGGAAGACGTGGCAGCACGGGCCAGTTGCTTGAGTATAAGCCAGCTGGGGGCCCCGGATGTTCTCTGGTGGCTAGCCATGGCTACACTGCTGTTGTTCCCAGGGCTGGCTGGATAAAGGGTACCCTTTAATATATCTACCCTGGCTACAAACCCCCCTTCCCTTGCAGTGGAGGTGCACCCTGGCACTTGGCAGACCTGGGTTCAGCTCTTGGCACTGCCCCAGACTCCCTTTCAAGTCACTTAGTCTTTCTGAGCCCCATTTTCCCCATCTCTATCATAAAGGGTTAATACTTCTCTGTCTCCCAGGGGGTGATGTTTGTAAGGTGATCGGATGTGACGTGGACAGGACTGTGGTAGCATTTATAGATTCCCCATCTGGAAGGGACCAGTCTGATCATCTAGTTGTTGAGAGCCCTTGACTACGAGATCAGGGCTTGATTGTGCAAGGTGCTCTGTGCACACATAGTGAGACGTGGTCCCTGCCCCAAAGAGCTCCCAGACTGAAAAGATAGGACAGAATTATCCCCTCTTTACAAACAGGGAATCAAGGTGAAGAAAGACTAAGGAATTCACTTGTGGTCAGAGACAGAGCTGGGAACGGGACTCCAAGCTCTCAAGGCCCCTCCTTTCCTGAGCAAGGGAAGGCTTAAGAAGTAAAGATCCCACTCTAGGTAGAGAGAGACCTGCTCCCAAACCCTGCACCTGAGCTTTGGGACCACTCTGATTTGGATCTACACTCCTTAGCTGGGGCTCCTGTCCAATTCCCAGAGCCCTGCGTTGACAACCTCCCCACCCCACTCTGTCCTGTCTGGTTCAGTCGAGTGCAGCATCTCAGCTGAAACTGGATCTGAAGGTTTTCCCCTTAGACAAGCAGGCTCTGTTGCTGTGATTTGTGGTGCTATTTAAGGCATGCACCATCGTTCCGTCTCCCCTCTCAATGCTTGTATTCCTCTTTGGCCAATAAACTTCCCTGGCTGGTGTGTTCAGCTTTTCCCCGCATCCTTGATCCCTTGCGTGACCTGTCTCAGGGGTTCCATCTGGCGCGATCTCTCAGCTCGGCGTAGATTTTTCAGAAGAGCTCAGGCCCAAGTTTTCGAGAGCTCAGCACTCATTTGAGCATGTGAACCAGGGCCAGGTTCTCCAAATAACTCCGCACCCAACACACAGCCACTATGCTGAGCAATTCTGAACATTCGGACTCTCCAGAGTTGTCTCCTCAAATGGACCTTGGCTGCTGGCATGATGCATACAAGTAATTCTTCCTTGCACTTGCGTCTGATTCATCCCTGGTGCATCTCTATTGGCTTCAGTGGTGTTACAGCAGAGATGAATTTGTCCTCTTGACCCTTTGGACCACCCAGGAATGTAAGCACAGGACCACTCTGATAATCAGTAATAAAGTATATGATACTGGATGAGTCATGTCCCCTCTGTGCCTCCATTTCCTCATCTGTAAAATGGAGATAATGGTACCGACCTCCTTTGTAAAGCGCTGCTGAGATCAACAGATAGAAAGTGCTCCGTGAGAGGTAGGCATTTGATTTATTATTATTACATGAGCAGCTAATGTAATTTCATTTCTATAGTATTTCTCATCCCAGGAAGCCCCAAAATACATTACAAACTAAACCAGGGAACAACTTCATCCGGTACAGAAATGCAGCCACCTCTGGTGTGGAAGGCAGCGTGTATAATTGTGAGTAGGCCATGGGGTAGGCAGGAAAATACGTCTGACAGGATTCTGGAATCCTGATCCTGCCAGCTGAACCCTGCAGAGCCTTATAACTTCAACAGGGTCCCATGTGGGAGTTGGGTTCTGATCTGTGCTGGCTGCACCCTAACACTGCACAATAAATGAGACCAATATTGCCAAGGCTTCCAGCTTTGTTTAAGAAAAGCCAGGATTTCTTAGACCTTAGAGAGCTAGGAATGTAGCCCCTTGTATTACCACTAGCGAGAACCGTGCCCTTTTCTGCTACCCAGTTACCATTGAACTCTTCAGTTCAGGTTCACTTTTCAACAGGCTCTTATGAGAGCTGGCCCTTTAAATCTGGGAGAGACAGATGGCCGCATCCCTGCATTGCCCGGCTTGTTTCTGATGACAGCAAGTTCACCTTCCCAGTATTTTGGCTCCATCTTCTCCTGGCTTTTCTGCCCTCTACCCTACAGAAGAAGTTCATCACCACAACGTAGTACATGCTGGATCAGTCTATTGCCATATGCCTCGGTATAGCGGGGAAGATCAGAGGGGTTTGGACTTCTGCTGGCCTTTGCTTAGCAGTCTTTGCAGGATGGTTAGAACTGGGGATCAAAAGCTCCAGGTGCTGTTCCCAGATCTGCCGGCAGATTGTCTGTGCGATCTGAGGGAAGTCACTTCCCCTCTCGGCAGCCTCCTGATTCAATGGGTGCCCTGTTGGTGGTGAGAGAGACCTTGCCTGGGGTGCAGTTGGGGGGAGGCTCCACTCAGCATCTGGACCTGGCTGGTCAGAGCTGGGAGAAGCCCAGCACCCTACCACCAGCGTCCCTTCTGCCTGCAGACAGGGTCACGCTGCAACCTGGCCGGGAGCAGCACCACCATGGCACACAGCCACACTTGGGTTCTCACACACAGGAGTGAATGCGGCTTCCCCCTTTGTCCCTACGGCTTGTCTTTGCACCTTTGGTTTCACGATTTCTATGCGTGCAGCTGAACCCATGAACCCCCGCTACAGCTGGCCCTGCCTCTCTAGGGATCTGTGACATAAAACCGTCCATTGCAGACAGGTTAGCCACTAGTATGGGGCTGTCGTTTTGATTTCTCTTGAACTCTGGCCATGAGAAGGGCTCTGCAACCGCTGAAGAGCTAACACAAGCAGCCAGGTTTCCAGAAGAGCCCAGCATCTTGGCAGTTGAACACTGGTCTCAGTTGTGGGTGCTGAGCCTGTGAACATCTGGCCCTGAGCAGTCTGGAAATCCCCACCCCAAGCCAGGAGAACATCCCCCTAAATAAGGTCTCTGGGTGCCTGCTTCAAGCTCTGCGAAGAGACCAGGGGACCATTTCGCCTTCTTGCAATTTTGTTCTCCTTAAGAACATTTTCTTCTCTGCAGCAGCTCTTTCCTTGGTGGCTGGTGGAGGGAGGGCACTGGGTCTAAGTGTATTTGATGGATAATTCCTCATTACCTTAATGCATTTGCAAGCTGGGATAATTGATGGATGTTTAACAGGATGTATTTCCGACAGCCGGCTGGAGAAATGGACTCTCATTACTCTGCAAATGTTTCTTCTTACTATTGAACTCTTTTGTTTCAATTGATCCTCACATTTCCCATCATTCACTGCTCATTAGTAATCCCTCAAGCAGCTGCTCCCTTCAGCCCTGCTCCTCCTTGGCAGAGCCATCACTCATCTTCCCCAGCCAGTTTTACCTGGGATGCTGGGAGATTGGGGGAGGCGGAGGGCAGAGGCTGGATGCTTTAGCAGGCATTTGCAAGGGGAGGGGGCAGACTTTTGTGTCTTTTAGGAACTAGCTGCAGATCTGTGCTGCACAAGAACAGATGAGACACCCCTCCCCCCCCATACACACGTTGGACCTTGACTGTTAGTTACACTGAGACTCATTTATGTCTGATCTCAAAGTAGGTGAAATATGGCTGCCTAAGAATCTCCCTGCGCAGGAGGCGTTCCCACGCAGTGCAAAGGCTCCATGCTGTCCCTGCTCCCAGCCCTCAGAGTGAGGGCTGTGTCGGGGGAGAGGCTTGTCGGCCCTGCATGTTTCCTGTCTGTTTTCTAGGGCATGTAGGGAACTATGGGAAGTGGAGTGTAAATTAGAGCAACCACAGGGCTGCTCTAACTTACAACAGAAGCTAGGCTGGCCCTTCTATAGCCCTGGAAGGAGGGGAGCACAAACATGGCTTAAAACCAGCGAGAGAGGAAGGATTGGCCAGTGCACTAGCCTAGGACTTGAGAGACATGAGTTCAGTTCCCTACTCTCCCACAGACTCCATCTGAGACGTTGGGGACATCACTGATGTGCCTCAGTTTTCCCAGCAGTATAATGGGGATAACAGTGCTCCCCTACTTCACCTAGATGTTGTGAAGCTAAATACATTAGAGGTGTTTTGAGGTGCTCAGATGCTATGGTGATGGGAGCCACATAAGTACCTTAGGTAGATCTGCCCCCTAGCCCAACAATGGTGTAACCCAGAATGGACTCACTGGATACCATGCATGTGCATAGTATCAATCCTCAGGGCCTGGTTGTGTTGCATGTCGTGCACCAGTACAAAGGAGGCGTAAAATGCTCCTGAATGAGATCTCTCAACTCATGCTGAGGAAGCTTGTCATGCTCACTTTGAACTGGTGTGAATGCCAACCCAAAGCGCAAGGCAGGGGAGAACCTGACACTGTGGGCCTAATTCTTCCCTCCCTCACTACCACCGTAATGCCAGCATATCTCCATTGGCCTCCAAGGAGATACCACGGACTGACACCAGGCGAAACGAGAGGAGGCTCAGGCCCTGACTAAATCCACAGCTCTTTGCTGTACAGCACGGGGACAGGTCCTGCTGATAAGACCACCTATTGGACTCTGGAATTGGCATTGGAGGGAAATGGAAGCCCCATTGCTTGATTCATTCAAAACTGGACTGGGTAAAGACCTCAAGTATAGGAAACACTTCTGCAGTGGTCTCTAGGAGATGCACCATTTGGGACCTAATGGGGCTTTGAGCTCTGCAGCATCTGTGATTGTATAATAACAGTCCACCATCAACAGAGTAACTACTGGCTAACGCAACACACGTGCAGAGCATGGTAACGGCATAGTCCCAGAGATGCCTTGGAAATCATCCAGAGAGTTACCATATAACTCACAGGAAATTAGCCATATGAAAATCAAAGATCAATTACCATATAGCTTGTGTTCATGATAACCCTCTAGCGTACGAGGCAGGAGTAACTAGATAAGACCCTGTGATTACGAAGCACTTATGTGGTCAATAGTTACTGTGTAATTAAAAGGTTCCTCTCCTTACTTAGTTCTATGCGCTTGGGGGTTACAACCTCTCCTGTCTTGTCCTACTGGAGGAGAAAACAGTAACGGTGGGACAACGGGGCTTGAGGATGTTGTATCATGATGGCGCGACACCAGTGGGGAATATTTTCCCCCAATCTAATTAAATGTGGGCACTTTTTGATGCTGCGACTGAAGGATGAGGTCTCAAATTCTCCTGCCATTTGGAGATCTCAAAGCCCTATCCGCCCGCTTCACAGTGGGACTTTCAGAGAGGCCCTAATGGGGCTGGCATCCAACTCCCACTGAAGCCACAGGATCTGTCTTTTCATCATACTGCGCCTTGCACAATGGGGCCCCAGTCTGGCATTTAGGTGCTATTGCACTATAAAGAAGTGAAATGACCTTCACAAAGAGAGCCGCTGGCAGAGCTGGGAACAGAACCAAGAGGTCTTGACTCCCAGTCTTGGTCTTTCACTACTAAATCAAGCTCCCCTTTCAATATGCAGAGCATGAGGAGATCTGTAGATTCTCGACAAGCCACGCTGGCAAAGTTGACCCTATAATTTGACATGCTTGGAAGGAAACACTCTGGATTTCCTGTGGTGGCCACACTTTTTTTACCTTCTGCCCAAACTGACTTGAAGCCTTGTGTTTGAGGACATTCCCCCCTGTTTCTATTGAACCAAATTTCTAGTGTCTTTCCCCAACAGCCTTGCAACTAATAAACAGTAATGGGAGGTGGGGGGGAGTACTTAAATTAGATCTTGACACCCATCCAATGAGAACCGGTGCTGTGTGAGATGAATTCACTGGATCATTTTCTGTTCATGGAGTGTCCATGAGTGACTCATGATTTGTCTTGTATGGACTGCTTGTTTGAAATGATTTGCCAAAAACTCCTGGTCTGTGAATGGTGCATGGGGAGCTATTCCTTGTAAACATTCAGTGTTGGAAACGTGGGTCACATGATTGGTTCCTTGATTGGATACGTGTCCTTCTTAGGATCAGGCTTCTAACGCAAATACCTACAGTTACCTTTATGGAAAAAATCCTATAGAATTAAATAGGGATGAAATTGTTTAGGGCTCTGTACAAATTATTCTAAAATTATAGTAATATCTAGTGCTTTTCATCCATCCATCTCAATGAGAGGAGGTCAGCATCATTTTATAGATGGGGAAACTGAGGCATGGAGAGGGGAAGTTGCTGGTGACCTTGAGCAGTACCAGGCTTCCTAAAAGACAGTCCCATGCACTATCCACTAGGCTGTGCTGTTTTTCTCTAGGGTTTATTTAACTATCCTACAGAATTCTGTAGTAGAGATTTAATTTTCAAATCTCTAGGATGGTCCATAAAAAGCGATAGGAAACACTTTCATCCATCACTTTCTGCTACATTCTGTAGGCCTTCTTTGTAAGGGTCTGAATTCAGAATTCACACTGCAAGAGTATTCATTTAATAATGTGCTCTTCCCTCAGTCAGGCCTGCCAGTCAGTGTGCGTGTTCTGTTTCTGCAGCCATTCTAGCAAAGTGAACAGAGACCAAGCAAATTCCTTTAACAATCTTTGAGGACTATATACAGGGCTGTGTTTTTGCCCAGGTTGAGTGAACATATTGGCTTGGATTTTCCCCTGTCCTGCAACTTGTGACATCACTTATGGCTGTTCAAAGAAGGCATAAAATGCCACCAAAGCAAGGCAGTGGAGAACTAGGAGCTCTTTAGGACAGGGACAGTCTTGTTCTCCGTACATTACCTAGCGTGGTGGGGTCCTGGTCCATGACTGGGCTCCGAGATCTTGCAGTAAAATATATAATAACCCCAGTGAATTTAGAGGTGTTGCAAGTGTTAAAGCGGCTGCTGTCAGAGACCTCTCAGCATTAATACACCTGGGAGGCCTTCACCTCTCCTGTCAGCTGCTCCCTGCACAGATTCCAGGAAACCATTATCAGAATCTCTCTTATTCAATGTGCTCTAAAACGATCAGGGCTCCTTATCCCTCATCTGTGTACTTAGCAGCATCAGTTATTGACAGCTACTTCCAAATGAGGAGAGGGAGAGAAGGAGAGTTCTTCTTGGAGCAATTCTGTTCCCATTGACACGCTGACATTTCCCCAAGACCGGGAAGGGCCCAGGGGTGCCAGGCAGGCCAGGGGACCTAGGAGAACTCTACCCCTTCCCGATAGGATCTTATGGTCTCAGCCTCTTGTAGAGAACAAGGGAGCAAAGAAGAGAAAATAAAGAGCAAGAGAGGCAGGGAGGTTCTCCCCTGGCAGCCAGTCAAAGTCCTGTGTGCAGGGGATAATGGTCTCTCTGGCCCATCAGAAAATCATTAAGGGCTGGATTTTCCAAAGAGCTCCCCTCCCATTCAGACCCCTAAATAACCAGCCAGATCTTTCAAACAAGCTCAGCACATTGGATGCTGATATCTTTGGGGAAATCTGCCCATCGGTGTCGCAGCTGGAGCTGGGCACTCTGGAAAATGTGGTCCTTATTTGGGTGCCTAAAAAGGGAGCTGAGCTTCTGGAAAATACATCTCCAGTGGTGGGCACTGGACCCTTGAAAATCTGGTCTGAAGAGTGGCTCTTGGGTGCTCCCAGGCTGGGACGCTCCAATTCAATGGGAATTGGCTGCCTGATGTCTTCAGGCCGTTTTAAACCTACAAGCTGTCACCTGGTTTTTCAGGCAGATGAGCACAAGAGGGGAAAGAGACTGACAGTAAGATCTGGGAGGGCTGAAAGCTTGTGTTCCCTTGCTCCTTCCCCCAGAAGAGCACCCCCCCATTCCGTGGCATTCTCATCCCCTCCTGCCCCCGTCCGTGCACTATCCATCAGCGATGCCTCAGAGGACTCCATGGCACAGTGTGCTCCGTCCTTCGTAGATTTCATCAGGGCGGGACCCGCTGCCTTTCCACCCCGGTGCACCTTGAACTTGCTTCTAAAATTAACCTTAAAGCTCTAGCGTCTCCTCTGTTGCTGGAGCGAGAGAGGCCGAGAAGGATTTATCGGTGCCCCAGAGAGCTGTAATGTGAGCAACTCCCCAGCGATTACAAGGAAGGAGCAACCCCAATCCATCAAACCCACTGTGCAGAACAGCAGCCGGACAGATCCCCCTGTTAGCTTCCCGTCAGGCTGGCTGTGCTGAAAGGGAAGAGGAGGAGCTGGGGCAAGGAGAGGGTGGCCCCCCATCACAATTCCTGCAGAAAGCAGCATAAACAGCCAGGTGTGGGGCAGATGGGAGCTAACCGTGTTTTTTATCAGGGACCTGGGTTACTTCTAGGGTAGGCAGTTGATCTGCCTGCCTGTTCCCTGGCTCCCCTTTGACTTGATTGTACACCCACGTTAAAGGGACCACTGCTAAAACCCATTGTGTCCTCCCCTACCCCCCATATAACTTATGGGACTAGCTGCATACAAATCCAGTGGGCCCGGATCTCCTCCCACTCTCATCAGTTTGAGGCTGGGGTAACCCCATTGCATTACTCTAGATTCACACTGGTGCAACCAAGGGCAGAATCGGGCCCAATATTTTTGGTTGGCCCCATCTCTGTAATGGGCCTGAAACCTAAATCCTCTCCATTGCCTCTGAACTTTGGGGAAGTACAGGTTCAGATCAGAACCTGGATCCACACCTCCCAGGCTGCTTCTTGCATCTACAGGGGGCCAAGCCAAACTCTGGATTAAGCCAGGGACAGACAAAAGGGTGGGGTCTAAAGTAGCTGTTACCAATCAGGAAAGAGATCTTGGAGTCCTTGCGGAGAGCTCTCTGAAAACATCTGCTCCTCACCAGGGGATGCTGTGAAGGCCAGATGTATAACTGGTTCAAAAACAATAAGATCCATTCCTGGAGGACAGGGCCATCAGTGGCTATTAGACCAGTTGACTGGGACACAACCCCCCGCTCTGGGTGTCCCTAAACGTCTGACTGCCAGAAGGTGGGAGTGGATGACTGGGGGTGGGTCACTCGATCGTTGTCTGGTCATTCTCGCTGATGCATCTGGCATCAGCCGTTCTTAGAAGACAGGACGCTGGGCTAGATGGACCATTGGTCTGACCCAGTCTGGCTGTTAGTATGTTCACCCCAGGTATAACCTCGCTGCCTTTGGTATCCAGGCTGTCCCCTTTGTCACCACTCCCGTAGCTGCCCTGGGCTGCCTCTGCAGACCTTGCTGATCACTAGATTCTCCCATGGCCCAGCACCACCAGATTGCCTGGCTCTGGGTAACTTATGCCTTTAGCACTCAGTCTGCAGGGGGCAGAGGAGTCTCACGCCCCCTTTGCCTCTTTCCTCCTTTCCCCGTTGCAAGGTTTGGCGTGTCTGCTCTCCACTGCAGGCAGTTGTTGTAAGTGACTCTGGCAGTGGCCTGCGGCTCTCATAACTGGCATTGCCAAGCTGAAGGAGGTTGGGGAAGGGGGGTAATCAGGCTGCAGCACCGGGTTCCTGCCCCCCTCCATGCCCGACAATCGAGCATGAACTCTGAGCTGTCTGCCCAGTGCAGGACTCTGCCAAGCACCCGCTCCAGTGTGTCCCTTGCCTCAGACCAGCTCTGAGCGGGCAGCAGGGAGGCCTGGAAGGGGGCACCCACAGCCAAGTGGATAGGAGGAGACGGGATGTGTGGGGCCGGTTCCCAGTTCTGGGAGGGGATAGAGCGAAGGCCTGGGAATCAGGGCTTCTGGGTTCTAGTCCTGGCTTTAGGGTGCATTAGCTAAAATCTGTCAGTGCTACAAGGGTGAGCGGTGTTCTTAAAGCAGTGGTTCCCAACCAGGGTGTATGTATCCCTGGGGGGATTCAGAGGTCTTCCAGGGGGTACTCAACTCATCTAGATCAGTGTTTCTCAACCAGGGGGTTCTGTGATGGGTTTAGCTGGATCACAAGTGCAGGGCCAGCATTGGGGGGTGCCAGCTGCCCAGGGCCCCATGCCACAGGGTGCCCCGCAAAGATCAGTGTCCTGCTTCACCCCTGCCACCTGGGGCTTGGGCTTGGGCTTCAGACAAGGCTCCCAAGTAAAAAACTGGCTCAAGTATTTCACTGAACTGTAAGTACAATATTTATATTCCTGTCACTTTTTTGCACAATTCTATAGGACAAATGAGAAAGTCAGCGATTTGTCAGTACTCGTGGCTGTGACACCTTTGTATTTTCTAGGTCTGATTTTTGTAAGCAAGTAGCTTTTAAGTGAGGTGAATCTTGGGCTACACAAGACAAATCATCCTCCTGAAAGGGGGACAGTTGTCTGGAAAGGTTGAGAGCCACTGGCTTAGAGAACAGCCACCCCTGGCAGTTGGGGGCATGTGGATCCCATCCCAGCTCTGTGGGGCCATCCCCTTTCTCTGTAAGGGGCCCAGCAGCACTTGTGCCCTGGACCCCTCCTAATTCTGGCAAAGGTCAGATCTGGACCCAGACTCTGCTCTGAGGGCCCATCTCTCATAAGTGGCACATAACAGTGATATTTCATGGACCCGGGGAGGGGGGGCAGCTGGCTGGGCCCATCCACCCATTGCTCCTTGGGTGAACGACTTCACCTCCTCGTGGCTAGGTAAGGGGCAGCACCCTGAAATGGGGCCATTGCCTCCTCGCCAAGCATCCCCTGGCGAGTGGTGGAGGAGATGCAGCCAGCATCCCTACTATGCCAGGACCTTTGCCCAACACAGAGCAAGAGGCCTGGACTCTCCCTTCCACCCTCCCCCCACACACCCTCTGAACAGTGTGTTGGGCTCTGATAATCTTCTGAGAATTACCAATTGTTCCCTCAAATGTCATTTCCATCCGTAATTGGAACACGAGCTGAAACAAAGCAGCGGCCGCAGCTCCGCGGCCCGATAAGACGCCGCTGGGAAAAACCTTTCTCTCCTCTCCAGCGTGGCGCACGAAGCTGCAGAGAGCTGATAAAGCTGAGAGCGCCCTGCCTTTCTGGGGAAATGGCCCTCGCAGCCCCTTCCCCGGGGGGGGGGGGAGATGTGTGATGGAAGTGAGGGGGTCAGGGGCAGCGGGGGGGGGGGGGAATGCACTCCTGTGGTCAGTGCAGGTGGAAACGTGGGGATGTGGGGCTCAGTGCATGCTACACATGAAGGGGAATCCGTAGGACAGACTAGGGCAAATCTCAAGGAGCGAAACACGTGGCAGCGAAGCTAGGCGAGCAGCGGTGGGATGGCTAATGTTAGCATCACTTTAGAAATGGGGAGGAGGGGATGGATGGGTGGGTGCCCAAGGCCTAACACTTGGACTCCTGGGTTCAATTCCTAGCTCTGCTACAGACTTGCTGGGTGACCTTAGATAAGCCACTTAATTGCTCCAGACTTGCCGAGTTGCACTGTTTTGACTATGGGTGTGATTTCCAAACTTCTCACGAAGGCTGTGAGAACTCACCTGGTTCAGCTACAACCATTCAGGCTTATTTCCATTAGTGTCAGTCAATTGGGATCAGGCTGATGCTAAACTGAAAGGGGAGCGTCCACACAGGTTTCACCAAAGCGGAGAAAGCTTGTGTGCAGATTAGGCCTCAGTTTTAGTAGGAGACACTTCGTGTGGCAGTAACCCACATCTGCCTCCTGTGGAGTTCTTGCACTCTCCTCTGGAGCTGGCTGCTGGTGGAGGCAGGATACTGGGCTAGGTGGCCCTGGGGTCTGATCCAGTTTAGTAATTCCTATGGCCCTCATTTTTCCTATCTGTAAAATGGGGATCCTAACCCTTCCTCTCTCCCACTCCTCGTCTAGAGTCTATGAGCTCTTCCAGCGGGAACTGTGGGTCTGTACAACCCCTAGAGCAGTAGGTCTGAGTGCGGGGCCTCCAGCTGCTACGGTATCTCGTGTAACAAGGGGTAGCTTCATTCCCATGTTAACTCCCAGGACCAATGGGCTCAGCAGTGAGTTCGTTGCCTTTTCACCAGGAAGCGGAGGCAGAGGCACTGAGTGTGGAAACTCTCTTACCACGTGACTTTGGACAAAATCCACGTCTAGACATGGATCCCCGCCCCTGGGCCTAGACCAGGAGCCTCTTCCTGCCACTGACTCACTGGGTGGCTTGGGACTGGTCACTGTGTCTCCGGGCCTCCGTTTCCTTCATCTGTAAAAGACAAAAATCATGAATGCTTGTAAAGAGCTTTGAGTTCTTGGATGGGAGGAGCTCTTGATAGGCAAAGCGGTACAGTACCGGCCTACGGGACCAGCTCAAGATGTAGCCAGTCCTCTAGCTCTGCGGTGTACAGGTAAAATAGTAACAGGTGCAGGCAGGCGTCCTGGATGCCCTTCTCCCACATCTGGTGTCTCAGCAAGAGAAAGGTTTGAAGGTCCGATGAGGTTAACATGAAGCCCTAGGACTTCCTAGCCTAGGATGGTAGGATATGGGGGAATATCCCATGAGTGGAGCAGGGTCCAGGTTCTCGCATCTCTTGGAGGACTCGAACTCGCTGGAGAAAAGCACAGCCGAGGGAAGTGATGTCTGGATTACAGCTCAAGCAGAGTCAAGGTGGAGTTGTATTTGGCACCTGGAACTCAAAGGCACTATAACTAATACGAGCTAGCTCTCGTTGTCCAAAGATCTCCAAGCACTTTATGAAAGAGGCTCAGTATCCTTATCTTCCGTTTATAGATCGGGAAATGGAAGCACAGAGCAGGGAAGTGACTTGTCCAAGGCTGGCGGCAGAGCTGGGAATAGAACCCACGTCCCTATCCAGCGTGTCTGCCACTCGACCACACTGCCTCCAAGACATGCCCTTGTTGATGGAACCAGCTGTCACCAATGACCCTCTCCCCACTCCCCATTGGGGGCCTCTCCCCCCTTCTGCCCGGGGGCCTCTCCTTTCTCACTACCAAAAGCCCGAACACAGAGTAAAATCAAGTCTAATTCAGTAAGTGCTGATTGCCCAGGCAGGGCTGCTGATGGTGTGAGATTGCTGCCGTGTTCAAGGGTCCCTGCCCTGACCGGCTTCAGTCCGATATACCCCAGAGCTCACAAGGCCTTGCCAGGGTCTGTCCAAGGCCCCGATCCAGGGAAGCGCGTAAGGCTCAAGTGAAACTGGAGCTGCGGGGGGGCAGCTGGCATCTCCGGAGCAGGGGAGGGCTGGTGCTCAGCCAGCAGGGAGCCATTCCAGCAGCAAAGAGCCAGCGAGGGATGGCAGGGATGCCTCATCCAGCCCCCCCACGTGGAGGAGAGGAGCAGCTGGAGGGGCGGTGACCAGCCAGGCACACTCATCTCTTCCTCCATTTTCCCTCCACACACAGCCCTGACTCACACCCAGTAGTGCCTGCTGCTGTTTAAACCTCCAGCCGCGCTGTCCTGGCTCTGACACGCAGGGGGAGAGGAGGTCACCAGCACTTGGCTTCCTGCCCTTACCCCTCTCTAGCACAACCCTGTCGCCCTAGCAACCCCATCAACATGGTCCCCTGATGCCAAGCCAAGTCACCCCAAGGATGAACAGTGGCCCCCCCCCATGTGCTTGTCTCTGTCTTGCCCCCACCCTGCTGCCTTGAGTCAGAGACAGCTGACTCTTCTCTTCCAGCAGCACCTAGAGGCCTCAGCGCCCCTCACTGGGCTTCTAGTCGGAAGGCAAGAGACATAGGGTGAGTGATGAGAAGGATGGTTATCCCCGTTTGGGGAAACAGAGGCACAGAGCCGCTAAGTGACTTGCTCAAGGTCACACAGGAAGTCTGTGGCAGAGCCAGGATTGAACCCACATCTCCAGAGTCCCAGCCCAGCGCTTTCATCACAAGAGAAACCTCCTTCCCCTTGTTGTATCCTGCACATGTGGGAAAGCGACAACTGAGTAACCTTTAACCTTGTATCCCTTGGGCCTGGATGAGACCCCTTCTGTGTTTTCCCCCTGTGTTTTACATTGACTTTAAAGACTGTGCCAACCAAAGTGGTTTCTGAGATGGTTTGGGCCACCAGCATGGCAAGGGTGGAACCCTGGGCCCTATTTCCCCCAGCAGAAGGGTCCCCGAAGGGGGATTGGGAGAGGCAAACTGGGACACTAGAATCCAGCTGAATTGGAATTGGGTTTATACCGGGACTCCCAAATGTGGAGTAAAGGCTAACATGGATGGTGGGCCCTGAAGGTGACCCGTTCCTTTGTCTCATGCTCCCCATGTACCTACTGTTCTCCCCTGCTGTGCCCCCAGCTGAGGCCTGTGTGACTCAAGGGGAAGCCCATGGTTCTTGGGAAGCTTTGCCTTTCTCCTGAGGAACTTGTCATCAAGCCTGTCAGCCCCTCTGCTAGGAGCTGGGGAGGAGCCCCTGAGTGGGGGCTGGAGTCCCCCTTCCTTCAGTGACCTCCACTGCTCTGGGGAGGAGCGGGGGATGCTGCGGCTCACGGAGCCCAGAGTGGAACGCCCTGGGAGCGGGCCTCGCACTATGGAACTCACCATCCTCCCAGTGACTCCCCGTAGCTACTAGAGAGACAGCTAATGACAGCCATCAAAAACACCATCTTTCATCAATGCCTAGTCACAAGACTGGGTCCCATCGTGCCACCAGCATGAGCCCCAGTAGGGCGCATTACAAGACTCCTCTTACAGCCAAAGCTGCCCTCCCTGCGGATAGCTGGAGACAGAAGAGTGGCCCAGCAACGTGCTGTTGGTCTTTCCTCATGGAAAGAGAAGAACGTTGCGAGGGGGGGGGAGAGAGCCCTCCCAGAAAATATCATAACAAAAGGAAGAGAAGGTGGTAGAGATCTGAACCATGGTGATGACCCTGGGGAAGTCACTTCACCTCTCTGTATCATGAGCCGCCATAACGCCATTCTCATCTCCCCCCTTGACAGCATTTGGCGGGTCCATGGAGCAAGCCACTCTAGCAATGCTGAAAGAACTCCAAGTGGTCCCTGTGCCACCTGGGCCCAGCCCCATGCTCACTGTGGCTAGCAAAAGAGATCCAGCAGAATATACGAGCCTGGCTTTGCCAACACCACCTTTGGAGAGGGGTGCCTCCTAGCTGCCGTAAAGAGGGCCATAGCTCAGGCTGGTCTCAAGAAATCAGCTCTGGACCCAGGAGACCTTGGTCAACCCAGTGCCACACTGCTTGCTTTGAGGCGTGATCCCTGAGAGACTAGTGAAGAGTAGTCTCCAAACACACCCATCCACTGCCAGTATCTAGGCAGGCTCCTGGAATGGAGAGTGCTGATTGCATTGATGGATGAGCTCCTCCTGTCCATAGAGGTGCGGAGGGCATGCACACCTGTCCTCCTGCATGTCTCAGGAATGACCACTGGATTCGCCTGTCTTGCCTCAGACGAAGCAGGGAAAGCTCAGAAAAGACTCCAGTCCTTCCTCTCAGAGGGAGAGTGGTGTCGGGGAAGTGTCCCCCTTCCTCCAGAGTGCACACCAAGTGCTCACTTCCCAAATCTTCTTTAAGGACTACTGAAGCTACTGGGGGAAAACGACGAGATGGCTCTCCATCTCCTTTACCTCGGCCGAGAGCACCATCCCCCAGCTCCCACTCTGCCTGGCTGGGGTCAGCGCCTGGAGGAAAGGCAGCCGGCGGGTGCTGAACCCAGGTGTGATGTTGACAGGAAGAGGGAAATGCTTTGTAGACAAGGCAACTGTTCACCCTCCAGTGGTGGGGCCTGGCCCCAGACAATCCTTGCAGCTACTGGACACGCATAGGTGACCATGGCCATTTAAAAACACCGTCCTCCATCAATGCCCCATATCTGACCAAAGACAGACATGGCCACAGCAATGCAGGCCTTTGTTGCCTTCAGCTGGACTGTCGTCAGTCACTACAGGCAGGCGTTAAAGCTTCAGCTAGGTCTGCACAGGCCTTGCTACTCTGGTGCCAGGCCAGGCCATCTCACCAGCCTTGGGTTTAGTCTCCAGGACCCTCCATGGAACCAGCCCGTGTTATGGCCGAGAGCACCACCAGTCTTCTGTACAACCACCATCCCTCAATAGTAATCTCTCTCAAGGCCTTCTCGGATCTGGGACTTCTTACCAGCAGAGATAAGAGTGAGCCCAAACCCCAGGGCCTTCAGACCAAAGCAGAAAACTTGCCTCTTTCAGTGGGCTTCCCCCCAACCACAACCCAACACAGCAGAGGAGGAGGAAAAATTGAAGTCAAGAAGAGAGGAGCAGCAGAATGGAAGGAAGGGTGAGAAGGAAACCAATTTAAAACTGTAGCCTGATGGCCTCGGGCAGCAGAGAGGACACACATCTGGGTGAAATTTTTTCAACCAAAACCTTTTTTCAGAAAAAAAAAAAAAAAAAAAGGCAGATTTGACAAATTTGTGTCAGTTTCACGGGATTGTTTCAGTCAGGGAAAAACCTAACACAAAATCAAAACCTTTTGATTCAAAGCCACTTTTTATATGACATTTTCCTTGAATTTTATTTTTTTCACATTAAAATGTTTTTTAAAGGTTTATGCTCAAAACAAAACATTTTCATTTGAAACCACTTTTACTTTTTGATTCACCGAATGTCCAAAAAAATCATTTTCAGTTTGATGGTTTCTCCCGATATTTCTTTTTTTCCCAGTGAACCGACAAATCCCTGACAGATCCTTGTTGACACCCAGACGCTGCGGTGATGGGCACCTCTATAACAATCTGATCTCCTCCCCACTGATTTTCCTCGTCGTTGCACTATTCTGCGTGGGGGGGCCCCTCTGCAGTTTGGGGACCTTGAATTTTCAAAGAGAGCTCCGATTTTGCCCAGCTCAGCCTAGCAGTCTCTGCTTGGGTTTTCAGCTTTTTGCTTGTGACCTGCATGGGCGTGGGTGGGGTTTCTGAAGCGAATCCCTGCAGCGGGTGCATAGCCACAAGCCTCTGCCATCTTGATGAGCTGCCCTCATTGGGGAGAGCGGGGGGCGGGGGTGGTTGCTTCCTCCCCTTCTTTCTATCTGCCAGGCCTTTCGCTCCCCAGCAGCGAGACTGGGAGGCGATGCCCCGTGAGGGGCTGGTCCGAGATTCCTGGAGGCCGACGTGCTTTCCTTCTGAGTCACAGCATTCCTGTCAGGTCAGAGACTGCAGGCAGCAGGCCCTGCGCAGCAAATCCTATTAACAATCGCCCCAGCTCCTCGCACTCTCCCTGAACTCCCCTCTCAAAACAAATTTCCCCTGAGCACTGGAGGCCAGGATCCTCCACCTGGCATTGGTACCACCCACCCGTGCAAGAGAACACACAGCAGAGCCGGAGCTGGGGTGGCGGGAAGATCCTCAGGGCTGTACAAAGGAGGCTGGTGGGAGATGTGGCTTGGAAGATGGTTTTAGCAGAGCGAGGCCTGGGCAGCGCTGGCCGCATGCCCCAGCCTGAATCTGTGCTAGCCCCGGGCCAGGAAGTCCTGTTATTGGCGAACATGGCATGAGCTGCTCGTGG
Source organism: Eretmochelys imbricata (assembly GCF_965152235.1). Lineage (NCBI taxonomy): Eukaryota > Metazoa > Chordata > Testudines > Cheloniidae > Eretmochelys > Eretmochelys imbricata. Next base: position 12,283,817 of record NC_135592.1, on the reverse strand, counting down.
TGCCTCACTCCTGCTACCGGATCTGGGATCTATTAGCTGTCAGTGCAGTGCAGAATGGGGCAGCCACTCTAAGTAAGAGAGAAGGGTCCCTGGGGATGGAGACAGACCCTCTCAGTGTGGGGCAGAGGGGCCTGGGCTAGAGACAGCCCCTCCTGGCCTGGGGCAAAAGGGGCTCTGGATAAGTGAAGGGAGCGGACCCAGCTCCTGCTCACACCCGTGCAGATCAGGGAGATCACTCTCTGGAGGTCAATAGCAGAGCTTTGTCGCAGTGAAACGGGGGCAGGCGAGCTCTCTGTGAGGGGGCTTCACCTCGCAGCTCTAGGGAGACAGTTACCAAATTCACAGCCCAGGAGCCACGCTGGCAGGTGAGACAAGCGCAGGAAGAGCAGAGACCGAGCCTGGGCAGGGTCTGCGGTGGGAAGAAGGCACCAGGACCTGGTACCCAGATGTTATGCCCTAACCTGTGCGCCTGTACTTCAAGCCAAGCTCCGCCTTGAATCCCAGCTGGCTTAGGGCCGGATCCTGCAGTGTGCGCACCCAGGGCTTCCACTGCCTGCAGAGGGAGTAGAAGGCGGTCTGCCCGTTCGGGATTGCTCGCTGCTTTGCAGGAGAAGCCCTGACTCACCAGACTTCGCAAGAAATTAATCTCTAATCTTTTCTACCTGTCAATTTCCACCTCTTCCTTTTCTTTATTTCAAAGAAAAGAAAAGAGGAACAAGAAGGAGCCGTCCGGCCCCCCAGCATGCCACTCCCCTCTGTATTTCTTCCTAAATTCTGCTCCATCCTTCTCTCCAAAGAGAGCTAGAGGTTTCCTGAATATGTAGACGAGGCAGCGTGGAACAAGTGGATAGGGTCCTACACCGGGACTCAAGGGCTGCAGTCTAGTCTTGGCTCTGCCACTGGCTTCCCATGTGACCTTGGGAATGTCACTTTGCGCCGCCGTTTTCCCCGTACCCCTATTGGCATTGTCAGCTCTTCAGGACAGGACTGTCTCATACCCAGTGTGTGTGGCTACTAGCACCATGGAGCCCAGGTCTCAGTCATTCATGGGGTCTCCAGGAGTCACTGCATTTTCTGGGTACTCCGCTTGCTGAGTGCTCGAACCCTAGGAAAATCTGGCCTCAATTGTGGGTGCTGAGTGCTTGAAAAATCAGGCCCTGAGCTCTTTTGAAAATCCATGCCTCAGTTTCCCTGCCTGTAAAATGAGGGTAATGATACTGTAAAGTGCTTTGAGATCCATGGACAAAAAGCCCTAGATAAGAGCTGGGTGGTGTTGCTATATATCGCCATAGTAACCTTCTTTCCCAGAAGCTGTTTCTTGTGTTAATTTCCCTTTCTCTGTTTAGAGTTCCGTGTTTACCGTGTTTCCTCATTTTTGTAAATGATCAGTTTTCCTTTTTAACCCCAAGCTCACACCTCTTCCCTCCCACCCTGAGAACTCTTGTCGGCCTCGTCAATCACTTTTAAAACAAAATGTCCCTTTTTTTTGGAAGAAAGCCGCTTCTCTAAAAGAGGTACCATCAAGTTACAAAATAATAAGGGGCTTTCCTGTGTCCATTACAATACCTGGGGGTGGGGGGGAATGTAATGTGATCTAGTGGATAAGGGACTGGATGAAGAGTCAGGAGCCCTGGCTTCTGTTCCTGGCTCTGCCACAGGTTTTCTGGGTGATCAAGGGCGAGTCACTTCCATGATGTTTCTCTGTGCCTCAGTTTCCTCTCCCTCCTTTGTCTGGCTTGTCTCATTAGATAGTAAGTTCTTCGGGGAGAGATTGTATCTTACTTTGTGTATAGGACATAGCACATAGGGCCCTGATCTCATCTGGGGTCTCTAGGTCCTACCATAATAACGATCAGCTAGTTGGCATTTCACCGTGGAGGCTGTCCTAACCACCTGTTATCTGTAGATGTTAATTCACTACAGGTCCCACCTCTTTCTCTCACCCATACATGTGAACTCCATGATAAGTTATCTACTGTGTACTTCAGAAGGATGACAGTCCAAGTCCCCAGGACTGGGATTTGAACCTCTAACTCTGGCAAGCTTTAGGAGTGTAAACGCTGCTGTTTAGAGCTTCAAGTTTCCCCCACCAGCCTCATAGCCCTCATGCCAACCATCAGCTCCATATTTCCCTCTGGTCCTGTCTGCCAAGGCCCTCGCTCTGCAGTCAGTGACCGTGCAACCGTCTGCATGTTTGAGTTCCCGTCCCCGCCTGGGCTGGGCAACAAACGACTGGTGAACCTAGCATTGCTGGAGGCCCAGATTCACGCAAATAGGATCTGCTCAGAATGAGCCCTGCCTGCTGGTCTCTGATGATGTTGTTGTTGTTCTTGTTTTGCTTTTCAAGATTGCGCTGCTGCTCAAAAGCAGATACGCCCACCAGCTACAGGAAACACTCCATCAAGATTACACTGTGGAAGAGCTCTGCGACGTAGGTCCACGGTACTATGGGACGCGTGTGGGCTGGGAGGTGCTTTCTTACCCAATCGATCTGTGTCCTGAGCATTCAACAGAGACAGATCTGCTGAGCGACCAAGACTTTTCCTGGTTTTCAATCCCGTTAGCCTGCAGAGCCAGCTAGGGGAGAGTGAGCTAAAGCCTCTTCCTTCTTGGGCAGCAGCCACAGATTCTTTCCTGCCGTGTTTTGCAACGTTTGCCCCTGGATGCCCCCTTATTCCAAGTCAAAATGTTCATGACCCCTCGCCATTTACTATAAAAGTAGGAGTTTTTTTTTAAAAAAGGCTCGATGACCCCAAAGTTAAGCCTAGATAATTGAGTGGGGTGTAGTGGGAGAGGTTGGTGGAGAATACTGGAACCAGGGCTGTTACAGATTCTAGGCTCCCTGCTCTGTAACAGGGAGCAGGGCCGCCTGGAAATATCAAGCAGCCCTGGCTTGAGGCAGGGCTCCCAGCCCGGTGGCAAGGATCCTGGAAACACCCCTGCTCCCTCCCTCCCCGGCCAATTTCATTTCAAAAACTCATCATGAAATGTGGGTTTGATTTCTTTTTCGGAATGAGTTTTCAGAATTCCCACTCCGTGGGAAATCTGGACATGCAAGGCTCTGGCCTCAGGCAGAGTGAAATTTTGGTTTGGAAATTTTGCACTTGTCTGTGGCATGGGAATTCGGGAGTCTGGCCAGCCCTATTTAGATTGCAATAAACTTTTCAACACCACGTGCCCCAGTGGCTTCCCTTTTGGGCCCCCCCCTTCCCTCCATGGGGGTTCACAACCTACCAACTGAGAAACATGGGTTTATTGCATTCCAGTGGGTCCCTCCTGAGCCAACCCATTGAGGGCACCAAATTCTGAACGGGTATCCCTCCGAGCCTCATTGATGCTGCAAAGCCCATACTGCTGGTGATAAAGAAGAGATACCAGCGTGGCTCTCGGATCCCAGGGTTACTGCAGGGCTGGGAAGGTGGCGGAGGCAAGAAACCTCTTTCTCTGATCACATTCAATCCAGGAATCATTAAGAGCCAGCAAACTCAGAGCCCCCCGGGTGCCACTTTTCATCATTTTCACATTCCTCGTCTCGTCACCGGTAGGCCACAGCCTCACCTGTGCCTGGGCCATCCCCACCCCTGCACTGTTTTTAGCCCTCGATTCTTTCCCCCACCCTCTCATCCAACACCTTCCTGGGAGCCCACACTGAGCACCGAGATGAGATACTCGTAACCATATGCCCCCTGGCAGGATTCCAGCCTCTTTCTCCTGCTCTCCAATTGCATCACCGTTCCTATTCAATTCCAAAGCAGCAGTAGCCCTGATTGCTCATCACTCATGGCGGGGATGGTCCTGCTTTCCAGACACAAGTCGTGTTTCATGATTGGGTCAGCCCCCTCCGCCTGCAATCCTCCAGCATATTATAGGGCCAGCATCTTGCAATTTGCTTGTGTTATGCCTGGGGAGAGGCTGGAAGCAGGGCCGGAGCATCACTGGGGTGGGCATGGCTTTGGGAATCCACACCGTCTATTGTATCTGCCCCATCAGCACACGAGTCGCTCACGCGGCAATGCCCCAGCCGGCTGCCACTTGGGATCAGCAGATTGGAATGCTGTGAGCTTGCAGAGCGTGGTTTCAGCGAGACGTTATCTAATGGAGGAGGAGGAGGGCGGATTAAGCCAAACCCACAGCACCGGCTTTCAATTAAACCAGGAGGGAATTTACGGCTTCTCTTTCTGACACAGTAAACACAAGCAAAAAAAACTGCAGCCCTGGCAATCTTTAAGGTCCTGATCCTGAGAGGTGCCCCCAGCTATTAGGCTGAGCCAGCGCCATGCAGGATCGGGGCTCCCCAGGCAGCCATAAATCTCCGCCCCACCCACATGAAGGGTGGGAGAAGAGACAGGAAGGCCCAGATCCTCAGTGGAGGTTCGGAGCCTAAATACTGTTTGAGGAACTAGGCCAAACTCACAGCAGGTCAGTAGGGGAGCCAGGAACAGAACCCAGCTCTCCCGACCTGCAGGCTGGTGCTTTAGCCACTGGATGGGTTTGCACAGCAAACTGGAAAACAAAACAAACCCTCGGGACTTTAAGATCGCCTGAATGCATCCGATGAAGTGAGCTGTAGCTCACGGAAGCTTATGCTCAAATAAATTTGTTAGTCTCTAAGGTGCCACAAGTACTCCTTTTCTTTTTTCCTGAAAAAAGTGACTCCCAGTTACTGCCACCACAAACCGAGGAAGAACACACCAAGGGGAGGCATCAACCGAGTAGGGAAAAGTTGCAAGGGTGGAGGGCTTTCCCTCTCTGTACTTTTGCAGCATTTACCCTATGCACTGAGACATGTCAATCTCAGGCCCGGATCCTCAAAGGTATATAAATACCTAATTCCCAAATGGAGTTACTTTACTGAAGGAATCACTGTGATCATCCTGCATAACACAGGCCCACCAAACATTGGACAAGGATCATTCTCTCTGAGGCACAGAAGGCACAGTGACTTACCTAAGCCCGCTTAGTGAATAAGTAGCAGATTCAGGCGCAGAACCCAGGTCTCCTGATCGCTTCACCCAGTGATTCCAGCATCAATTAATAGCCAGGTGCTATATGGCAGGGAATAGATGGTCTTGGGCCAAATTCCCTATTGGAGTAAATAGGCACGGTATCATTGAAAGGAATTTAGGGTCAGATCCTGCAGGGCTGGAACAATGCTGAGTATTGGGATTTGTTTGTTTCTGCTAATTCTGGGTATTTCTAAATGACCGGGGAAAAGAGCATGCTTATGTTAGGCATCCCTCCTGCTTCCCCACTGTGACTGTGGACCTTAAACGTGTGTGAATTGCAGTTTGTAGTTTGGTGGTGTTATGATGAAGCCATCTCTTCCCTCCCTCAGTCCTGCCCATCTATCATGTCTGGATTGTGACACCCCACGGGTGGCTGGTGCGTCTCATTGATGGCTGTCACTGTTTGTGGGTTTAGGATTAGCTGGCCTACTGCACTATTAACAGCGTTTTACTAGCTTCCAGCTCCGCTGCCCAGTTTGAGTCAGAGATCTTAAGTGCTTAATGACTTTATTTCAAAGGAGGCATAAAACCCAACCTTCTCCATAAGGTTTTCTGGCTGCACTTGGGACCTGATTCAGCAAAACACCTGAACACATGCTCAATACCCAAAGTCCATGTGACTTACATGTGTCCTGAGGTGCTTTGCAGAACCAGGGCATCAGGGACGTTTGTTGAGAGGGGCACAGAGGCCAAAACATGGTCTAGAAGTTTGAGAACAGGGAGCTCTGGATTCTCAACTGGATGTAGGTCTGACTAGATCACATCGCTCCCTTCTTTGAAGCTTGGACTCTCTGAATTATCCCAGCTCTGACTCTTCGTCATGGCCCCTCTCTGTGCCTCAGTTTCCCCCTTGGTAGAAATGAGGCTAATTCACCGGAGAGGGATATGTGTCTTGTGGGGTTGAGATTTCTGTTGCCTGTTTTGACTCCTTTGGAACTGTGACCCCCCCGCCCCAGTCCCTAGCATCTGCATCCCAAGTACTTCCTTATACCCACTTCAGCTGCTCTCCTCACACGTTGTTTCCATCCCTTCTTGCACGTGGAGTGGCCGCCCATGTAGCACATCTGTGTGAGAGATGGGTTCTGTCCCTGGCTCTCCCACTTAATCATGAAGTGGTGCACTCCATGCCTCGGTTTATCCCTCTGTGAAATGGGGACAATGATGCTTGTCTAGGGTTTGATCCTACTATGAAAAGCACTATTGAAGTGATAAGTAATATTATCTCTTTTGTGCTGGTAAATTGGCATATCCAATTACAGGGCTGCATAAAGAAATACCTCAACCATTCTTCTTCCTGCTTTTTCGTTGAAGCAGCAAAAGCTTACCATAAATGAGGTCTGACTTGCATGTGGCTTTTCCAGAATCCAGCGCTAGGTCTGGACTAAGGAAACACCCTTCCCCCGAACCCTGAAAATTCCTCTTTTTCCTTTGAAATTCTTATCCTTTGTGCCACAGTCATGACACAATATGGGCTCCCCCTAGTGCCAGAACCTCTTCGGGTTCAATGGTAGAGAAAGAACAACAGGTCGGTGTCATAAACTTGTCTTTTCTAAAGGCTTTGAATGAAGCCCCCGGGCAGGGGCTGCTAAAGAAAAGTGGCAAATACAGTGTGAGAGGTAAAGATGAAGGACCAGATCCTCAGCTGGTTGTAAATCAGCATTGATCCACTGCAGTCAATGGTGTCATACGAGTTTCCAGTGGCTGAGCAATGCCAATATACTCCAGTTGAAGATCGTACCCTAGAAGCTGGCTGATAAATAGGACTAGGCGTGATCATGAAAAGGACGAGGCTAGACTGGTGCTCTCGGAATCAGATTTTGGACCAGTGTTGTTCAATATATTGATTAGAAGCCTGGAATGGAGATGAAGAGCAAGGTGGCAAAAATGTCTTCTGACCGGTTCTTTAGGTCCATGCAGAGGATTGAGGAGCTCTGGAATGGTTTAGCCAAAGTAGGTAACTGGGCAATTCCATGCTAGATGGAATTCAGTGCAGTGGCTGCCAGGTGATGGGAGCACTTTTCAGGGTCAATGGCCATTTTCCCAGGGTGAATCTCTACCACCTGTTCACCGCGGGAGGGAGCCAAGTCTTTGCCCACCCCAGGAAACTCTCCCCAGCCACCGGCTGCTGGCAACACAAGCGCTCCGCTCCACAAGGCCCGCTCTTTTTCCCAGATAACAATTTACACACCCCAGGTTGTCACATTTGAGTGCCCAGGCCCTTGTCTTTTGGACACCGATCCGCTGCCTCAGTGGAAGCCTGGCACTCCAGTTTAACAATTGACATAGAACCTAGAATATCAGGGTTGGAAGGGACCTCAGGAGGTCATCTAGTCCAACCCTCTGCTCAAAGCAGGACCCATCCCCAATTTTTGCCCCAGATCCCTAAACGGCCCCCTCAAGGATTGAACTCACAACTCTGGGTTTAACAGGCAAATGCTCGAACCACTGAGCTATCCCTCCCCCCAATTGTCATTTATTTAACAGAGCTGGAGATAGAGATTCAAATAAAAGCAAGTAGAAGGGCTTGGAAACATCAGGTTACAAATAAAAGAAAAACACAGAATGCAGGCGATAGCCTAGGCTTGTTAACAAGTTTCTTTGCTGTCTAATAAGGTATTTCTTACCCAATGGTTAGAGCTTACTGCCCAGGCCAGGCCAGAAAGCTGGGCTCCACATTGCATGAGACACTCCCACTGGTGGAGTGTCTCCTCCATAATGGGTAACAACATATGCTCTTTCTTCATCTCTTGTACAGTTTCTATTATCTCTTAGCCCAGGAGGTCCCCTATTCAGAGACTTATCTTGGGGTTCTTTTGACTTGAGGACTGACCAAGTCTCCACCAAGTCCAGACCATAAACACAGGGCTGGGGCTGGCTACAGAGATGTCCATTGTTCTCCTGCCAATTGTGTTAGCCCTGAGACCTGCCTTGCCTCAGGACACAAGTTTCACTTTCTCAGGTTTTGAAATCTAGAATTCAACACTTTGCACCTCTCTCAAGCTTTTTCCCGTACAAACCTCTCACAATAACCATGCCGATCAACGAGTTCTTAGAGACTACCCAGGACCCGCTCCGGTAAAATATTGAGAAGATGTTTGTACACAGGGGTAATAATATATATGTCTGGGCAAATCTATGTCACAGGGATGCAGTCAGTTCTAACAAACTCCAGTGTGATATTAGAGAGATTGTAATCGTGATATCTAATTATAAAGATGAGTAAATCACTAAAAAAAAGTTAATAATAACCCATGGAACTTCCTGCCTCAGGATATTACTGAAGCAAATAGCTTGTGAGATTCAAAAAAAGGATAAGAGATGAATGAGAATAGCATCCACACTTACACTAGCTAGGATGGATTTACCAGGGCACTCAATGCTCATGCGTCAGGGCATATGGTGTTCACAAATGGGGAGCCAAGAAGAAATGCCCCCTCTTCATGAGATACTATTGCACAACTATGGGGGCATCATGCAGGTTTTATGTCTTCCTGTGAAGCATCCGGCTTAGCCCATTGCCAGAGACAGGATACAGAGCTCGCTGGACTATTGGTCTCATCTGGCAGTTCCTGTGCTCCTAGAAGAACTAATCAATACATATAATTACTTTTCCCAAGAGATGCTCAGTGCACATAACCAGCTAGGCACAAATGTTGTAATGCAGCTGCTTTTCCACCTGCCCCCACATCCTGGTTTGTGCCATCTCATCCTGAGAATGGAAAAGTCCAGGTGCTCTTGCATTAGCGGGGCAGGGTGGTTGGGCATGTGAGGGATTGGATTGCAGGGGTCGCTGGTAAATAGCCAGGTTCCTTCAGAGCCACCCTGATCTCTCTGTTTCTACTAGTGGGGGGTCTTTGCACTGAGTTCAGTGGGAGCTGGATTGGGCCCTAGAATTCCCCTTCTAATTCGCCTTTTCCACACGCTGTTAAGGAGGGAGGCTTTTATCAGATGATTGTTTCTATGCATTTAGCTTATGAAATTATTGCAATGGTCCCAAGCCGGTTGGCGACTCGGGGTTAAATGCAGTTGTATTTTCAAAGTAATGATTGCTTATGAAATGTCAGCCGCTCCGGGCGAGAGCCAAACTGTGTGAGGGCTGGCACCATTACTATACCCCACGCAGGGCCAGATGCTCAGCTGGTGGAGAGCCCCGTAACCCCGGTGATGGCAAGGGAGCTGTGCTGATTAACAGCAGCTGAGGATCTGGCCCGTATATTTCTAAATGAACATCAGCGTCTCAGAACCCTCCTCCCACCCCCCACCATATGGGTGGATGGCTGAACGTGATGTCCAGGCAGATCCCAGGACTTGGCTTCCCTTGACTGGAGAGGCCATGAGAGCTCAAATGCAGGCTGAGAAGCCAGGAGGAGCAGCAGGTTTGTAAAGGCTGGAGGGGAGGGTGTAGCAGCCCTTTGCTCTTGAGTCAGCTGCACTCTGACTCAGTCTCAGCTGGCAGGGCGGGCGAAGACCTTTTCCATGCCAGCCCATTGCCTCTGCTGATTCAATTAACTAACGATGAGGCTGCTGGTGCCCTGACCGGTCTAAAGAACAGCATGTCCGAGTGGTGTACTCCTTGCCCTCCACGCAGGCCTCAAGCCCCGTGGGCGTCTCGCCGAGCCAGCCGGTGCTACTCTGAAAAAATAACAAGGCAGAAATGGCCCTGCTGCTCCTTGAATGCATTTCCTCCACGTCTCTTCCGTTTGCTCACTCAGATCTGCAGCCCCCAACCTTTCGTGCTTTTCAGCCCTACCGAGCCCTTCGGGATGGGGAAGTGAATTCCACTCCACACTTGTGCAGAGCCCCTGACAGAAGCAGGGTCGCGAAGGCAGAGGGATGGCACAGGTGTCACTGAGGGCCTGGTTTGTCCTGGCAAGCATGTCTCCTTAGGGGCGAGTGGCATTGTGATGCCCAGGAAGGAAAGAATCCATCCTGCCTCTCAGATCTCAGGGTGAGTTTGTAGGTTTGGCAGCTTGTAAACTGAGCACATTTGCCCCAGAAGCCCATGTGACCATAATCTTGCAGACCCACTCTTGCAATTCCTACGTTTTCTGTTTCCCTCTTCAGCCAAGCAGTTAAATGTTCTTCTCCAGTAAGGCAGTGTCCTTAAGAAGGCTTCAAGAGGACAGAAAGAGGGTTTTCTTTCCCCCTGTGCTTGGCAAGGAAGATGTCTCTCTAATCTCCAGAGAAGTTAATAGCCTCCTGTCCTAACATCAGTTGCTCTAAGCCCATTCCTGCTCTGGGTAAAGACCACTGGAATTTTGCCATTGACTTCAGTGGGGGCAGGTTCTCTGTTCCCATATGACTCTGGTTTCTTAACACTTTGTGGCACATGTTCGTTCTTCAGACAGCCGCTATCCATTGCTGGCAAGGGGTGTGTTCTCTGGGCAGAATTTGCCCAGCAAGGCAGTGCAGCAGCTGAGTATAGAACCCAGGCGTCCTGGCTCGCAATCCCCTGCTCTAGCTACTAGACACTCCTGGAGCTGGGGCTAGAACCCAGAAGGACCCGTGCTCCCCTCTCCATGCACGTCTGAGGCCACGTCTGCGCTACAAAATTGAGTCAACCCCACATACAGCCGCTGCTGTAATCGCACCGCTTGTGCGTGTCTGTGCGTTGCTCTTTGTGCAGGCAGTGCCCGTCCTCCCCAGGAGCGAGGGCACCGACTGCACTGTCCGTGTGGGGCCTTGTGGGACGGCTCCGGAAAGTCAGAGTAAGCCGCACAGTGTCTACGCCGACGCTGCATCGGTCTAACTACATCGGCCCTGAATCAATGCTGCTCGTGGAGATGGAGTTATTAAGTCGGCGTAACAGGGCTGTTACATCAGCGGGAGTGAAATGTCAATGTAGACACTTCCGTAGTTAGGTCGCCATAAGCTGCCTTGGTGGTGTAGACGAGATCTGACCCTTCAGCAAACTCTCTGGCACAGATCACCTGGGTGGAGTCTGCAGGGTGTAAGGTGCTCAGAGATTCAGCACCCTGCAATTCTCCATAAAGGAACTTAACACCTTCCAGGGTGAACCCCTCCCTCCCACTCCCGGGGGGCGATTGCCTACAACAGGAATGGAGCTACGCCAAAGGGACGCTGATCATGAGCGGTGCTGAGCCCCTCCAGTACCTACTGCAGTCCTGGAGATCAGGATCAGGCCCAAACCACCTCTGACTCTGATGGGGGTTGAATGTGGCTGTGTGACACTCGGTCCACACCGACTGGCACAAAAGGGATCATCAAAATCACTGCCAAGCGCTCAGGCTGGAAGCACCAGCTCTCAAGTGCCGCACAATCAGCAATCCTCCATCTCTGAACAGCTGGGCTCCTACCTCAGGGCTGGCAGCTGACAGCCCCAGAGACACGTCCTCCCGCTCACCCCTCTGCTCCTTCCCCCATCTAGGTAATAAATTCTGCAGCTCAACAGAAGGCAGAAAACTCGTTGGCATGACTCTCTCCTCCCATAACCCCTCTCTCAAGCTCTCCCAGCATCACTGGACGGGCAGAGAGGAGAGGGAAAGAATTCCCCTGCATGCGTTGGAAGGGATGGAGCAGTACTTGGGCTCGGAGGGGAGAGATAGCTGGACGCTGTAGAGACTCGGGTCTAGTGGGAGGCTTTTGCGTCAATTGCTATTCATGGCATCACAGACACAGTCCCTTTTGCTGTTAGTGGAACCAGGAGCTTGGGGGCCTGTGAGTGAAACTGACTTCATCCTCTTCAAACCTCAGGAACTGGGCTTCCAGAGCAAAATCCCCATCCCAGGGCACAAGGCCCACCTTTCCCCTGCTGGCGGTTACAGTCCCTGCACTGGGAGCACAGGGGCTAGGGGATCAGGATAAACATGGATCCTTGTTCCCATCTGGTGGCAGGGTGATGTGCTCAGGGCATACAGAGAACCCCCTCCATGGTCACTCTTCCCGCCACCCCATGCAACCCTACCGCAGGCCTCTTGCTCTGGTCCCCTCTGCGCCCTGGTGAATTTCACCCTCTGAGCTCTTCATTAGCTCGCAGCACAAAACCCACCTATGGCGTAGCAGGATCCCGTCTCCCCACACCCAGCCTCAGATCGCTGCCCTGTCCCCCAGCCCGTGCCTCCGTTTCCCCATCTGTAACACAGGGATGGTACGGACGTACCCACCCTAGGGATGGTGGTGAGTCTGACTTCAAGGATGAGTTCAAATCTGCATCAGGACGGAGCTGATGGTACGTCCGGTTGAGGGTGCATCGCCAGAGGCGAGGGGGCCAGGACGGGGATGGGAAAGTCTGGGCTGAGGTTCCCTGCCAGAGCCGTGGGAGGGAGCAGGACCGGAAGAGCAGCGGTGTTGCATAAGGACAGCAGCACCTTGCTATACAGCTGCAGGGCAGGGTGTAGGGAGAGCGGGCAGGGCTCATTGCAAGGTGCCCGGGCAGAGCTCCATGCCAAAACAGACACTTGTGCCACCAGATGCTAATACCCCTCCACTTGCATTGACCCTAAATCTGCCGGTGTATTGTTTTTTTTTCAAAACAAGGGGAGGAAAGAATAATAGTTTCCCCAAAAGTTTCTTCTCTTTTCCTGCCTGAGTGGAGGCTAACAGTGAATGAACTGAAATTATGCCCCACCCGCTGCCTCTGTGCGGATTGTTTGGCTGTGTACAGCCTAGGCCAGGACTCCGCCCCCTCCCCACCCAGCTTTCCTAACAGGGTTACTCACGCTATTGCTTGGGAGGGTTTGTTGTGAATCGCTATTATTCAGAAAGAGACCATAAAACTGCCTGCCTTAATCGGGCTCGGCAGGGTGTCTCCAGGGAGTTCCTATTTCATTAGCACTCGCCTCTCCCTGCTGCGGGCACCCGCGAGAGCTGAGCGCACCGGGGCGTTTTACAATCGCCCTTCGCGTGGGGCATCATCAAAGCATCACGCAGGTGCTAGCTGATTAAGCTAAGCCGGGAGAGGCTCAAAGGGGAAACTGAGGCACCAGGCGGCAATCTGCCCTGCCCAGTAAGCCAGTGCCAGAGCTGGGATTGGAACCTGGAGTTCCCGTCTCCCTGTCCGGCGCTTAGATCACTAGGCCAGGTTCCCCTGCTCTGTCATTCATTAATTGTGTGTTGGCTGGCTGGTTCTGGGCTCTGCGTAGGCTGGTGTTATGTTAGCACGCGCACACGCAGAGGCGGGCCGGCAATTGAACCCAGGATCTGACAGAGCCGGGCCTCAGTATATAGGTCAGGCCCCTCCATGCCCTCAGAAGTGCTATGCTAAACGTGGGGGTCCCGGTTTAGGGCCCTGGCTGGTCTGTCTCTTTCTTGGCTCCATTCGTGTTCACACGGTGCCCTGTGCACCGACACAGCTCTTCCTGATCAGCAGAGACTGCCCCACCAGGAGCAGGTGCCAGGCCCCGGCGATCTCATGCTCGGAAAGTACCAAAGAGGTAACCCCACAGATAAAGGCCTCTGTTCCCCCAGGCTCGGGCAGAGATATTATGAGTCCCTGTGGCAAGGAGAAGGAATTAACCTTGGGGCAGAAGCTTCCTGGAAACAGAACCTCTTGGGGGCTACAAAGGAGCCCTGCAGAGACCTGTGACCATGCCCCATCCTCACACCCCGCACTTTACAGACAGAGGAAGGGGGTAAGGTCAGGCCTTGCTGGCGGGAATCTGCTGGCAAATGCAGGCAGAGGATGCAGCCGCCCCTACTTCAACCCTGGTCTTTCTGCTGCTGGGGCCCCGCCGCAGTGGGTCGGCCCCAGTAGGTTCGGATGTCTAAGGGGGAGATGGGGAGCCGGCAGGGCTGAGTGTGGCTGATGCTGCTGGAGCGGTCTCTCTAGGGCCGTGGTTCTCAAACTTTTTGGACTGGTGACCCCTTTCACACAGCAAGCCTCCGACTGCGGCCCCCCCGCTTCTAAATTAAAAACACCCCCCATTTTTGATTTAGCGCTATTTTAAATGTTCGATTTATATTTCAATTCTTTAAAATGAATTGACCTTTTCTCACCGCTTTTCACTTAAGACGAAAAGACGTTTTTGTTGAATTATGGTCATAAGCAGAAAAGTTTTTGGTGTTTTTTTTTTTTTTCAAGAGTTGCTGTTTAATACTGGGAAGAAAGGACACTATCACTTTTCACAGCTGACTTACTGGAACCCCATGGCCACCCTTACTTCTGCACTGCTGCTAGAAGCAGGTGCTGCCTTCAGAGCTGGGTGGCGGGCTGGATGCCTACTTCCGAAGGCAGAGCCACCTCCAGCAGCCGTGCAGAACTGCAGGAGTAAGGGTGGCCATGTCAGACCATGCCACCCTTACCTCTGCATCTCGTTTGACATTTGCTTTGGGAGGGGTGGCTACGGTGGGCGGCTAAAGCAAATTTTGGGGGTCCTATAACCCCTGCAAGCCCCCCCCCCAGCGCCACTCCTGCCTGTGTGTCTGCTTGTTAAATTATAAAATTACTTCTTTTTTTTTTTTTTGCCAATCTCTGTGTACTGATTGGTCTGCGGTTTTAGGCGCCTCGTCAGCTGCTGAACAATCAAGCCCTCTCATGTTGTCTCAGTCCCATCATTTTAGTCTCGACAACAAACCTGCACACAAGATAGACAATCCCCAGACTCCAATTTCCTTAAAGTGGTGCTAATCCAAATATATATTTTGTTCAGGAACAGCGCTCGCAAACATTATCCGTTGACAATACTTTTTGCAGTAAACACACGAGATTGCGACGGAAAGGTGTGTGTAATTTTCTAAAATACTCGATGTAAATGATATATTTCATAGCAGTTGCTCTGTTTCGTGCATGTACTCGCGACCGCCACCTAACAACCTCGTGACCCCCTGAGGAGTTGCGACCCCCAGTTTGAGAATCCCTGTGCCGGGGGGAAGGCATCTTAGGGCAGATAAGCTGCCACTGGCTGTGCAAACCCAGCTCGGTCCCTTGGCAAGGCTGAATGGGTGTTTTGAACTGAGCTCAGGAGAGAGCACGTCTTCCCACCTGTTCTCTGTTTACCTTCCTCAATGGAATCCACCCTGCCAACTTCCCCCCTGCGCAGCCCAGATAAGGAGAAGTCACAAAGGTTCAGATTTTCTTCGGGCAGCCGTGAACCAGGAACTGTCGCCCATGGGCCTTGTTAGTTGCCTGAGCATTTGAACAGAAGGTAGCTCTGCTCATGAGCTTCGGCCCTCCCAGGCATAAGTGGGCAAAGTGACATGCCCAAGGTCACACAGCATGTCAGTGGCGGAGTCATTGCCAGGCTCGAACCACTAGACCGTACTCCCTTCTCAGAGCTGGGATCAGAACCCCGGAGTCCTGACTCCCAGTCTCTTACTCCTATTATGATGCCAGACTCCCTTGCAATTATGTATCTTTTAACACCTTCAATGCTGAATGACCTGGGCGTGGTGGCTGACATAACTGGTGTGTCTTGCTGCTCCATCCGTCTAAATGCAGATTCAGTGGCGACTGCAATCACAGCATGCCCTCGTCCTGGCAGAGACTCCCCGCATCACCAGGGGGAAGGATCTGACAGCTCGAATCAATCCTGCCATGACTGAGGGTCATGTCGTTGTGAAGGCCAGATTGGAGCAAGCAGCCCTGCTGGAAAGAGTGGCTGACACAATCCACCCATTTCGGGCCCCTCCCATCAATAGACTGTGATTTTTTTTTTTTTGAGTGCGCCAGAGCAAGGCTTTATTACAGACCAAAAGGCACCCACTGAGCCCCAAGTACTCAGCTCGTCAGAGATTTACACAGGGGCCAGTCATAGGCCAGAGCAGGGGGATACTGTCCAGGGGGCTGGGGGGGGGTGCGTCAGGGCTCTGTGCACAGCCAGGCCTGCGCCACCCCCAGCTGCAGGGGCACCAGCTGTTGCGTCAGGAGGCTCTGCCGAGCAGCCCCCGGCCCCAGGCTGGATTTGCGGGGCCTCACTGGTCCCATTCGTCTGGAGGAAGCTGCCGCTGCCAAGGGCCGCCGGGGGTCCCTCCCTGGGCAGGGGTCACGTTCGCTCCTGGAGCTCCAGGCTGGGCCGTCGCAGGGCCTGCAGCTTTTGGAGCCCCCGCAGCTTGAGGACTAGCTCCTGCACGAAGGCCTGCGTGCTGTTGTGACACGACTTCAGGATGCCCTGCAGCTGCGCGGCCCGTGCCCCGTCTGCGTCCAGCTCCAGGAGTTCGTCAATGTTCACTTCCTCCGGCATCTCTGCCTCCCGGCCCCGGCACAGCTCCTCCAGGCGCCCGTCGATCCATTTCTCGGTGTCCAGCCGCCGCTGCAGTTCCTGCCGGTCGTACTTCACCGTCACCCGGGCTTGGCGCTTCTAGATCTCGGGGCTGCGGGCCGGCTCCACCCAGGGACTCCCCGGAGAGCGCGCCGGAGACCCCCGTCCCAGCCGCCTGCCCACCCGGTTCGCAGCCATCCCTGCCTGGAGCCGCAACCCCGCTCAGCATCCACAGAAATCCCAGCGGGTTCGATAGGTCACTGGGAGGCTGCAGGTCATGGTTAAACAGCTCTCGGCCCTAAATCCTTTAACTGCTCTCTGGTTAATTATTCCGGCCCCTGTACAGGGCTCCTGCTATTTCTGCCTGGAGGTAGGAGAGGAAAGGCTGGATTATCTGTCACACTTAGACAGTAGGGATGAGATACAGGCTGGGCCAAAAATCCCCTCCTGCAAAATACAGCATGCCACGCCCCATACCCCCCACTCCTGCAAAATGCAGCGTGCCGCGCCCCATACCCCCCACTCCTGCAAAATGCAGCGTGCCGCGCCCCACACCCCTCCCCCTGCTCTGCAGGGAATCGCCTCGGTACATAATGGAACAGCCTCTCATTGCGGTTCCCAAGAATAGTGCTGGGGGGTATTGAGTTGTGGGAAGAGGCTTGTGCATTAGCTCTGAATGTGTTAAACTTGTTGCAAGCCGGGTGCTGGACAGCTGCCCCCTCACCTGTCCATGCGGCCAAGGGAGGGAATCAGGCACTCCCCAGTCTGAGTCTTCGCTATCTTCCCCCTTCCCCCTTGGCATCACTCCCACCCGCTCTGTTACTGAGGTGCTGCGGGCTGGGGCCGAGCAGGGGGCCTAGGATGCAGGGGCTGCAGAGATCTCACACATGCCCTGAAGCTTCCTCCTTGTAAGTGCAAAGCCGCGGCCAGGGTCTAAGCCCTGGCCTCACTGAAGCCACTGGAAATGCTCGCTTTGACGTCTGTGGGCCCAGTGTAGGGATAGCAATGCAGGGAGCAAACCGCAGGGAGACATAGGTCTGCAATGACCCCACACCCAATCCAACTGCTCCCCTTCCCTCCCCCCACCCGCAAAACTAGGGACATTGGACTTCTCCTGCGGGATCTGAGTGTTGCAGCTTGGGCCCATCTCTGTGAATATTGGTCCCTCCCCAACAAGTTTACAAGATAAAGGGTGGGAGGGGAAACTGAGGCACAGAGCAGGGAAGTGACTTTCCCAGAGTCACCCAGCAAGCCCATGGCAGAGCAGGGAATAGAACCCAACACCTGAGTCCCAGTCCAGTGCCTTTTCTATTGGATGCTTCCATTTCCTTATCTAAATGTAGCCATGCGGCTGGGGGAAGAGGGGGGTGGTGCTGGCAGGGTGGCCGTGTAGGCCCCCTGGGTTGCAAAACTTGGGTGTTCCTGGCCCAGCCTCTCCAGCCCATTCTACTGCTCCCCTTTATCCCCGGTTCGTATGCCTCAGTCCCAGCAGAGCACGGAGCAGTGACGCTCAGTGGGGAAGGTTCCGCAGAAGAGTTGGTGACAAGAGATGTCAGCTGATGTGGTCTTTCTGAGCTGGGTTACGGGCAGGCTGTCCAGGAGAGGTGGCAGCATTTGTTACACCTGAGAGGTACAGAGGTGATGATACAGCCAGGGTTGTATTTACCTGGATACCAAATCCCGGCCTGCCTAATGATCTCAGCCACTCCATTCCAGCACCTTCTTATGTATACCTGCCTCGCACAGGGAGAGAATCCCATGGGTTCCAAAAGCCTTTGGCTCAGGCCCAGGAGGAGAAAATGGTGTTGAAGAACACAGGATGGGGAATCAGGACTCCTAAGCTATATGCTTATAACATTTGCAGAGGACACCAGACTGGGAGGGGTTGCAAGCACTTTAAAGAAGCCAGGATTAGAATTCAAATCCGACCTTGGCAAATCAGAGAATTGGTCTGAAATCGACAAGGTGAAATTCAATCAAAACAAGTGCAAAGTCCTTCACTTGGGGGCGGGAAATCGAATGCCCCGCTAGATAATGGGGAATAAGCGGCTAGGCTGAAAAGGATCTGGGGGCAATAGTGGATCACGAATCCAGTGAGAGTCAATTAAGTGTGATGAATTTATGGAAAAGGCTCAGTTAGAGAACTGTGTCCAGTTCAGGGCACCACACTTTAGGAAAGATGGGGACAAATTGGAGAGAGTCCAGAGGAGCGCAACAAAAATGCAAAAATGTTTAGAAAACCTGACGTATGAAGAAAGGTTACAAACCCTGGGCATGTTTAGTCCTGAGAACAGAAGTCTGGTAACAGTCTTCAGATATGTTAAGGGCTGTTATAAAGAGGATGGGGATCAGTTGTTCTCCTTGTCCACTGAAGGTAGGACAAGAAGTAATGGGCTTCATCTGCAGCAAGGAAGATTCAGGTAAGATATTAGGAAAAAATGTCTAACCATCAGGATAGTTGAGCTCTGGGACAGGCTTCCAAGGGAGGTTGTGGAACCCCCGTCATTGGTGGCTTTTAAGAACAGGTTGAACAAACACCTGTCAAGGCTGGTCTAGGTTTACTTGGCCCTGCCTCAGAGCAAGGGCCTGGACTAGATGACTTCTCAAGGTCCCTTCTCGCCCTACATTTCTGGGATTTCTATTATTCTATTCCTGACTCACTGTGTGATCTTGGGCAGGATGTGCTCCCCTCTCTGCCTCGGTTTCCGCGTTTGGAAAGTGGCCTTAATAATGATGAAGACCCAACCACCTACTGATGGATGTAAAACACTCCGATGTGATGAAGGTGATAGAGGTGTTCAGAACAGTAGTATTAGGAATAAGCTGCCGTTTCTCATGTATCTGAACTGTCGATCAAAGCTTTGGCACGTCTTGGAAAAGCAAGGCCCGCTCAGGTCTGACTTGTGGTTCTACAGAACCGTCCGTCCCGTGGCTCCCTGCCTCTGCCCAGGGGTAACATTAGCAGAGGTGACTTACAGACCCACCCAGGGAGCAGCTCTGTTGCGTAAGGTGTTGACACCTCCACACACAGTCGCCTTCTCTGGCCCATTCGAATGGAGGCCAGCCCAAATGAGGGGCAGGGTCCTTGTCCAGACCCAAGCCCTCGCTGGGAAGTCTGGGTCTTCCCAAGGACCAGGGGGTGGGTGGATGCTGGGCTCTGGCTCTAGGAGTCAGCCAGCTTCCCTTCCTGGGCTCTCCACGTCTGGGGGCTGTTCTGTTCTTTAGCACATCTGTCCAGCATACACATCTGTCCCGCACACACATTTCCCCTCCTTCCCCCTGGCCTCGCCAGCACTGGCAGCAGGCAGCACCCTGCTCTCTCTGTCACCCTCCGCAGTGAGACGTGGGATTCGTTCGCTTCGGGTGCCGTTTTTAAACCATATCAGTGGGGCTGGGGAGCAGAGGGACCCACACAGCTGCCATGCGGGCCCCTGCCTGGAAGGGCAGTGCCAGTGCCCAGAGCACTGTTTGGGAGGTCTCTGCATGGCAGAGCGCCGAGGGTGTGCCCACCTCCATCTAGGAGAGGCAAGGTGGATGTGTCCGATGCATAAAGCTGCCCACCTCCTAACTATGGGTTCCACTAGCCCCCACATTCCTTCCCAGTCCTAATGGTTGCCTTTCTGGCCGGCGTGCCCCAACCTGCTGGGCTGCTCGGGCAAGAGGTATTTACCTCCCCATTATCCGTGACTCACGGGGGACTCTACCGTCCACTTCCTCACTGGGCAGCTCCAAAGAGAATCTGGTTAAGAGGAGACACGACACTGCAAAATCGGATGGAAAGGTGGGCGTGGAAAGTGCTGCGAGCCAGGGACAGCAGGATGCAGGCTGGATCTCTGTCTGCAGCTGTCTAGGAAACAAGGAGTCTCAGGGCCTGGCGCACCACTGTTACAGCAGAACTAGAGACATGCTAACAACATCATAAGTATCCCTCAGGTGGAGCATAAATAGCAGCAGCAGAGACCCAGGGCAACCACACAGGTCTTGTGCGTAAGGTGCTGGCAGGCAGGAGATCAGGGTCCAGTTTCTGCCTCGGCCAGTCTCCCCGCGTGACCTTGAGTGAGTCGCTTCGGTCTGGGCTACATCTCAAACGTAGGTCGACCTAGCTGCGGCGCTCCGGGCTGGGAAACTTTTCTTCCCCTGTGCAGTGTCGGTACGTCAACCTAACTCCTGCACTAGGCACAGATGGATCCTTCCGTCCATCTAGCTGCCGCCTCTCACAGAGGTGGGTTTTCTACAGTGATGGAGAAACCATCACCACCAGAGTTGGGTTTTCAGAGGCGTTGGGGTTCTTGGGCCCAGAGCCTCAAAGGTATTTGGCCTGACTCCCATTGCTGTGCCTTGATCCTTCGAAAAACAAGGCCATTAGCCTTCTGCACCTCTGCTTGCCCATTGGCAACATGGAGGAAATAATGGCTCCCTTCCTCCCAGGGGTTTGTGAGGCTAAATTCCTTAACCTTTGTGCCATGCTCAGATACCACTGAGAAGGATTATGAGCAATTTGGATCAGTCGCGGTCTCTTAGCACCTGGCTCAATGGGTCTCGCACCTCATCTGAGGCCTCTGGATGCTATGGAAACACTCAAACATAAGATTAGCTGTACAGGGATCAAGATAGCTTCCAACATAACTCGTGTACCTGGGGCACACATACAGTGACTGGTCTGTATCACTGATTAAGGTCCTACTATTAAAATATATATATATATATATATATATTGTTTGCCTGAAGCTCACGGGGAAAGATTAATAGAGTGTAAGGCCAGATGGGACCACTGTATCATCTCCTCTGACTTCCTCCATAAAATGGGCCAGAGAACTGCCCTGAAATAGGGTGACTGGCTGGGCTCTAGCTATCCACACACCAGCATGGGTAGCAACAGTGCAACCGCCCCCCCACCCCACACACACCCCCATCTCACTGTTCTGCCTCAACCCCTGCCTGCCAGGGGTGATCAGGAACTCAAGGGATCTCAGCCTGTTCATTCCTGGCCCCTCTAGGTGTCGCAAAGAGCTCGGGGCCAGATGTTCAAGGTGTCTCTGCATCCACAGTCAGAGCCAGATTTCCCAAAGAGCCAAGCACCCCATGTGCCCCTGAGTACCCTTTGTCTTGGCGGTTTTGGGGTGTGGACAGCTGTTCCCAATGGAGCAGGGCTGAGAACCCCCCAGACTCGCTACACTGAATGTCCCTCAGATGGCCACTCTCACTTCTGATCCAACTAGATTATATTTTAAAAGAACCTGTGTCTGTTTTCTGAGTTGTGGCTTTCTGGGAAACATCCCCAAACCGCCCTGTACCATTCTGCATCCACTACGTGGAAAAGGTACGGGGACTGCAGCACTTTGGGTTTTTTAAGTCAGAAAAGTCTCCCAGCTTTGGAAGCAGGTCTCAGCCCAGAGTGAACGCTCTGCAGCCAAGTTATATAAACTCCTGAATGACGAGTTTCACAAGGCAGATGCTAACACGCCCTCACCCATCGCCAGGCAAGCCAGCTGCTGTAATAATACAGGTAGTAACAATAAAAGGAGCGTCTGTAGGTGCTTAATTATCATACACCTGTAGCTGTTCATTCGTGCAATGGGGGAGGGGGGGCTGGGGCTCCTGGGTTCTATTCCACTGACTTGTTCTGTGAGCTTGGTTGAGTCAGGTCCCAGCTCTTTGCCTCAGTTTCCCCACCTGTGAAATGGGGCTCCCTGATACCTAACGTGCAAGGCAGCAGTGGATGTCTCTGAAGTGCTTTGAGATACTGTGTGCAGCTGCAGTCGCCCCATCTCAAAAAAGATCTATTGGAATCGGAAAAGATTCAGAAAAGGGCAACAAAAATTATTAGGGGTATGGAACAGATTCTGTATGAGGAAAGACTAATAAGACTGGGACTTTTCAGCTTGGAAAAGAGACTGCTAAGGGGAGATACGCTTGAGGTTTATAAAATCATGACTGGTGTAGAGAAAGTAGATAAGGAAGTGTTGTTTACTCCTTCTCATAACACAAGAATCATGTAATGAATAGGCAGCAAGTTTAAAACAAATAAAAGGAAGTATTTCTTCACACAACGCACAGTCAACCTGTGGAACTCTTTGCCAGAGGATGTTGTGAAGGCCAAGACCATAACAGGGTTCAAAAAAGAACTAGATAAATTCCTGGAGGTTAGGTCCATCAATGGCTATTGGCCAGGATGGGCAGGAATGGTGTCCCTAGCCTCTGTTTGCCAGAAGCTGGGAATGAGCGACGGGATGGATCACTTGATGATTACCTGTTCTGTTCATTCCCTCTGAGGCATCTGGCACTGGCCACTGCCAGAAGACAGGATACTGGGCTAGATGGACCTTCGGTCTGACCCACTAGGGCCGTTCTTATGAGATCCCCAAAGGGGAGGCTGTGCAGGGCAGCGCTCTGTGTCAGAGCAGAGCCCGCCAAGGGCTGGGTCCTGCACTTCAGGCAATGGCTTAGGCCAGCAGCTCAGGCCGAATGATCAGCTGTAATGTCACCCCCTGTTTTACAGGTGTGACAAGCACCAATCTGCACGTAAAGGCAATGTAGCTTGTCTCGACCTGTGAATTTGGATCCCCCCCACCGCAAAATCAAGCAGGGGCTGGACTAACTCCCTCGCTGCCCAGGAGCAGCCGTGGGCAAGTGCCAGATGGCCTCAGACTTGGCTGCCCCACTGCATTGTGCTTGGAGCCATTGGGGCGGCCTTCTCCCAGACCTGTGCCCACGACGGGCGCTGGCATTGACAGGGTGAAGTGCTTTCCCTGGGGTGAATCCACCTCCAGCTCGGGCACTGAGCCCGTGAAGGAACCATACCCCGCCTCCTTGTTAAGGGCAGAGCAAGGGAAGAGATTAACTAGCCTACTTTCTGTTATCAGACAGCCGCCCCACACTGCACCCCTGGGGGTCTCTACAAACTGACCTGGGGGTCTCTACACCCCTGGGGGTCTCTAAAACCTGCAAACTATTTCACGCACACTGTGTTCTCTGCTCCCAAAGAGCATGTCCCGCGGTGTCCGTGACAAACAAGTGCTGGGCTGGAGTGTTGGCCAGATGGGCCATGCTGAATCCTGCTTCATGGCTCCCATTTCTTAGCTGTATTACAGCAGCTCCTAGAAGCCGCAGCTGGGCATCGGGGCCCCATTGTGCTAGGTGCTGTACACGCCCACGGATTGGTGGAGTTAAAAGTCTCCCTTTTCTCCAGAATCCTTGCCTCAGCACCCTCTAGTGTTCCCAAGCATGTACTGCACCTGCTCACGCCAGCATGGTTCCACTAATGTAGCTACAGCCAGGAGCCCTAATGCCTCTGGGAAAAGGCATCTCGCCACGGGGCTGCTGTGGAAACATCCCTCTCTGAGCCCGCGAGAGCTGTCGGAGCATCCTTCTCCTGAGATGCCGAGAGTCACAGCCTCAGCTGGCGTAAATTAGCATCACCGCTTTGACTTCAGTGGAGTGCCACCAATTTACACCAGTTGAGGGCCTGGCCCAGACCCTCTAGCGATGCAAACTCGCCCAGTTTCAGGCAGAGAGATGTGAGGGTCGAACCGACATCCCCAGAGCCACCCCCCATGCCCCCAGTGAGTTGGAGGTCAAACCAGAAGGAGATTATTGGCCAGGTCTAACTGCGAGGAGCCCAGAAGACGATCTTGCCAGATTTGCACCCTTTCGGGGCCAAAGTCAGAGCAGCCGGTGAGACCTTGGCGCCGCCAGCCCTGATTCAGAAAAACGCATCCCCGGCCCATCCTGTTCAAGGAGCCACCTACACAGCCGGGGGCCGAGGGCTGGGGCGAGGAGCGGGGAAAGGATCCCAAAGCCAGCCCCGCCCTGTGAAACCCACGCTCTGCGCTGTGTTGTGAAAGCGGCTGGTTATCAGCGCGGGAGGGTGTCAGTGCTCAGCTTCCAGGAAAGGAAGGAAGTGTTGGGTCACCGCTCCGCTACCACCCTTTTCCAGCAAACAAACAAGGCACACTGATAATGAGGCCGCTGGTATGCGCTGCGGAGGAATGTGTGTTAATAGGGAAACTATGTGGCCCAGCAGCATGTGCTCCCGAAACTTTGCATTTACTCACACTTCCTCTCTGGACTCACTGATGCTGAAGCAAAGGTAAACATGGTACAAGCCAACGAGCGGCTGGATCTGCTTGCCCGAAGATAGCACTTTGATCGTATGCCCCGCGGAGCCTCTTAGCAGCAATGGGTGCTACATGGGGCCTAATTCTCCTCTTACTCACCTTGGTGTAAATCTGGAGTAACCCACCTTTGGCCTAATTCCCTTCTCACTCACCCACTGGCAATCAAGAGTAACTCTGCGGGGTCTGAGGCCCCTCTCGCTCAGCCCAGTGTCAATCGGGACGAATGCCGTTGAAATCAACAGCGTTAGGGCTGGGTGAGAGGAGAATCAGGGGTGGGTAGCTTTAAGAGGCATCCCTAGTTCAGAGCATAGATGTGAAGCACTGGGGTAAACCACGACTTGTAATGGAGCACGTAGGGACTCCGTGCCTATGAGTCCCTGCTGAGAACAGTGGGAGGTGCTGAATGCTGGGCCCTTTCGAAACTCGTCTTGTGGAGATCAGACATCACAGCTAATGAGGACAAGGGCCAGATATCATCCTCTGGAGGGCAGAGGGTCGCAAGAGGAGGCTTTGCAAACCCTAACAGCAAACAGGAAGCGGGTGAGGGATGGAAGGAGTTAGGTGCGTGGAGGCTGCTATAGAAGTGAGTCAGCAAGGCCAGTGAATAGGCCAATGTGTTTTTCTTTAATGTTTGCCTAGTGCCAGGCGTGCTCCAGGCCACCCTGGTATGTCTGAGCTGGTGGGAGGGAGGGTGAAATTCCCGCGCTAGCTCGATGCGAACTAGCTGCTCGAGTAACAGGAGGGTGAGTATGTACGGATGAGCGCGAGCTCAGGGCAGCTAGTCCCACGCGCTGCCGCTGCTGCCTTCTAGTTTTTGCACGTGAGCGTCATCAGCGTCTCCTTGAGCTGGGAATCGCGCCCCCCCCAGCTTGCAGCGTAGCCGTGCCCTGAGGCAGTTACAAAAGTCCCTCCGACCCTCACGCAGCCCTATGCCAAGGTCTTCGCAAAAGATCAGTGGTGGGCCAAGTCCTGCATGTTTTTCCCTTGGTCCACAAATTCGGATGTTCTGCCTGAATAAGGATTTGGGCATTTATAAAGTGAGATGGGCCCGAAGGGTTGAACTCCTGGGGCCCGAGTCTAGCGTTAATATTACAGCTACCGGAACTCGGCTAACTTCTTGATTTACACTGGGAGAGGAGACCCAAGCCCAATGGAGTTACTCCTGATTTACACCTGGGTGGGTGAGGGGAGAACCAGGAACAATGGAGTTACTCCTGATTTACACCAGGGTAAGAGGAGAACCAGTCTGAAGTTCTAGGGAGTTCAGTTCCTGCTCATCCCAGAAATAATCTGGTTGCTGGAGGAAGGATTAAAACAGCTGAATTTGTGGAGCTCAGTGAAAAGGCAATGGATCATGGTAACAACTATGTGAAGGGTGTGAACAGGTAAGACATGGGATGGAGAAGGCTCATCCGCCTCTATATAGCCTGCGGCTATAACTGGGAGCCAGGGGAGGAAAGGCAGAAGACTGGGAGGACTCTGAGGCTGTGAAGTGGCATCCCCCAAGGGAGATGGTGAAAGCCCTATGGCTTAGCTTTTCAGGAGTAGGACAGATCCCCCAAACCTGTGAGGCAGCAGCATCAATTTACCCCACGTGAGAATCTGTCCCTTGTCTCCCTACGGTGAGAGGCAATCCTGCATGGGCAGGGAGCGGAGATGATCTGGTGGGTCTCATCCATCTCTAGCTTCTGTGAGTAATTATGTGATTCTGTGACTTGGGAACAAACTGAGGATTCATCTTTGATCTTGTTAGTCCTGCTTGACCATCTTGCGTGTGCGATGGACTCCCTCATCGCGCCACACCACTGAGAACCAGCCAAATGAACAAACCCAGGGGAGAAGGCCGCTTTGTGGTGGGATCGCTTCCCTTTACAAAGCCTCCCCTCAGAGATCAAATCTCCCCACTCTCGAAGCCAGCCTGTGGGATGCAGACACCTCTGGAGCACGCGCTGCCAGGCGGGTGCAGCTAGGAGAATATGCCTGTGCTGACCAGCCGCCCAGAAGAGGAAGCTCCAGCTGACGTCAACCCAGCCAGGTCTCCTCAGGTTGCACTGGGGCAGGTTTTTTTCTGAGACTGTAATTTGGGCTCAAGAGTCTGCAGCTTCCAGCGTGGTGGTGGTGGTGGTGGTGGGTGGCCAAGGGGATATAAGAGGGAACTAAGAAAGACCAGGCAAAGTCGGAAGGCTGTTCTGGAGAGGAAAGAGAAGCCGGTGTTAAGGCACCCAGCCCATCACTGATATTTATTATTTGTGTTAGTATGGTGCCTAGGAGCCCCGGTCCTGGCCCAGGACCCCACATCTGGTCAAACACAGAACAAAAAGTCCCTGCTTCTTTGCCTGACTTCTTTATTCAGTGTGTACATATTTTGGGGCAGGGCGTGTCTCTTACGAGGCCTGCGTGTAGCACCCAGCAGGATGAGCCCCTGACCTCAGGTGCAGCCCTTAGGAGTTAGTGCAATACCAATGGCAATGTCCTGATGACGAGGTCTCTTAGGCTGTGTGGGCCAGAGGCCTGGTTACAAGACCACTAAGGGGCCTGGTGTAGGTAGATCTTAGCCACACCCCCATAACCAAGTCAGGACGCTGCACAGCCTGTGGCTTTAGCCCAGTCACTGAGCCATGGCTAGCCGGGTCCCATCAACACTGCAAGTTGTAACTGCGGGTTTGGAGTAGGACAGGCAGAGCTGATGATCCACGTGGACAGCACACAGGTGATAGTGAGGATGAAAGGATGCAACATGGTATTCCACTGGCCTTGGCCCACATCTTGGTGCCCCATGGACAAACCCACCAGGGGAGGCTTTGGGGGCAGTAATCTCCATGAGGAACTGGTCAAGATCCCCACACATCTTCCTAATGGGGTTTTCACATGGCTCGTCATCCCCGCCTTGTGTCCTGATGTGCCACTTCCCGATGCTGCCATGATATTTTGTTCCCTGATGTTGTCCCGATATGCCCCTGCCTCATGTTCTCCTGAGAGGCCCCTTCCCGTCTCCTCCATCTCCTCATCCCAGATTTTGTGCTGACACGAACTGGGCCACACCTTCTACTCCCTTGTGCAACCTCCTGCCATGCGTCAGCCCCATCCTGTCCCCGCATGCACTTTTCTTGCGCTGTCCCTCCCTGATGTTGCCCAGATAGGCCTTCTCATGGGGAGGCTGATTCTTCCTCCTGGTGGCCACATGTGAAGCCCACCGAGACTTCTTCGGGAGAAAGAAGAGGCCAGCCTCCCTAGGGACATGAAACCAACCTGTGAGACACAGAAACCAGTCCTCTTCCCTGCCCCAGAAGAGAGATTTTTAGATACAATTATCCCTGGGGAGCAGGTTGTCCTAGTGGTCAGGGCAGTGGCCTAGGAATCAGCATGGGCTGTATTCCTGGCTTTGCCACTGACTTGCTGTGTGCTCTTGGGAATGTCACCTGGCCCTGTTTCCCCTCGCCCGCTTGTCTGTCTTGTCTAGTTAAGTTTGTAGCACTTAGGGGAAGGGCTTGTCTCTTGTCGTGTGTCTGTACAGCACCTAGCACAATGGGGCCCTGGTCTGAGTGGATCATTATAACGTGGCATGTTATATACTTAGCGGATAAAAGCCAGCATTGCCTCCTGCAGGGCCCACTTGCTGTCAAGGCACAGCTGGCAGGGAGAGGATACTTGCAGCTGGTATCCGTCTGCTGTCTGGTTACAGTAGGTGTGTGTGAGGGATAGAGGGAGACGAGTCGGGAATGGAATTTCTTTATCAGTATTGCTCTGAGGTTCTCATATCGTGAGAGGCTGAGCCGGGATGGTGGAAACTGCTTCCTCTTTAGTCGTGATCCCCCAGTCAGTGCTGCCACGTCCAAGGAAGCTCACCTCCACCGCCCTCATCACTGGGTGGGAACAACCAAGGTAGAGAGGCATCTCCAAGGACAGGTGCACTGGCTGGCAGGACTGGAGTGTTTGGGCTGCAATGGGTCAGGACTGGGGGGCATTGGCAGAGCTCTGTGGGGCCCTGGGACTGGAATAAGGGTCGGGACTGAGCTGCATGAGCAGAGCTGAGTGAGGAACCCAGTGCTAGGGCTCTTTCCTTATAAACAGGGAAAATCAGCTTCCCCCACTGCCCTGCACTCAAATACAAAAGCAACCCCGACTCCAAAGGCTCTGGCAATGCAGCCAGGCAGGGAAATCGTTTGGGAAGCTCCTAGCCCGCCATGATTCACCTGGGATTAGCAAAGCGCATCCCAAGGGGTTTGCTCCTCCGAAGCTGGAGTCCGTCTGGCAGCAGGACACCCAGCTCCCCATCGCCTATGTGGGCGAAGCGGCGGGTCTGGGAGACGCTCAGCGCACCGCGAGGCTCAGACAGTCACGCTGCGGAGGCTGAGATGGAGGCACGGAGCCCCGGCCAAGGACACAAAGACCCGATCCCCAGCAAAGGGTGATGGGCTGCAGCAGGGGGAACAGCCAGTGCGCCGGCTGGACGTTGGATTTCCAAGGGTTTGGATCTGTGCTAGCAGCAGGCAATGAAAGGGAGGGAGAGCAAACCCTGTGATCTGATTGGGCACCAGGGAGCGAGAGGAAGAGCCCTGTCCAAATACAAACACGCAGCTGCCCCTGGTCTCAGGCCAGTTCCTAGTGGATGAGCGGCTGCCCAAGGCCTATATGTAACGAAGCTGGCAGTTCTCAACCCAGATCCTAGTGGCCAGATGTCCACATCCCAAAACCACCCCTACAACTAGTACGAGTTGAACCTCTTATTTTCAGGCTGGCAGCAGAAAGGCCAAGGGTTCAAGGGGTCATTGAGACTGGACTCGGCTCTAAACAAGAAAGGAGGCATAGTCCAATGGAGGCATATTCATAGGCAGGGAACTGTAGGGGGAACTTGCCCAGCCGCCGCCCACGATGTCCCTGCTCTGGGGATGACGAGGGGACCCCCGTCTCCAGCAGTGTCAATCTGTCACATTTCAACAGCATTAAACATTCAACAGCAAACTCCCCGTCAGGGAAGAGGCCAGCACAGAACATGGCAGCTCCAGAACCATATCAGAGACCCAGATGTTCCTGCAAAGGGGGCAGAGTTGATGTCTCCCCCACAGGCCGTGTGAGAGGCGGGCCAGCTGCTGGTCTCACTTACAGCCGAGCAAGCCCAGAGTGACTTTAGGTACCGGAATATCCAAGTGCTTCAGAGGAGTTACAGGGGCTCAGATACCAGTGTGATGGGCAGAGTATTACAAACTAGAATAGAATGAGGACTGATATTTGTAAATCATAATAGTGAGGCCAGATCCTCAGCTGGTGTTACACAGCGTAGCTGCCTTGCCGTTGTTTTGCATGGATATGGACTCTTTCATGCAGGGATCTCAAAGCACTTTGGCCCAAATCCTGGGCCTTTACTGACAGTCAAGATTCACTCTCCCAACATCTCGCCTGCGTAGGTACGACCATGACTCCAAAGGCCAACCCAACAGATCCCCATTCCCTTATTCCTAGGTGGGTTGTTCTAGCAACAGGCCTGCTCTAAACAAGTGACCTCTGGACTGCCTGCAGTCCTGAGCGAGTTGCACAGACAATCCATCCCACCAGGTGGGGTCAGTATCATTATCCCTTTTACCGCTGGGGAAACTGAGGCACAGAGCAAGGCAGTGACTTGCCCCACGTCACACAGGGAGAGGAAGGAACAGAACCCCAGGCTTCTACATATACAGATCAGACACCCGAACACGCCGCAGTCTGGCTGCAAAGAGCTGGACTGAGGCAAATGTCCCAGAAGAACAAGTTCCATAGCCAAGCAAGCCCCAGCAAGGATCAGTCACCTGATGGCCGAAAGGCTGGTGGGGGAGCCCCTGTTTTGTGTGGGTGGAGTCAGAGCAAAAGGACCTGCCACAATGAGTTTTGAGGAGGTTTTAAATCCTGGCCGATCCTTCTCTGTTGCAAGCTTTACCACTGAATAATTCCATGGTTTGACGCCCGTGTTGCCTGACCTGCAAACAGCCCAGAGCGAGACAGGAGCAAGAGAGAGACGAAGGAAAGTGTAGGTCCCTCTACTCAGCAGGAAAGAAGAACAAATAACTGAGGACATCAAGGAGGCGGAGGTGTTTAATGCTGATTTTGCTTGTCTTCACTAAAAAGATAAATTGTGACCAGATACTTAACACAATTAATATTAACAACACAGGGGGAAGGAACACAAGCCAAAACAGGGAAAGAACAGGTTAAAGGATATTTAGATAAGTTAGAGGTATTCAAGCCAGCAGGGCCTGATGAAATTCATCCTAGGGTAATTAAGGAACTAGCTGAAGCAATCTCGGAACCGTTAGTGATTATCTTCGAGAACTCATGGAGGATGGGTGAGGTCCCAGATGATTAGAGAACAGCAAACATAGAACCTACCTTTAAAAAGAGGAACAAAGAGGACCTGGGGAATTAGAGACCAATCAGCCTAACTTTGATACCTGGAAAGATACTGGAACAAATTATTAAACACTCAATTTCTAAGCACCCAGAGGATAATAAGGAATTAAGGAATAGCCAGCATGGATCTGTCAAAAACAAATCATGCCAAACCAACCTAATTTCCTTCTTTGACAGGGTTACTGGCCTAGTGGAGGGGGGAAACAGTAGACGTGGTATATCTTAATTTTAACACAGTCCTGCATGATATTCTCATAAACAAATTAGGGAAATGAGGTCTAGATTAAATTACTATAAGGTGGGTGCACAACTGGTTGAAAGATCGTAGTCAAAGAGTAGTTATCAATGGGGCAATGTCAAACTGGGAGCATGTATTAAGTGGGGTTCCGCAGGGGTCAGTCCTGGGTCAGGTACTGTTCATTATTTTCATTAATGATTTGGATAATGGAGTGGAGAGGATGCTTATAAAATTTGCAGATGACACCAAACCGGGAGGGATTGCAAGCACTTGGGAGGAGAGGATTAGAAATCAAAATGACCTTCATAAATTAGAGAATTGATCTGATATCTACAAGATGAAATTCAAAAACGACAAGTGTGAAGTACTTCACATGGGCAGGAAAAATCAAATGCACAATGAGGAATAACCAGCTAGGGGGTAATACTGCTGGAAAGGATCTGGGGATTACAGTGGCTCACACATGGAATATGAGTCAACAGTGTGACACTCTTGCGAAAGAGGCTAATATCATTCTGAGGGGTATTAACAGAAGCACAGTGTGTAAGACATGGACGGTAATTGTCCCACTCTACTCGGCACGGGTGAGGCGTCAGCTGGCGTCCTCGGTCCAGTTCTGGGCGCCGCACTTTGGGAACGATGTGGACAAACTGGAGAGTCCTGAGAAGCGCAACAAAAATGCTAAAAGGTTTGGAAAGCCCGACCTTGTGAGGAAAGGTGAAAAAACTGGGTACGGTTAGTCTTGAGAAAGGAAAACTGAGGGGGGACCTGATAACAGTTTTCAAATGTGTGAAGGGCTGTTGGAAAGAGGATGGGGATCAGTCGTTCTCCATGTCCACTGAAAGTAGGATAAGAAGTAATGGGCTTCATCTACAGCAAGGGAAACTGAGGTTAGATTGTAGGAAAAACCTTCTAACTATCAGGGTAGCTAAGCTTTGGACCAGGCTTCCCAGGGAGCTGTGGAATCCCCGTCGGTGGTGGTTTTTAAGAGCAGGTTGAACAAACCCCTGTCAAGGCTGGTCTAGGTTTACTTGGTCCTGCCTCAGGGCAGGGGCTTGGACTGGATAAGCTCTCGAGGTCCCTTCCAGGCCTGCGTTTCTATGATTATCAGCCCTGAGCTTCGCTGACGTTTTGATCTGGCCAGATCTCTGCCACGGGCTGAACAGATCCCCTGGGCCCAGCCAGCCCTGCGACATGGAGGCGTGGATCAAACACTGCGGCTCTGCCCGCTTCCCGCAGCCTGCACGGCTGTACGAATCTGAATGATGCTCCCATGAATACCAAAGCAGCAGCAGCTTTCCTGGTGCAACAGGTGGGAGGCCCCTGCAATGATGAGGATAAATACACAGAGGGGAGTGTGAGCAGCTGGTGCTGTGAAGGGCTCCCCAGACAACCCCACTCCTGCCTGAATGGAGCCCCAAAAAGAGAGCCCTCCCTCAGGGAGGTTGGAGCTTGTGCATCTGACTGCCTTGCCTCTGGTACAATGCCAGCCGAACGGGCAGGCAGTTGACACGCTCGGCCCCCTCTCCATGGTCCCACTGCCCGCGATGGCAGCACGCCCGGCTTTCGTATTTGGGTTTGAATCTCCTGACCTGGGCTCCATCCAGTAACTGCAAGACACCGATCTCCAGAGCACAAGCGGCTGTTATGACAGCGCCTCGTAGCTAGGAAACCGTGCTGGGGAATAGTCTTGTTTTGGCAACGGAGAGCTCCGGCTGAGCGGGAGCCAATTGCAGCGAGGTCATCTACATATCACCCAGGGTCCCGCGGCGCCAGGGCTCTCCGTTTGGGGACAGAG
This sequence comes from Eretmochelys imbricata, assembly GCF_965152235.1. Lineage (NCBI taxonomy): Eukaryota > Metazoa > Chordata > Testudines > Cheloniidae > Eretmochelys > Eretmochelys imbricata. The sequence goes on along the minus strand of NC_135592.1, from coordinate 12,251,121 downwards.
CTATCCGTGCAGCCAGCCTGTCCTGAGACGGGCTGTGCTAGCTTTGGCTTTCAGGGCCTAGCTCACGATTCGCAGCCTGAATCCCCAGCGTGACAGCCACACCTCTGCCTGCAGGGAGTCACAGCGTCCCAGGCGGGGGGCGTTCTTGGCTGTCAGAAGCTATGTTTCCACAGATCATTCATCGCTGGGCCCGTGCGGGCTAGAGGATGATTCCAGCGTGAGCGCTGACATGCCTGGTAGTGGCTTTCCACACCGCATCCTCGTTCCTTTTTAACCCCGCCAAGCCCCTGTCCCGGCAAGTGGAGGTCACAGCCGTGCCATTGGGGCACCGTGGCTGCTTCCCAGTGAACTCTGGGATTCCCGTTTCCAAAGCGCTGGACAATTAGGCGTGAGTTCTCCTGCATACCGGCCAAGGCCATGTCCAGTGGGCCAGAAGGGGAGAATGTGGGCCAGGCAGGTGCTTGAAATATCACATAGCAGCAGCAGCTGTCCAGGGGCAGCTGAGCCGGCACTCCATGTACTTGTCTGCAACATTGATTAGCTGGCGTCAGCTTTTCCAGGAGCGATGCACTGAACTGCTTCTTCTCTAGTGCATCGCACTTAGCAGTGGGAGAGGGGAGAGGACTGGAGCCATGCAGGCAAATTCTGTGACACCTCTGCCTCTGAGACCTAGAATCACCGGCGTACCCTGGATTCCACCATGGAAGCAGATTCACTTCCAAGGGGGACCAGGAGATCTCGATCCGCGGCTGAGAAAACAGGCAACGGACGTGAATCACATCTCTGGACAGGATGAGCCAATATGCCCTAGGCACCAATACAGGGAAGGCCAGGACTCAATAGACATGGGCTTTGAATGATCTTCCGTGCATTTCATCCCATTTCTGAGGGTTGGGTTGTTGGTTTTTTTTTTACCCTTTTGTTAAAAATAAAACGGAAGGAAAATTCAAAAGGAAAAGCTGTTCAAATGGAAAAATCAAAACGTCTCCTTTAGAAACCGTCAAAGTGTTTCGATTGGCCGGAGTTTGATTCGGACGGAAACACTTTATGACGCAAAGTCACGGGATGTTTCCATCAACCCAAACCTGCATTTTTCAGTGGAAAAAAAGGGGTGTCCGAAAAACGTCACTCTGCTCTAGTCCTGAGCCCGGTGCGAGGTAGCCCCCTTTGCAGAAGCGGATCACGAATGAAACATGCTGTCTTCTGCCCTCGATTCTCCAGGGGCTCTCCCAAGTTGCTCAGGCTGGATGTGTTTGCTAAGGACCATGAAAAGATGAAAGAGACTTCCTGTCTGATCTCCTGACCCCTTGCCTATTCCCTACAGCAGAGAGAGGCATTTTCCCATGGTCGCAGGGGTCAGCATTCTCTCCAGTGCTCATGGACAGAAGAATGCAAGGAATGTACCTGTGGAATGGGCAATTCCTTTGCTCAGGACCTGCAGAGACACATGGAGCTGTGAGAGCAAGCTCCCCTTTAACTCTCAAAAGAGCTGTGAATGGCTTGAAATATAAAATGCCAGTTTTCTGGGTGCCGCTGTGAAAAAACTTGCATCGTTTAAGGAATCTGTTCTGGCTGAACTCCCAGGACCCGATCTTCACTAGGTGTAAACTGGCAGCGCTCCATCTCCTCCGCTGCTGCAAATAAACTCAGCTCCGTGGCCCCTGAGTGACACCGATTTACACCAGCTCAGGGTCTGGCCCAGAACGTGTGTCCTCCTCCTGACCTCCCTCCCCTCCGTTCCCATCTAGGCAATCGCTCCCTACCCAGCATGCTTCCAACATGGGGTGCAAACAGGGAAACCAATCAGACTGCTCCCAGCAGGAAGCATTTTGTCCGGTTGCAAGTGGTTGCCTGGACTGGGCCCTTCAGTCTCGATCCTGCAGCTGGATCCATGCGAGCAGACCTTTGAGATCCCCATTGACTTCACTGGGACTCTGAGCAGGCACAAGAGTCCCCACGCAGCTCTGATTGCGGGAGCAAGGCCTGACATTGCATGCCCTGATCTCAGCGAAGGGAATCACTCTGTGCTTGCATGGTGGCCCTGATCCAGCTAAGCCCGTCACTTCAACAAGACTGCTCGCACGCTTACAATTAAGCACATTCTTCTGCGCTGGATCAGGGCCAGAGCCCTCAGCACCATGAATGGTCCAGCCCTAAATGATTTGCCCAAGGTCATACCGCAAGGCTGGGGCAGAGCCAGGGATGGGACCCACAGCTAGTGACAAATGACCCGCCCACATTCTGTGCACATTAGGGGTTGGGGAGAAAGGGGCAGGGGTTGCATTCCCAGCTCCCCTTGACTGCAGCACATTTCCCTCTGTCTCACTGGTTCCCCAGCTGTTCCTGAGACAATCCATCTGGGCCAGATTGAGGCCTCTGAAAGGCGCAGATTCAGTGAAGGGGAGAGCTCAAGGAAACATGGTAGCTGTTAAAGGGAGGAGCTGGAAGCCAGGACTCCTGGGTTCCATTTCTAGCTTGGCCACTGACTCGCCGTGTAGCTCTGGCAAGCTCTATGTGCCTCAGTTTCCCCATCTCTAACGTGGAGATAATACTACCGACCTACTTTGCAGGGGGCTCCTGAGGCTTAATTACTGTTTGGGAAGTGCTGTGAGATGCTCAGATCAAAGGTGACAGAAGGAGGCAAAATGGCACCATTCCCTGGAGCAGGGCTTGGTTTCGTTTTGGAGGAGTGCTGGTGACTTACGAGGCTCCTCTCCCCTCGGCATCCTTGTTCCTCGTTCACCTTCCATCCCAGGGCCCCATTAGGGGCAACCAGGCTCAAAAAGCTGACTGAAGAGCAGCCCTGTTGAGACAGTGTGAGAGCACCAGCTCCAATGGTCAGAGCGCATTGCCACCAGGCGGCTGGACCCTAAACAGATCCTCAACGCCTAGGGGTGCATTTTGGTTGCAGAGGGAAAGCATCCTTTCTGGTTTCAGGGTAGCAGGCGACTGAGACTACTCTGGATTCAGGGTAGCAGGAGCCATGCTTCCGCCAAACAGAGGGGTCATTTCCATTCAGAGGACAGGCTGGATGTGGTTTTGGACAGCGGAGAGTCCTTGGGAAGCAGCAATGCTTTCCACACTTAGAAGAGCGCCCGCCACGACTTGCAAAAGTGACGAGTCATTTCAGCTTGAGATGCTGTACAGGGGGCCTGATCTTTACTGTAACAAGGTGATTGGCCCCTTTAAGGGCTAGAGCCCTGGTTCCTAAGGAGGCACAGCTGTCCAGGGTTGAGCTGATTCCCCTATAAAAAGCAGCAAGAAGGTGCAGAAAGTGGGGGGATGGTTGTGCAGTTGAGTTGAGTTGAGTTGAGTTGAGTTGAGTTGAGTTGAGTTGAGTTGAGTTGAGTTGAGTTGAGTTGAGTTGAGTTGAGTTGAGTTGAGTTGAGTTGTGAGCAAGCTCCAGCCGAGAAACTTGGGGCTTGAAGGGGGAGTATACAGGCAGGGAAGGCTTGGGAGTGACCCAGTAAGAGAGTAAACAAATGGATGTGAGCACTTTATTTTGAACTGGTCTGTTAATAAAACCAGACCCTGAGGAATGGGTGCTATTGGATGCAAAGTCTGGGTGTGGAGGTTATTTAAGAAGGGGGAAACTGAGGCAGGGACTGCTTGCAGGGCCACCCATTGGTCATATGTGGGGAAGGTGGCTGGCCCTATGACAGTTAGAAAGTGCTGAGCACCTGCTGTCTGGAAATCAGGCCTCTTTAAGGTCTGAGGGACCCAAAGATGGAATCCACCAGAATCCCCATGGAAAATCTTGGCTGATGATTTTACTTCACCTTGCTGTGCTGTGATTTTTCCCTGATCCTGGACATGGGGCAGCTATCTACAGCCACCTCCACACTGAGGTTAGGAATGAGCTACAGTCAAACGCCCAGTGTCCTTTGCCTCTCTCAGCTTCACAGAGCTGACAATCCCCTGTGTAATTATTCCCTGGAGATCAGTTCCCATTTTAATACCCTCCGGTGCTTAATATTGGACATCCGCAAGCCTGTCCCATCCCCACGATAGAAAGAAAAGTGTGGTGTGGTTCTTTGCACCTTGCAAAGCACTTGACAACGGAGCTGGTTGGGAAATTCTGACTGAACCTCTTTACCCCATCGGTAAATGCTGAGTCATCGAAACCATTCGTGGGAGATGATCTGGTCTGATCAATTACCTGACTCAAAAAACTTTTCTGCGGGGAAAAAAAAAAGCTTTGAAATGGTTGAAACGACCCATGTGACTTTTTAAAAAAAAACTGAGAAGCTTTGTTTCGGGGGTTGGAACAACTGTTTGGTTTGAAACTTGAGTTGATTTAAACTAAAGAGATTAAAACGTTGTCAAAGGTTGGAACCCGAACAAAATGCTTTGAAATGATGAAACCACAAGGCTTTGCTTGACCCGATCCTATTTTCTTTCTTCAGCTGATTGCTTTGTGAAATTGTCCAGATTTTGACTTTGTCCCGATTCAGCTCTGGAAACATTTTCGATATCGCCAAAATTCTTGTGGGATGGGAAACCTTTTTTTGCCCAGCTCTGCTGGACAATCACTTATCCATCCTCTTGACCCCTTGTGAGGTAGGTAAACGTTCATGCCTCATTTTTACATATGGGCAGGCAGAAGAACAGAGCGGGTTAGTGACTTGTCAGAGTCACATGGCAGATATGTGGCAGAACTGCAGGTAGAACCCAGGCGTCCTGATTGCTCTAACCACTAGGTAACACTTCCTTCAGAGGTGAACCAGAACAGGGGAGTCCCTAATCATTATTCCCTGCTCTAACCACTGGATCACACTCTCCTGTCAGAGCTGAGAATCAAACCCAGGCGTCCAGAGTCCCAGCCTTCTGCTCTAACACCCCTCTCCCATGTAACATGTTTTCATTTGCTTTGGGAACACAACAAGAACCAAAGCCACCTGGGGAATCCAGCCCCAAGACGCTGGGCTTGGCCTGGCCTGGGCGCACCTTTGGGGCTGCAGCAGTGGACTGTGCAGATACTTTCCCTTTAGTGAGTTCCCCACTGCCCCCACCCTCAGCCCTCCCTGAACACACAAACAAAGCGACTAATCTGATGCAAGGACAGCACCGTAAATGGCCATCCCGACTGACTCCTGGAATTCCACTTGGGGCAGTGGCTTCTGGAAGGATCAAAGCCAGGCAGCTCATCAGACGGTCACCTGCCAGCCAGAGACAAGTGCTCTTGTGTTCCTCTAGGGATGCCGTGTGACTTGTGGAGCTTTTTAAATAGAAGGGCTGATCTCACAATGGGTAAAATGTTTCCCTGATCTCACGCTCATCTGCTAAGGTCAAGGTTCAGAGAGAGGAAGCAGCCACCACAGACAGCACCCCCCCACCCCGCCCCCAATCCCAGACGCTCCGGGGTCCCCACACATGACATCATTTCCCACCAATCGCAGACGATGGACGTCTTATGGTCTGGGAGCCAGGAGGCCCACTTCCCTTTTTTTTTCAATGCAAGATCAACTGCGCACGGTGGAAACTGACCCAGCCTGGATCCGAGAGGGGAGAAGACTCTTTGCTTCTGATGAGCACCGGCACATTCAGCAGATGGCTGGACACCTGGGGCATTGGCATTGGGCCCCACATTTCTCAGGGGGGAGGGCCTCTCCCCATTGGCTTGAAGCCCCCCTTCCAGTTGCCAGCCCCTTACCCACCACCTAATTCAAACTGGTCAAACCCTTGCCCTGCCCTCAGCACCCTGATCCCCCTCTTCCCCCGTTGCTCCAATTCTCCAGCAATGTCCTGTCAAAGCCCCCTGCCCCTGGCCAGCCCTGTGCCAAACCCTCCCCCACCTGCAGGAAGGTCCCCGCCTCTCTTACTGTGCACCAGGCCCCACCAACCCCCAGCCAGTGCTGGGGTCTCCAGTCAGACTCATGCAGTGAGTGAAAGCCAGGGCAAATGGCAGTAACCTCTCCTCCCCGCCAGGTCATTAGCCATCCAACCAAATGTGCCCCCGGGAACAAAGGTGCCACGGAACAGCCTGTGCCAAGGGCACTGTGACCCCAGTGCCTCAGGTTTCACAGGACAAAGGCGTGTTCTGCACCAGACTCTCCCTTCTCAGTCCCCGGGGAGGTGTTTCCTTTTACAGGCTGTGGAGAGCAGCGGACGTCAGCAAGTCCTCTCAGCTGGACTGGAGACTGACTCCATTTAAGGCCTTAGCTATGCTGGGAATTAGCCCCAAGTCCAGCCCCTGGTGTAGCTGTGCCCATGTGAACCCCCCCCCCCCTCCCAGTGCAGGCAAGCACCGACTATTTGCACCAGGGGAGCTTGAAACCGGGGGGGGGAGGGCCTGCGTGGGGACAGATCACAGCTTTCCTGCTGTATACTGGGGGCATGCAGGGTTGCAGCTGCTTCAGTGACTAGCTAATTTCCAGTGTAGCTAAGGCCTATTGCTAAGCCTCTGCCCTTCCTTAGCACTTCCCATTCGAGGATCTCAAGGCACTTCCACGACATCAGTCCCAAGTCGGGGGGGTATTGTTATCCCTTTTCTTTAGAAACTGGGAAACCGAGGCACAGAGCAGTGAAAGATTCATAGATTCATAGATTCATAGATATTTAGGTCAGAAGGGACCATTATGATCATCTAGTCTGACCTCCTGCACAACGCAGGCCACAGAATTTCACCCACCACTCCTACAAAAAAACCTCACACCTATATCTGTGCTATTGAAGTCCTCAAATTGTAGTTTAAAGACCTCAAGGAGCAGAGAATCCTCCAGCAAGTGACCCGTGCCCCATGCTACAGAGGAAGGCGAAAAACCTCCAGGGCCTCTTCCAATCTGCCCTGGAGGAAAATTCCTTCCCGACCCCAAATATGGCGATCAGCTAAACCCTGGACTTGCCCAAGGTCACACAGTGAGTCAGTGGCAGAGTTAGGAAGTGCACCTGATGCCCAGGCCCCTGCTCTGATCGCTAGACTGTGCTGTGCACAATCAGCATTTCTCCTCCTCCTATCTTGGCATCCCCTGATTTATGTCCTTTGTCCCTAATATCCAAGAACTTGAGACACACACACACACACCCTTGGCATAAAAGTGGGACTCTCCAGGTCATGCCATGGGGAAATGCAAACAGTGATGTGAAAGGGACAGCAGGAGCGTGCTGCAGACTGACAGCCAGGGTAACGGGGCCCAGAACTTTTAAGGCCTGGGTGCAGAAATCCTCTTGCCAGCCCTGAGGTTCGTAGTAGAGTGTAGACACTGTGGATTCCCTGGATGGGGCAAACCAGGGGTAGGTTTCTATGCAGCTCCTTTGGCTTGTGGTCAGGCAAGAAAGAGAGATCAAAGGAACTTCTCAGTTGAGGTCAGCCCATTTGTCCATCCCGCTCCCCCGGGCATCTTGCCCCTGGCAGGGCCCAGTACCTGTTAGCGCTGAGTGAATGTGGTGCTTATGGTGTGGACGTGTGTAAAAGCCCCGAAGAGCCATGCCCTGGGTTTGGGTTGCTGTGTCATCAGTTGACGTGGAGCCTGCCGATCGGGGTCGGTCTGTAAATAAAGGCAATTAATAAAGAGAAGCCTTGGGCAAATTGCCCCAGATAAGCACATCCTAGACGAGAGGCTCTGTTACACAGCACAGGGGGGTTGAGCTGTTCACTCCTAAGACTTTGTTCAGATCCTGGCTTTCTGGCCTGAATGAAAGTGATGTGGGGCTCACCTTAATCCCAGTGGCTGCCACACAACCATCGTGTGCTTTGGGCCGATTCCACTCCTTCTGCAAGGAGCCCCCGCCGTCTCTGCGTCAAAGAGGCCCAGAACGGGACGAGCAGGAGGTGCTGCAGGTTGGGACTAGGTAGAGTTGCACAGGAGACGTAGGCAGGGCACCTGCCTGCCCAAACGAGTGTTCTTCACCCAGTGCTTTGCTCACTTCTGAAACTACACAGAGCTGGCTTAAAATGACTGGCCGGAGACAGAAGCAGGGAAACCGCTTGCCTTCTGAGCTGGTTTTTACTGCGGCCTTAAACCACCTGCTTCTGGCACACCCACCCCCCTGTCCTCAGGCCCGCTCCTGGAACCCGTCAGCATGGGGAGGCTGCCGTTCCAGCCCTGATCCCGGCGTTGTCGCCATCCTCACCAGCTGGGCTTTCCTGCATGGACAGAGCCTGGCAATGCTGGGACCCACAAAGGGCATCCCTCTGAGCGAGCTCAGCCTGGCAACACCGCTGCCAACTGGCTGGCTCCGTCTGAGTGATGTGAGTGCCTGGCAGTCCTGCTGCTCCACCAGCTGCATGGGCCGTGCCCTGGAGCCTTCGTTATCCGCTCCCAGGACAAACAGGCATCTAATGAATGGGTGGGGAGGGGAAGGACCTACAGTGACCTGTCCAGAATGTGGTAACCCCTATAGACTGAAGGGGGTAAGACAGTGCTGCTGAACTGGATTGGAGTCAGGGGTTGTTTTATGGCATTCACACCAGCACTTCTGTCACAGCCTCTGCCACCACTAATATACAGGAAGGATGTGTGACGTTCCCCTGGTGTTATCTGGACCAGTGATCTGCTAGGTCACTCTAATCCTCGGCTCTGGGAGCCAGCCTTACCCTGCTCTGCTGTGAGACCCCCCCACTCCCGGGCTGTTCACACAGAGCCTCTGGCATGTAAGCTGCTTCCAACTACATGAGTGAACACTTTTGGCCAGCCGCTGCTTGGATTGTGCAACAGAATGACGCTAGTCAATATCTCCGGTCCCAGACACAACCCTAGGAATCTCCGTCTTGCAGTGTCCAGTTGTGTCCGCTGGATGCTGCAAGCTTATATGAGTTTGTCAATTTAACAAAGACATTGTTATCCCAAGGAGAGTTATCCCAGGCTTGTTATCCCAAGGAGAGTCTCTGACACACTTCAAACCAAACGCACTGCTTCAGGTAGAATAAACAAACGAATTTATTAACTACAAAAGATAGATTTTAAGTGATTATAAGTCAAAGCACAACAAGTTGGATTTGGTCAAATGAAATAAAAGCAAAACACATTCTAAGCTGATTCTTAACACTTTTAGTGTCCTTACAAAATTAGATGTTTCTCACCACAGGCTGGCTGGTTGCCCTTCAGCCAGGCTCTCCCCTTTGATCAGCGTTTCAGTCACTTGGTGGTGATGTCTATGAGCAGGGGTAGGTGATGCTCTAGTGACCACAGTGGTGGTCCATGTTAGAGCTGCCCCAAAGCCTATGCAATTGTAAGTGAATTTCCACATGCGCACACCTCCCCCTTAAAAAAGCTACAGCCTAAAAAATTGACCTTGTTTAAGGCTGGTTGCTTAGTCTGCTTTGGGAGACAGTGTTGTAACATCACGCTTTGGTCCTGCTAGCATACATGGGGTCAACACTGCTTCATAACAAGAATGACAAAAAATGCATTAACCCAGGTTTAGCACAGCAGGGCTCAGTATCCACAGACTTCAGCTCACATTTAGGCCCCTAGATTTTCAGAAGGGCTCTGTTCCGAGCATTGTGACCCTTTGAGGGCAGATTTTCCAATCTGTACATTCATTTTGGTACCTAAGTGGAAGCTGAGCTCTTCTGCTAACCTGCTCCTTCCAGATGGTTTGCAAACCTGGGTGTTAACATGGTGAAAACCCAGGCCAGAAAATGGGGCCAGATTCTCAGCTGGTATCAGTGGGTGTCCGTGGAGCTAGGCCAAGTTACTACCAGCTGACGGGCTGGCCTGTGATTTTTAAAGATGGTTCTAATACAGTTTGTGATTCCCGAATTTAATTTAAAACCGGGGTAGACTGGGCAAAACTTCCACTTCACATGTGTGTACTGGGATCTGTATCTTGTGTAACATTGAGGGAATGATGCAGAAATATTTCCCACAATATTTGCTGGGATTTTTGAAGATATCTCGCTGGCCCTGTGTTTACACTCTTCTTGGATCCTCCGAGCAGCCCAGGACACACAAGCAGGGAAAGCCAATTTTGTAGCCACTGGCAGTAATATTCCCGCTGGCAGAACTCCTGTCCTCAGCCAAGGAGGGTGGCAGAAACCATGTCCATGTGACTTGCCCAACCAATTGCTGCTGAGCAGTGCAGCTCGACTTTAGAATATACATGATCAAGTGGCAGAGTTATAAAGAAAACTGGACACGGCTGCTCTTCAGATAGATCCGGAGAAAGGGTACATTTGAGGAAATGCAGATCCGATCTTGGATCCAGGGGTGCTGGAGCAATTTGTAGAGTGTGGGGGAGGGAGGAGCTGAGAGCTATTGAGCCAAACTGTAAACCCTGTATACAATGGAAACCACGTCTAGCCAAGGGGTGCTGCCGCTACGCAGTTCCAGCACCTATGCTTGGATCTCCCTCAAGCAGAGAAAGCGGCTGCATGAGAGGAACCAGCTGGTGGCTGGGATTTATTTTTCCAGCTCTGATTGTAAGGGAAGTGCTAGATATACCCCCACACACCCAGTCCCTGCTGTGTCACAGGGTTCTCTAGACACACACACACACACACACACACACCCCGCCCACATTGCTCTGCGGGAGGGTTAGCTTTGTAAACATCAGTCACTTAGTAACACTCTTCATCAGTTGCCTCTGGGCTATTATTCATCCCAAGCTAGCCTTAAAACCCCTTAAAATCTCAGCCTACCCCTTCTCTGCAAGGCACCCCCAGACCAGAGGAAATTCCACAGCTCTGATGTGATGTGAAACATGATCCCCCCAAGCCCCAGCACCCTCCCCCCCCCCCACAAAGTCTCTCTCTCTCCCTATGCCATTTCCCAAACCAGGTCTCCCTGCAGCAGCCCCCCACCCTCCGCCCCCTTCCACCAGCCTTTTCTGTTTTAGACATTGTAACCCGAGAGGGTGGAAACGCAGCTTCTTTCATCTTCCATTTCCCACATCCTGAGAGTCTGCAGAGAAAGAGCCCACCCAGATAAAGGAATTTCAAGCATGTGGCTCCCTCCCCCTCCCATCTCCCCCTCTCCAGCCCCCCATGCAGCTCCATTCACAAAGCAGATTAGCGATGGTTTTTTTGCCTCCAAGGGCGACTGCTCCCTCCTGACATGCTGCACCTACTCCCCAAAAAGCCCATGCTGAAAAACTCAACCCAAAGCTCTCTAGTCCGCGTTGGGGGCTTTTCTCCCACATAGCAGGGATCTTCCACAGGGCAGGGCGCCCCAACTGTGCCCCTCTTCTTCCACAATTGGGGAACCTCCAGGTTCTCATGAGAGGGGAGCTGTTGTACCCCAAGGCTGCCCTTGCGTGAAGCTGGAAGGTCGGTTCCGGGACCCCCGTTAGTAGGCCAGTGGGTAGCAAGGTCTCAAAGGTCTGGAGCAAGAATCTGTGGCAAGGTCTCAAAGTACATTAAGGGCAGGAGCCTGAGACGTACCTGCTCCTGGGGAATCTGCGGGAGGGGAAGTGATTCAGGCCATGAGGCCACCTCCCTTTTCCAAAGCATCCATTGATTTTGGAGGTCTCCCTTTTTTTCAAAAGCCAACGGAGAGGCCTAGGGCTTCATTGCTTCTGGGGCTCACGAGTGCTGGGGATGCGCGGCTTTGAAGTTGTCACACACACCCTGTGGCATGGAGGGGGAGGTCTGTGCCTTTATTTGCTAGTCCACTAAAAAGGTATCACATGTCCAACAATAACCTACAATCAGAAGCGTGTGTTGGATGACCAGATGTCCTGATTTTTGGGTCTTTTTCTTATATAGGCTCCTATTACCCACCCATCCCCTGTCCCGATTTTTCACATTTGCTGTCTGCTCACCCTACGTGTGTGCTTAAGCTCAAGTTACTCAAAATGATCCCATGTATGTATGCCCAACTCCCCTGTTAAGTCAGTGAGTGGTAACCAGTTTTATGGGTGGATAAACTGAAGCACAGAGTCAAAATATGATTTGCCCAAGGTTGTCCAGTGAGTCAGCGACAGTTCTAGGAGCAGGACACAGACCTCTAGTCACTAACCCATCCTTCCTCCTTTTCTGGCAATGCTGAAGTGAATTTTGTGATTCTCATCCACTCTGGAATGGCAGGGAATTGGGAATGGAGACACATCTCAAAGCCTGCATTGGCTGACAATCTTTGTTTCAGTCTTGAACTTAGGGTAAGTCAACACTGCAAAAGTAAGTCGACCTAAGTTATGTCAACGTACAGCCACTGCAGTAATTAAATCACTTTTGCATGTCCACACTACGCTCCGTGTGTCGGCGGTACACATCCTCATTGGCAGCGCTTGCATCAATGCAGAAAGCAGTGCAATGTGGATAGTTATCCCACTGTGCAACTCGCTACCATCTAGTGCAGGGTGTTTTGGGAAGGGTTTGCAATGCCTCTTGGGGGCAAACGAGTTGCGCAGGGAACATGGTTTCAATGTCCCACGATGCAGTTTTCTCCATCCTATAATTTTATGTGCATCCCATAATATTTTGCACCTCTCATCAAAGGCCCTGCAAACCCACACATCCGCCATCTCTGTGAGAAGTCTGGATCCTAGAATCATAAAATCATAGACTTTAAGGTCAGAAGGGACCATTATGATTGTCTTGTCTGACCTCCTGCACAACGCAGGCCACAGAATGTCACCCACCAACTCCTGTAACAAACCCCTAACTTATGTCTGAGCAACTGAAGTCCTCAAATAGTGGTTTAAAGACTTCAAGGTGCAGAGAATCCTCCAGCAAGTGACCTGTGCCTCACGCTGCAGAGGAAGGCAAAAAACCCCCAAGGCCTCTGCCAATGTGCCCTGGGGGAAAATTCCTTCCTGACCCCAAATATAGTGATCAGCTAAACCCTGAGCATATGGGCAAGACTCACCAGCCAGACACCCAGGAAAGAATTCTCTGTAGTAACTCAGATCCCAACCCATCTAACATCCCATCACAGGCCATTGGGCATATCTACCACTAGTAGTTGAAGATCAATTAATTGCCAAAATTAGGCTATCTCATCATATCATCTCCACCATAAACTTATCAAGCTTTGTCTTGAGGCCAGATAAGTCTTCTGCCCCCACTGCTTCCCTTGGAAGGCTGTTCCAGAACTTCACTCCTCTGATGGTTAGAAACATTCATAAAAAGAAAAGGAGTACTTGTGGCACCTTAGAGACTAACCAATTTATTTGAGTATAAGCTTTCGTGAGCTACAGCCCACTTCATCGAGCTGTAGCTCACGAAAGCTTATGCTCGAATAAATTGGTTAGTCTCTAAGGTGCCACAAGTACTCCTTTTCTTTTTGCGAATGCAGACTAACACGGCTGTTACTCTGAAAGAAACCTTCCTGTAATTTCAAGTCTAAACTTTCTGATGGCCAGTTTATATTCATTTGTTCTTGTGTACACATTGGTACTGAGCTTAAATAATTCCTCTCCCTCCATGGTATTTATCCCTCTGATATATTTATAGAGAGCAATCATATCTCCCCTCAACCTTCTTTTAGTTAGGCTAAACAAGCCAAGCTCATTGAGTCTCCTTTCATAAGACAGGTTTTCCATTTCTCGGATCATCCTAGTGGCCCTTCTCTGTACCTGTTCCAGTTTGAATACATCCTTCTTAAACATGGTAGACCAGAACTGCACACAATACTCCAGATGAGGTCTCACCAGTGTCTTGTATAATGGTACTAACACCTCCTTATCTGTACTGGAAATACCTCGCCTGATGCATCCCAAGACCGCATTAGCTTTTTACACGGCCATATCACATTGGCGGCTCATAGTCATCCTGTGATCAGCCAATACTCCGAGGTCCTTCTCCTCCTCTGTTACTTCCAAGTAATGCGTCCCCAGTTTATAACAGAAATTCTTGTTATTAATCCCTAAATGCATGACCCTGCACTTTTCACTATTAAATTTCATCCTATTACTATTACGCCAGTTTACAAGGTCATCCAGATCTTCGTGTATGATATCCCGGTCCTTCTCTGTATTGGCAGAGATATCCCAGCTTTGTGTCATCCGCACACTTTATTAGCACATTCCCACTTTTTGTGCCAAGGTTGTTTGGCTTGCTCTGCTCCACCTGCCCACCCAGCGCTCCTGCCAGAGAGAGGGGTTAGGGCACAGGGGCTTGCCCCGCTCTGCCCACCTGGCATTCCAGCCAGGGAGCAGGGTCGGGGAGTGGGAGCTTGCCTCATTCCACCCACCTGGCATTCTAGCTGGGGAGCAGGGTTGGGATGCGGGGGCTTATCCTACTCTGCCCACCCGGCATTCCAGCTGGGGAGCAGGCAAGCTCCCGACCCGCCTCCCCGGTAGGAGCACCGGACAGCTGGAGTGGGGCAAGCCCCCACGCCCCAACCCCACTATGCCCCGCCTCAACCAAGCTTCACAATCATCATTGGGGAGTACAGTATTAAATAGTTTGTTTCAAATTATTTAAAACTTATGCTGTATATGTATATAATGTCTTTTGTCTGGGGGAAAAAATTTCCTTGGAACCTAACCCTCACATTTACATTAATTCTTATGGGGAAATTGGATTCACTTAACATTGTTTCGCTTAAAGTAGCATTTTTCAGGAACATAACTACAATGTTAAGCGAGCCGTTACTGTACAGGGGAAAGAACCTTGGAATGGGAAAGAAAAGTCATTCTCATTTCAAACACACGTGTCCAACCATGTCCCGCACAGCTCAGTGTATGTGCGGCTGTGATTGTGCTCTCTTCTGGGGTGGAGTGGTAGGGACAGTACAACAGCCCTGGAAGCCAGGTGGAACCTGGGTGTGTGTTGGGGGAGGTCCCGAAATGCAGTTTTCTATGGGCTGCAAAGGGAGACCTGTTGAACTTGAAGGTCAACAAGAGTGTCCAACATTCTAGCATCTTCCACTGCACGTCTCTCTCCTTTTCCTGGGCTTTTCTCCTCTGTGCTCCATCCCTGTCCATTCTGTCCGCGAGGGTGATCCTCTAAGCCCTGTGGTCAGTATCGGAAGCACCAGATTGCAGATCTCTTGCATCATGTCATCTCATGCCCTCTTTCTTCTCCTCCTTATCTGGCTGGGGCGCCCCGCTGGTGTGAATGGAGAGATCCTCAAGGCCACATTTCCGGCTGCAAAAGATACGATGCACAGAGGTACTATTGTGAGTGTATTCACAAGATAAATGGGAACTTGATATACTGAACTCACTCCCCTTGATCCATAGAAGTTACTAGTGCTATATTCTCTCTTCTCCCTGGGATTCATAGGGTGCAGCAGCAGTCCCAGCTAGGGTGAGTACAGCCTGGCAGGGAGGGGGCACGTTGGGACAATTAATGAGGCAGAGGGCAGCTCACAGGCATGAGTATATGCGGCGAGGACAACTGAACTGAATACTGGCACTGTTTTCCACAGGCAATGGTGATATTAGCTGATATCTCACTCCTGAGGGTAA
The DNA here is from genome assembly GCF_965152235.1 of Eretmochelys imbricata. Taxonomy (NCBI): domain Eukaryota; kingdom Metazoa; phylum Chordata; order Testudines; family Cheloniidae; genus Eretmochelys; species Eretmochelys imbricata. The sequence continues at coordinate 12,235,824 of NC_135592.1, read as the reverse complement.
CCGAGGTTGAAAGCGGACAGGTCTTACGGGATCCGTATGCTTCTGGCCTGTGTGCTGCAATGGTACTTGCTGAAGTAATTGCAGACTGGCATGGGAAAGTGTCCTCTTGCGGTAGAAAGAAGAAGTAAGGCAGGCCTCCCCAGAAACCTTCGGCAGAGGATTGCAGACTACCTTCAGGAAAGTTTCCTCAAGATCTCGATGGAGGAGTCATGGGACATCCCGATGCCCACTCTGCGTGACTGTACAGGGGAATGAGAAGCAGATAGCAACTCTACCGCTCTTGGTTACTTTGCTACCTCTTATAGCCTGATCAGGCCACTAAATGAACAGATGTGTCCCTGCAATATCAAAGCAAACGGCATATTTACCAGAGGTTCCTTCCTCTGCATCAGGCTCACCCGTGCTGGACTGTAGGGACTGGCTCAACTTCTCTGGAGTCAAAAACAGGTCCTGGCTCACTGCACCACTGGATCCTCCAGTCACCTGTCCCCTATACTCCTCCTCCTCCTCTTCCTCATCCAATACCTGCTCCTCACTGTTCACTCTAGGGGCTTGTGACTCCAGCTCCCCCAGCGTATCCAAGGGCCCTATGGGGGTGAGGGTGGGGTCTCCACCGGATAGTAGGCAGCGCTTTGTAAAAGCAGCGTGTCTGCAGCTCCACACTATAGCGACTGTTAGCCTTCCTTGCCTACTGGTACGCCTGTTGCGGCTCCTTGGCTTTCACGCGGCACTGCTGTGGGTCCCTCTTGTAGCCTATCTCCCCCAGACCCCGAGTGATCTGCTCGTAGATGTCAACGTTTCTACGGCTGCCCATACAGCCTCTTCTCTCCACAGGCCCAGGAGATCCACCACCTCCTGCGTAGGCCAGGCGGGAGCACGTCTGCAGCGTGGAGCCGGCGTGGTCAGCTGGGCACTTGCTAGGTGAGCGCTCCATGCGGAGCCAACAGGAAATGGAATTTCAAAAATTCACAGTGTTTTAAAAGGGGAGGGGCATGTACCTGCATACCTGGCCGCTGGGCAGCAGAGTTCAAAACGGTGACCAGAGCGGTCACGGTGCGGCATTGTGGGACACCTCCCGGAGGCCACTAAAGCCAACGTAAGTAACGCAGTGTCTCCACTGACACTGCGTTGCCCTAACTACAGCGACCTAAGCGGTACGCCTCTCACGGAGGTGCAGTTATTAAATCAGCGTTGTCGTACTGGGCAACTTACATCGGTGGGAACAACACTGCAGCGTCGACCTAACTGTAGCGTAGACCCGGCCTCAGTAATGAACCCAGCGATATTCCTTCTGCTGTCCAGAATGTTGCATGGCGCGCAAGCCCCTGTCTGACAGCCAATTCCAGATATTTGTGTGCAGTGAATTGAAACTATAAAGCCCAGCTCTGCTACTAACCATTTTCACCTATTTGCTAATTGTAATGACAAAATCTGGAGCCTGAAGGATCTAAAGAGTGGGGTGGGGGAGAGGAAACAAAAATATAAACTGAGAAAGGGACATGGCAGCGCCAAAGGCCCAGCACAACAATCAAGGGATAAAGCGGCAATTAGACCTGATTATCATGCAAGGCAGCCATGGTTCGACTGGAATGCAGCTGAAGAGACTGCAAGCTGGAGGGATTGTTTGCAGGGCTGGGGACTGATCCTTTGATGTCTGCGTGGTGCTTGGCTCAGCCAGTCACCAGACTGTGCACTGTGCAATCCTGTGCCGACAAACCACGCTGCAGACAGAATGGGGCGCGAGCTGACTGCGAGATTCTGGGGAAGCCTGCCGACACGCCCAGCTCTCCTGCTCCCGGCTTTTTGCTTGCTTGCTTTTTTTTTTTTCCCCAGACGGTCTAAGATTTACTCTCCCAGTCTGCTCTGCGAGAAATGTGAGCGCCTCTCAGACAGCAGGACCAAATTCAGCCCTGGTGTCACTGCACGCAAACACTGCCTTCTTCACTAGAGCGACAGCCGCTTTCTCTAGGGCTGAATTTGGCCTGGAGATGGAGAGAGAGTGAGGAAGAACCAGACAGACACAAGCGGACCACCCTTGATTTAGGGGATTCCCGTTGGCTAGCGCAGTGATTCGAAGCCCAGGGAAGCCTCCCCTATCTGCTGCCATAGCGGGGCCTGCTTGAAATGGGCAGTAAATTGCCCTGGTTGAAGGCCTGGGTGTCCCCGAGAGGCGCTAAACTGCATGAACAGATGCTGATGGTGTTGAGAGGCTGACATCCTCTGCAGCTTTTATCCTGACTGCAGATTGCCAGGGGGAGAGGTGGGGCACTTTGGAATCAACCAGAACACTAGGTTACCCTACCAGTCAAGCACACACCAGGTAGTGAGCTGGAGTGTTTGGTTGGTTGTTTATTTATTTATTCATTTATTTATTTCACATCTGACACATCCTAATTGCCTCAAGCAGGGAAGCCTGGACTGGAATCAGGGCCAGGTTAAATACAAACATGCAAACCTTGGTTTCAGCGGAATGAGGCTTTTCACACACCATTTAGTCCATTTTGGGGGATGGATCTACTCCCTCATGGAACACCCTGAAGAGAGAAAGATAGGCCTGAGCCACCAGCAACAAACGGACACGTAGTAATTGCCTGCACCCCCATGCTATCTCGGTCCGGCATGGCTAGCTTAGGCCATTGGTGATGGGAGATGGAGCTTTTCGCCTCTAGATCACCAGTTTAAATCCAGCACAAGTCAGTAGGGATAGAAAGTTGTCACCACGTGACAGCTGTTCAGTGGACCATGGGAAATAAGTTGGTGTGGGACTCAGTCCACTTCCAAAGTCTTGTCTATACTGGGGAGGTTCCCCCAGATTCAGTCATTGGGGGACTGTTAGAGTAGCTGCAATGGGACAATGCCTTAGCATAGACAGGCAAAGCTTCTGTGAGACATCATTTACACCAGTGCATGGGCCAGACCCTCTATGGTGTAAATTGCCTTGGTTCTACTGACATCAGTCGAAGTAGACTGATTTAGACCAGCTGAGGATTTGGCCCTAGGAGTCCATGTTACAAGAAACACTGCTACATTTGGCCCTGATTAGCAGCTTCAACAGAGAGGCTTGCTTGTACATCCTCCTCCACCTTTCTTTAGAGGAAGTCCCTGCAGGTGAGAATCAAGGCACGTTGGCAGGAAAGCTTGCCTGGTTGCCCCGTCCACTCTGTTTGTAAACAGAGAACTTCCATTTCTAGGGCAGTCCGTTTGGGACCTTTCATCATCACTGTAAGGAATTCAGTAATTGGTTAGGGGCAAACTGTGAGCGCTTGCTCCCATGAGTAGTCCCATTGCCTGACACAAGACTACTTGTTGGCGTGAACAGTAAGAGACACAGGGCTCTGGGAGGTTTTTTTTGCAGCCTTGCATCACTCAAGAAAAGACTGAACAGATTTTCCTCAAACTTTCCAGCAACAAATATTTCACCTTTGGCCAGAGACCAAGCCTAGAAAATTTCAGCTGCACAAGAGGATGTTTCAGAAAGTTCTGAGTAAGCCGAAAACAGAAAATTGAAACTCTTTTGCAGCCTTGAATGCTTGGCGAACAGTATAAGGTGGGAAGGCAAAGTGTTTTGTGGATTCATCCTTAATGAATGAAACGTGCGTTTATCACGCTGCTCACTTTTAGCTCGATCCCAACTGAGTATGTGCCACATCTTGTATTTATATCTTCCCAGAATAGCGGGGTGTCTCCTTTGCCGTGATGCCTACAAAAAACTCCACAACTCTGAGCTCACTGTCTGCCACGCTGACCAATAATACCTCATTGTTTCCTTGGGCTCCCCTGTCTGTCTCTATCAGTCGTCACTTGTCTTCTAGGCTTTGGGGGCAGGGATGGTCTTTTTGTTCTGGGTTTGTGCAGCACCTAGCGCAGTAGGGTTCTGGTTCCTGACTGGCACTATAAAAACACAAATAATTATAAGAATCTGCACTGCAGCTACAGGTGTGGCCCTTTTGTTATGCCTATAATTGCTTGTTGGTCCACTTGTAGAAATGATATGAACATTTGTTTCCTTTTTGTATATGGTAACATACTTCTCTTGAAAGCAGAGATACTCTGTGCTAGAAAGATATTTAATCTCAACTCTTAGAGTTGCTCCTGCCACGTACCATCTGTCTCGTAGGACAATGACAGGGTCTGAGACTGAAACTCTGTTTTCAACTATCGGAGCCTGTGTACTTTTTGAAAATCAGTTGGGGAGTTTTGTTTTGACTCAGCAAGGAGCCTCAGCAGCTGTGTATTTTTTTAAATAATAAAAGAAAACAAGGCTCACCAGAATTTCCAGTAAAACCCATTAAATTTAAGCAATTCATTCCACAAGTATGTGTGGGTGCTGGGAGCTCCCTGAGCTTCTCAGGAAAAAGAGCCCAGATGGGCTTCATCTGTAATAATTTAGCTCCCAGTGGCTGAAGCTCTTTGCTCTAAATGCTAATAGAGTGAGTAATCAGAGCCCTACATCCAGTAAATTATTTATCTTATCTCTGGAACTCAGCAAAGCATCTCAGCCAGCGACTTCTGTGGAAAGAGGCTGTTGGTCAAGAACTCCCAGCTGGAATCTCCACTTTTACTAGAAAAGGGAAAAGTCTGTGTGTGGATCAGGAAGCAATGACGTAATTACAATAATACCCAAAGCCAATCAAAGCTGACTTCTTCAAGGCGGCAAAAGGGGTCTGGCTTGTGTTGATGATGCCAGCATTGACAGGCACTATGGGTGGGATCCATGAAGGGACTTGTGCGTTGCAACACCGAGCATCATGGGGCCTAGAAAATCCAGGAATGCTACAATCCACATAGCCGAGTTCAGTGTCTAGATTCCCTGTACAATGAATGGGGAGAGAGAGGTGCCTTAGAATGCAATGCACAAAAGCCAGCACAGTAGGCGGGGACTTGCCTAAGGAAAATGGCCACAAAAGGCGGTGCCCACCTTCTAATTTTTAGCACAGTGGTTACAGCATCCACCTGGGATGTGAGCAATCCAGGTTCTATTCTCCCCTCTCTGCTAAAGGATTTGAACAGGAGTCTCCCACCTAATCACTGAGTTATGGCATATTCTGGTGGGGTGGCTCTCTGAGTCTCTCCTGTCGAAGGTGTTCCTCTGTGGCTAAATAATAAACGAGTAATTGGAGCAGGGGAACTAGACCCAGGGTCTCCCATGTGGGTGCCCGAACCGCTGGCCTACAGAGTTTTTTCTCTTGCTCTTCCCCACCTCCCCCAGTGACTATTTTAGCATTTACCTGGGGAACTTTTATCCTGAAAAACTTAGGCACCAAGAGAGTTTAGGCACCTAGGGTTCAGAGGGAGTTTTGTGAATCTCAGTGGAGCCAATACTGAGACTTAGGCTCCTAAATCTGGGGCTTAGGCACCGAAATCCTTTCATGAATCCCATCCTATTACCAAATAGTCCTTCAGTGCTGCAAGACAAGTACTTTTGGATTTAGACCAGTTAGAGAGCCATTGTATTCCCACAGAACAGGACCAGCACCTGACAAAACTGCTCCCACTGTATTTCACCCCTCGCCAACAAAACCAGGGGCTCATCTTTTAACTTCACTGCCATAGTCTGTCTATGGTACTTGTATGGCCCCCCCACATTGCTGCAGTGGCTGAGCGCCTTCTAATCATGTAAGTATTTATCTTCACAACAGCCTGGTGAGGTAGGGAAATGCAACGATTCCTACTTTACGGATGGGGAAGCGAGGCCCAGCTCCTCAAAGGTATATAGGCATCTAACTCCCATTGAGGATCTAGGTGTATGTGACTTGCTTAAGGTCACAGAGGAAGTCTACCGGAAAGCAGCAACTTGACCTAAGTGCAAGGCTAGTGCCCTAACTACTGACCCATCCTTCCTCTCTGTACCGGGAGGCTCTGTCTGTACCAGACTCTGTCCTGCAGCCACTGCACTGTTTGATACTCTCCCCTTGGAAAGCTTTGAAGAAAACACTGATGTTGCTGGCTTCTTCGTCACATGGTATCACTCCTCCTACCTCTCTGTATCCCTGGTGGTTGCTCTGCTGACAGTAGATTATTCCTCTGTGCAGAAGCTCAAAGCTCTGTTCTCATTTCTATCTACCACCTACCATTGTTTCAATCTATTCTTTTTATGGGACTACCATCCCTGTCTCTAACACCTTTCAATTTTACAGTGACTCCTCTATCAAGATCCTCTCCATCCTGATTTCCTTCAGCTGGAAATGGGGAAATTCTAAACGGTGGTTCTTCAGAACAAATGTAACTTGAACACGTTGCATTTATATAGTGTTTTTGAGCTCTGTATACAGTGCCCAAACTATGATCGATGGGGCAGCTGTAGCATTTTGGAATTTCTTGAGTATTTTATGCAAAAACTTCAACCACAAGGTTGTATCATCATCTTTTTTGTTAAAAAAAAAAAATGAGAGAGAGAGAGACAATGGTAAGAGGATACTGAAGAAGAAGAGGATATCAAGTTAAATGCACTGTGTGAAATGGCTATGGTTTCAAATCAGCCAAACAGAATTCCCCACGTGAAATTCACCACGCGACTGAGAAAAATGAGACATTTCAACCAAATGGAAATTCTGTTATGAAGTCCTGCCCTTTGAGAGATGCTCAAACCTAACTTACACCTGGCTGCTTACTATCCCTACTAGGGCCATTCTAATGCTAAGAATAGCTGGAACAGAGGGTGGTTTCATAGATTCACCAGCAATCTCAAAGCAGGAGGTTTGTATCATTATCCCTGTTTTACAGCTGGGAAACTGAGGCACAGAGAGGGGATATGATTTGCCCAAAGTCACTCAACAGGCAAGTGGGAGAGTCAAGAATTGAACCTTGGTCTCTTGAAGCTATCTCAATACTTTGTTAGGCAACACTGATCCCCCATCCTTTAAGCCACCGCTGTTTTAGCTATACTTTTTTCCCCTATCCACATCTCTGGTACCAGGGATCAAGGGGAAAGGGCAGGCAGGCACAGAGCCACTAGACTGGCCCAACCCATCCAAAGATTCTCTGTGCAAAAGACAAATTCCCAGATAGGTGGTTAAGATGGCTTCCTAGCTGTTTCAGAGCAAGACAGAGCTAGGGTTGCCAGGCCTCCAGGTTTGTCCTGGAGTCTCCAAAAATTAAAGATTATGTCATGTGATGAAACCTCCAGGAATTCGTCCAACCACAACTGGCGACCCTATACAGAGGAGCCAGAATTGTGGGTCAAAATCTGGACCATAATGCTTTGGGTGTTACTGCTCTGAAATAGTTATATTGTATAAGAACGGCCCTACTGGGTCAGACCAAAGGTCCACCTAGCCCAGTATCTTCCAACAGTGGCCAGTAGTCTTCCAACAGTGGCCAGTGCCAGGTGCCCCAGAGGGAGTGAACAGAACAGGGAATCATCAAGTGATCCATCCTCTGTTGCTCATTTCCAGCTTCTGGCAAACAGAGGCTAGGGACACCATTCCTGCCCATCCTGGCTAATAGCCATTGATGGACCTGTCCTCCATGAATTTTATCGAGTTCTTTTTTGAACCCTGTTATGGTCTTGGCCTTCACAACATCCTCTGGCAAGGAGTTCCACAGGTTGACTGTGCATTGTGTGAAGAAATACTTCCTTTCATTTGTTTTAAACCTGCTGTCTATTAATTTCATTTGGTGACCCCTAGTTCTTGTGTTATGAGAAGTAGTAAACAACACTTCTTTACCTACTTCCTCTATGCCAGCCATGATTTTATAGACCTCTATCATATCTCCCCTTAGCCGTCTCTTTATAAGTTTAGAAGAATAGAAGAACTGAAAGTGTGGACAATAACTTAATGAAAAGAGCCTGCATCTCCACTGACTTGCTTTTCCCATCATTTACACCCATACACAATGAGCATATAGTGGATGAATAGAGAATTCTGGTTTAATAGTGTTTTTACACCCACTGTGCACAGTCGTCAGTAACTACACAAAGCGTAAGGCAAGAAAACATGTTTAACGTCCTATTTATTTTCTACCATTTTTCCTTTGTTCACCTTTTTGCACTTATCTTGCACATGATGGAATTTAGTCAGTTTCACTTGTGTTTATAGTCAGTTTCACTTTCGGGTTGCTGCAACCTTTGGCTTGCAAGCATTGCTGGGAAGTGTTTGTTTGTTTTAAATATAGCTACTCCTGCCAGAATTTGTTTAAAATAAAAATATTGTGAGGAGATTTCTGTTGGCTTTAGGTTTTATAACAGCTTGTTTATCCAAAATAAAAATGATGGGGCCAAATTTGAATTGACCATATTTAAAGGTTGTATTTGTATTTCTCTAGCTCAATGTACACATAACAGCACACAACACAGCTCTCCTTCAGAGCTGGCCGAGAGGGACAATTTAAGTGAAGGAGTGACGTTTTTTAAAAAGCACGTTTATTGGAACATGCTGCAAAAATCTTTACTTGCAAGAGCGTGAGATGTTATACACTGCCTTAAAGCAGCCAAAGGGACTGGGTGCCATGTTGTTTACCGTGTATGGGTCCTATTTTTACATATACGCAAGATAAAGGGCATGAGTCTGAGCTCATTTGCGCCAGTGTAAATCAAGAGAGTAACTCCACTGAAATTGATGGAACTGTGCCAGCGTCAAACTGGTGTGAGGGCAGAATCAGACCCCACTGCGTTCGTTGACCATCTACATCAGGTGAGATCTGAAAATGCCAGCGTTTTTCTGGTCAAGGTGGACATTAAAGAACCCATGGCCCAACTGGCAGGAATAGGGGCGTTACCAGAAATCTCCTCCTTTCTCTTTCCTGCCAGTGCGCCACCCTCCACCCCAGAGGTGACTGCATGGGTGTGGTTGGATTATGATGTGTTTTATGGGCGGGTCATGGGGGCCCCCATTGTGCTAGGCGCTGTACAGGAACCTACTGGAGGTCCCTGCCCTGAAGAGCTTACAAGCCAAACAGAGAGACAGATGGAGGGTGCCCCCCCGCCCTCTTGCTTGTAACCACACTGATCCCAGGGAGCCCAGCGGGGGCGGGGGGAGCGAAGGGGGGGTTAGTTTTTTTTGGCTTGTATTTTCTGCTGGATTTTTGGGGGGGGGTATTTACAGCCCTCCCCCCCTTTCCCACCCTCTGCCCCTCCCCCCCCTCATTTGCCCCTCCCAAACTTTCCACCTGCCCCTGCCCCATCCACCTGCTGTCTTCCCTCACTTTTCCTCGGGCTTCCCCTCCCTCTTCCCCCCCTCAGGCCGCTCCCCCCAGTCTCTCCCCCCGCCCCGCTCCTTTATTCTCCCCTTCCCCCGACCCCTCCCCCCTCTTGGCGCCTTTTCCTTCCCGCCACGTCTTTAGTCTCCTCGTCCTATTCTGACGGGGGGGGGGGAGGGGAGGACGGGCCCCGCGGCTGATTGGCTGCAAGCGGCTTTGTGGGCGGGGCGGGCCCCGCGCCGAAGCCCCGCCCCCAGGTTGTCCCCGGCCCCGCCCCTGCCCCGGCTCCCTCCCTCCCCTTACTACTGGCGGCTGGAGCGAGGGGAGCCGGCGCCACACGGGAGCCCGGCACCGAGTGCAGCAGCCTCGTCGGCTCTGCTCCCAGTCGCGCCCCCCCCTTCCCCCCTCGGCCTCCGCCCCTCCCGCGCCAGCCCGGACCCCACCCCCTTGGTTCCGACCCGGCGGGGCTGCGAGCCGAGCCACTGGCGCCCGGTTCGGTTCGGGCGGTCCCGGTCCCGGTCCCGGAGCAAGGGGACGGGGCGGGGATGCTGCTCTCCAAGATCAACTCGCTGGCCCACCTGTGCTCCGGGTCCGGCGGGGAGCACCCGGCCAAGCTACAGCCAGGTGAGGCCCGGTTCGGTTCGGTTCGGCTCGGATCCGCGGCCGGGGCTGGCTCTGGAGTGGGGCGCCCCAGAGCGGTCCGGGTTCGGTGCGGGAGGAGCCCGGTCCTGCGGGGCATTGGGGAGGCTCATAGAGGAGTCTGATCCGGTTCGGGGGGTCTGGTCCGGGTTGGCGGGGTTCGGTCTGAGGCGGCATGGGGGGTCTGATCCAGTTTGGTCTGGGGAGGGATGATGAGTCTGGTCCAGTTCGGGGTCGTTCCGAGGAGGGATGTGGGTCCGGTCCGGTCTGGAGGGCTGGCCCGGTCTTTTGAGGACAACAGCTGGGTCTGATCCTGGTGTCTGTCTGTCTCTGCCTGCAGGGAAGGACAAGGAGCCCCTGGAGAAGCTGTACCAGGTGGGCCCACTGCTGGGCAGTGGTGGCTTTGGGTCTGTCTACTCGGGCACCCGCCTGTCCGACGGCGCCCCGGTGAGTAGAGCCCGCCCCCACTGCAGCCAGCTCCCCATGCCTGCTGCTCTACAGAGCTCTACCTTTGGTGAGAGACCTGTCCCTGACCCACTTGCATCTCCTTTGCTTTGCCCTGGCAGAACCACCATCTTGCATCCCCTTCCCCGGTCCCTTGTTTGCCTCCCCTCTTTCTGGGGTTGCCTGACCTGACTCTGATTGTCTGTGGGGTTCTGTTTGTGTTCTAGGTGGCCATCAAGCACGTGGCCCGGGACCGGATTTCTGACTGGGGAGAGCTGGTAAGTGCCTGGGGCAGGAATAGCTGTTGTGGCTCTGCATTGCATGGTCATGGCTCTGTAGTGAAGGTTGCAGCCGGTGTCATAGGTAGCTTTTGACTTTGTGGGTCAATTTGCCTGCCTCTGATGGAGCTCTCCTTTCTCTGTGCAGCCTGGCGGGACCAGAGTGCCCATGGAGATCCTGCTCCTGAAGAAAGTGGGCTCAGGCTTCCGGGGGGTCATTCGGCTTTTGGACTGGTTTGAGAGACCGGACAGCTTCATCTTGGTTTTGGAGCGGCCAGATCCCGTGCAGGACCTGTTTGACTTCATCACGGAAAGGGGTGCTCTCCCTGAGGAGCTCGCCCGCAGCTTTTTCCGCCAGGTTCTGGAGGCGGTTCGGCACTGTCATAGCTGTGGGGTATTGCACCGGGATATCAAGGACGAGAACATCCTGATTGATCTGAACAGCGGGGAACTGAAACTGATAGATTTTGGGTCTGGAGCATTACTCAAGGACACAGTGTACACTGATTTTGATGGTGAGTGTCTATTTCCATCCCCTTCTATTTTATCTGCGTAGGGAGGGAAGCCAGGGAAATTCCTCTTTGAAATGGGTTGTTCCCTGCCTGTAAATGTTCAGTAACTTCCCAGCCAAGGAATGTTTTGTTCCCTCCTCCCCCTGCCATTGTCACTTGCTAAATATACTGTTGTATGATCTGCAGCTTTGATACCTTTGGGGTTTTCCTCCCTGCCTTGTATCCAAAAAGCATTTCACAAATGTGTTTGCCCTTTTGTTGGGTGTTAATCACAGGCACTGGTGGTAGCTGCCCATGTCATGCAGGGGTGGCGGGGGGGGGGGCACATGGCAGAAACCGGGTGTGAACTCACAAGAATCTATCTCTGGAGTCCCTGTGAGCAATGAGAGGAGAAAGTTGGGCTCTGGTTCCAGTGGTTTGGTTTTCTCTAGGTCCATCACATCTGTAGCATTTCAGCAGGGATCTGGCTGGTATTCCACCCTCCGGGGGGGTGGTGCAAACAAGATCTGCCTCATTTCGTAGATAGGGAAAGATTGAGTTAAACCTGTCTGCAGCCATGGCTGCTCAGATGCTGGATTCTAACCTAATCTAGCAGCTAGAATGTAGGGGAGGGGATGTTTCCCCCCTAAGGATAAAGAGAAGGGCTCTTGTACAGTTTCTTTCTGTGAGGATGGATGGACATCAATTTGGGGAGGGGATCAAGAGGAGAAGCTGCTGTCTCCGCCATCTCGCTAAATTATTCATTTCACTGGAAAGTTGTGTTTTGTCACGGGATGAATGTTGTGAAATAGGATCTGCAGGAGATCTGCTTACAGCAGGCTCCCTTTCCTCTGCTGCCCAAAGGCACCTGAGTCAGATCTTTGGGGAGGGGGGAGCTATAAACCCAGGGAGGAGTGTTTGACCTTGGAGCAGGGGTGCAGGGATCTGCGTGGGGGACAAATAAAGAGAGCTGCCTTGTGTTGCTGGTGGTAGGCTTTTTTCTGACTCACTTGAAAGGCATATTCAGGGTAGGGCCGTTGACTTTCAAAAAAAAATCACTGTTTGTTGTTGAGGGTTTGTTTTGCTTCTGCTTTGCCGGATGGCTTGGGCTATGCTGCATTTTTTGTTTTTAATTTAACGGTTGATGACAAGGGATGGGTTTGCCCCTCCCAACCACCTTCTCTTCTGCAGAATTTCCCAAGCTAGTGGTGCCCCCTGGTGGGGCATCAGGTCTCTTTTTACAACCCAAAGTTTGTAAACAACAGTCACGTGGCCAGGAACCAGACTAGGAGCTCTGACCTCAGTCTCCTCTTCCTGCCAGAAGGGAAGAGATCAAATACAACAAAGGCAAAGGGCGTAAGCATCTGCAGAGGCCAAAAGCAGGGTGGAATCTGAGTTCCAAGCATAATTATCACATGCACAATTGAACTAACTAAAACCACTCCCTTGATGTTGTACAACAAACCTTTGTCCACAGCTTTGGAGTAGGCTGGCTTTGGCTACTGTTGAGTCAGTCAGGTATAATGCCAAAAAAGGAATAAACTCTTCAAGGTATCTGCCCTTCTTTGGGTTCCACAAGGAAACCCATTTATGAAGAAAGGACTGTAAGGTTGTCTGGGCTCCTTGTAGTGCAGTAGACAAGGCCTCAGCCCTGCCCCAAATGCTCCGTCTACACTGGGTCACCATGAACTGAAGCATCTGCAAGCTGCCTCTCTCTTTACCTCAGTGAGAAATGGTTACATCGACAGCGAGAAAGTCAGGACAACAGTGGCCTTAAGAAACCTGTTCTTTATTGTGGCTTGTATTGCAGCTGGAAAACATGTTTATTTGCACTCCATTTGGTTCTGCTTCATTTGTAGTCTGTGCCCTAGTGCAACTCTGCAATTGCTAAAACTGCTGGGGGCTTCAATCCCACTCAGACTGGGCTGATAGTTAAACAATATTAAGATATTGCAACCTAAATTTGGGGCTGAAGTACCTGACTTGGTCTCTTAAAACCACCCTGATAACACCTGAAAAAAGAATTAATAACTGGTTGCTCTGCTTAAGGTACAAGATGAAATATTTCTGCTAACCATGATCCTCTAATCTTCTCTACAGGAACCAGAGTGTACAGCCCCCCGGAATGGATCCGCTGTCACCGATATCACGGCAGGTCAGCAGCAGTCTGGTCTCTGGGGGTCCTGCTGTATGACATGGTCTGCGGGGATATCCCCTTTGAACATGATGAGGAGATTATTAAGGGTCAGGTCTACTTCAGACAGAGGGTCTCTCCAGGTGAGCACTCTCCTTTGTTGTGTTAGAGTTGGGCAAACAACTGCTTAGCCTGAATGCCACACTGACAAAGTGATAATATGATGCCATAGAGATGCATTACCATCACTTCATGCAACCAGTGAGACGTGCAAGGCATGATTCTGTGATCTAGTGGTCCCTTCTTGTCTTAAACTCAATGAGATGTTTAATGCTATTGAATCCCAGCAAAGTGCGGGGGACCCCGCTGTCTTCTCTGCCTTAGACAGCTGTTTCAGAGCTCACTGTTGTAGTTCACTTCAGCACTTGACTCTCCTGCCGCTTGCTGGGGTCTTTAATGTGGCTACTGCAGCTGGCTGCTGAAGCAGTCTTACAGAAAGTGGAAATGACAAAAGATATTGAACCAAGTAGCTCTCTGGTTTAATCATCTCACTGGGGAAGGGAAAGCTGATTTTTGCTATTAGCCTGGGTGTGAATGGCAGGGGAAGATGGGCTGTTCACGGCTTTTCGTTGCCAATTTGCTCCCTTGTGTATTTTCGGAGTCTCCTTCCAAAGATGGGAACTGGTTCACCCACATACGGGAGCTGGGAGGGGGGGGGGGGGCGTAACTCAGAAACCACACCTAGCCACAGCCATGGTAATCTGTCCTGTGAAGCAAGAAAGGCAGATCCCAAAGCAGACTTGCAGATGGCAAAATAGGGAGGCTTGTTGTAGGCTTCACAGACATTACTCAGCAGCAGATTGTCACTGACTGCTTGTTTTCTCTCCCCAGAGTGCCAGCACCTCATTAAATGGTGTCTGGCCTTGAGGCCCTCCGAGAGGCCATCCTTTGAAGACCTTCTAAATCATTCTTGGATGCAAGACGTCCTCTTGCCACAGAAAACGGCAGAGATCCACCTGCACAGTCTAATTCAGGAGTCTGGCAAATAGCAGCTCCTCTCATCCATTGGGTGTAAAAGAAAAAACTCTCACCAGTAACTGTCTGCCTGTTACATGGGAACATGCATATCTCATTCCAGAGCTCAGCTAACTGGAGAATCTTCTGAGAGGCTGGAGGTTACCATCCATCCCAGGTGGACTGGTCTTGAACTCGTTAGGTCCTGCCTTACTTGATGTCTTGCCAGTAGACTTTTTTGATGTCTTATGGGCACATCCATGAGTGTCCCTGACCTGCTGAGTCCTGGAATAGGAACTGAGCAAGGACCAGAGAATTAGCAAGAAAGTTTCGCTTGGGGAAACTGGCTGTGGAGAGGGAGGGAAGGTACTGATTTGAATACCTGTCTTATTCACTGTGTCACCGTGTTCTGAGTGCCTTCAGTTGCGATCTGGGCTGTGCTGGGGGAAATACTTGAATCTTCCTACACCTCTGCTTCTCCAAGATTCACCTGGGTTTATTTTATATTCCCCTCCTTAAGGAACAGGTCAGAAGCAGCCATGGGTGAAACCAGTGCACCCTGGCTAGTTGTTTCTGAGGTATGCTGTCTAGCAGAAACTTTTCTTCCTCAGCTCTTTGCTTTGAGTCTCAAAAGCTGGGGCGTCCTCACAGATGCACAAACAATGCAACCCAATAGAGCTGTAAATGTGTACAGAATTATACAGGAGCGAAGCTTGGTGTACAGAGGACTGTAGTTTATAATGGTAACGTTTTTACTTTTTTTTTGTTTTTAACTTATTTTCAGGGGGTTGGGTTATTTTTTGTTTGTTTGTTTGTTTTTAAGGAAAATGTCCGAACCTGTAGGATAACTTATTTATTTATTTATAATTCATGTGGGTTCAGAGCCCATGCCTGGCTTCCATAGCTGCTGATCTGGTTTCCAGTTGGGGTCTCCCCACCCGACTGCACTCCCTTCTTAAAATGCTCTGTTAACATCTCACCACTGTGTGGAGTGGCTGACTGCTTCCCAGCTGTCTGTAAATAGTTCCGGCTGCCGGTGTTCCTCTTCCACGCGTGTGTTCAATTGTTTTAAAGGCATTTCCACGGGTATTTGTCTGGGCTGCGGGACGTCATGTGTATATAGCACTGGTTTTGCCGAGCTGTCGGGGAAGGTACCCTGGACTCCAACACTGTCAAGCCTGTATATGTCATCAGTGTGTAGTCTGCTGCTTTTGTTAATAGTTAATATTGTACAGGGGAATTCAGAAATCCTATTTTTTTTATACATGCGGTTTTAAATAAAAATGAATCACTTGACTTAACCTGAGACCTCTTCTCTTTCTGGTGGAGTAAAACTGCCAGTTTCACAGCGCAGCGAAGCGGTGCTGTCGAAACTCAGGACCCTTCATAACGTGATCCAAACACCGAGAGCACCACCAAAGCGCGCGGCTCTCGGAGCAGGAGATGAGTAAGCTACAGCTAGAGATAGCAGCCCAAACCACAAAGCTTGAATTCACATGTCCTCAAAGCCGTGTCACTCAGATGCAGTGTTTTGGTTCAGCCCGTTAAAGGTGCCAGTTATTAGTGTTGGATCTGAACTGGTGCACTCTCCATGCCAGATGTCCTGGTTCTGGCCATCTCTGGCAGCCTTCTTCACTGAAGTGTGAGATCAAAGGTGTATGGCTGAGGCATAAAGTATGTACATACCGTTTCCATTCATGCCTAGTCGTGTGTGAACAAAGCAGGTAAATGTCAGTGCTGCATTGATGATGCAGTATGTTACCCATGCACGTGGCACACTGGATGCTGACCATCCATGTCTGGGCACATGGGGTTTCAGTAACCGATCCTGTGTGGCAGGCTCTGGAGGCATCTGATTCGTTACATACTATCACCATCTTCAGCCAGGCTGGGGCTGGCCCAGAGCCACGGGAGCTGTTGACGTCCAGACTAGGAGAACGCGGTCGTTTTCACACTCTTCAGCACAAATAAGCTGGGCTTCCCCTCGTTAAACTACAGCGACCACACGGTGCAGGCAACGGCCTCTTGGTGTGAACAGTAACTTGTGCAGCACTGAGTTAGCGGCAACGTTTAAAACTCTGCTTTACCCTGGTGGAGACAGGAGCTATTCTTTACCTGTTACGTTTCAGGGTGTCTGCGGGTTGAATGGAACAGTGTGCTCCACCTGGCTGTAATATTCACGGTGTTGTCTAAAACCTATGCTGTTGGTTCAAGTGTGGGGCTGTGTAACGTTAAGAGATGGAGCAGTGACTGCAAGCATTGTTTGCACAGTGCACTTCTTTTTAAAACCCTGTTGGTTGTAGCTTCCTGGGGAAATATTTGACCCTCTCGGCACTGCTAATCTCCAGCAAGGTGCCTGCCACCAAGTGAGCACTGGGGTTGCCTAGAGTCTTCTAGGTATGGCGCTGGACTACAAGCATGAGCAGCAGGATATAGGAGTTGTATTCCTGCACTGCAACTTCCTTGCTGTGTACCCCGGGCCAAGTCATTTTCTGCTCTATGCCTCAGTTTCCCCATCTGTAAAGAGTCCTCTGTACAGCCCTTGCAGGTCCCTTTGAGGAAAGGCATTAGTGAGTTAATTTTTTTTTTTTTTGTAGGTGGGCTGAACAAGAAAGCTCAGCTCCACATCTTCAAAGGCTGGGGGCTACTGAGCTCTGTGGTTTTCATTTAACTGCAGGCTCTTGTGCTAGACCAAAACAAACTTTATAACTCCTTATTTTGAGAAAGTCCATCTCACACGTTTAGGGCAGCAAATGAGTCTGTCTCTTGCAGCGAGTGAAATTTAGCCGGGCGCAGTTACAGTATCACAGCAAACTGCCCCCCACTGAGTGGAGGCTCTCCCTCCTTCCCGTAAACACACTGCTCAACTGCTATTCCACTTCTTAGAAACCTCACCACAGAAAGGCCAAGTCAGATCAGAGTGTCAAGCCCTGCAGGGACCGATGCAATGATAGTCACTATGCTTCCTGCTGCAGTTTATGTCTATTGCCCGGCCAGGCCAGCTCAGTAGGAGGGAAATGCTGTCAGGGAGACATGACATCCAAATGGCGCAGAGTACCAAGGAGTGCATAGAGCCTAATTAGGCCCTTTGTCAGGTAGGCATAACTCTCACTGAGGCTGGGAGTTAAATCCATCTAAGATCCTGGTTCAGGAAAACATTTAAACGTGTGCTGAAGCCCTGGGAAGTCAATGGCACCTAACTGGGTATGTTTACACTGCAGCTGGGAACACCCTAGAAAATAGCAGGGTGGACATCTTGGAACCTGTGGAGGCTAGCGTTAGCCACACGATCTCAGACCCCGTGGGTAGAATGGGCTTGAGCTCAGGGGGCTAGCTAGAGCCTCTGACAGCACCAGGCAAAAATTCCAAAGTCCTGCCCCAGCATGCACTGGCTTGGCTTTTCTGGAAGCTGCTCTCTTCTTCAGTTGTTCCAAAATCTTGGCAGCTAGGTGGGGGACGTACCCAACACAGTGTTGATAGCCCTGATGGGCAACAGAGATGCAACAAAACCTATTGGCACTATTCTCCGCTTTGGCAGGTCTGGAGGTTCCTGTGCTTTATTAGAGAGGTTATTCCGCAAAGCAAGGTGCACCTGCAGTCTGGGCTGGCACCTGTGCTCGCTAACCTCACTCTGCCTGGCTATTGTCCACAATGTGCAACTGCACTGCTAAGCTCCAGTTCCTACACTGTCCCCCAGAAGGTGCTGCTCAAAACCAGTGCTTCCTGGGATGTGACGTAAATAGTTTTGTGGCAGCCTACGTCCTAGATAGAGGAGCTGCGTAGTTATGTCAGTAGTGTGGTGCTGTATTTGTTTACTCTTACCTGGCAACCATGCAACAATTTGCTTAGGCTGCATGCCAAAGATCTGTGCTGCCGATCCTGCTAGAGGCCCCTACTGGCAGAAAGTCCACGGGCGGGAGGGCGTAGCAGGAAAAAGCAGCCACCGCCTCTTCCATCAGATAGGGAGTCAGCCCAGGTGAGTGTATAGGCCAAAAAGTCATCAGTGCGTGGTCTACTTGAATGCATCCTCTCAGCAGCATCTGCCACGGGGCTCTTACAATACCCTGATCATAGCTTACAGCTGTCCCAAGTGCCTAAATCCCTTTTTAAAATGAGAGCAAGGCTCCTAAATCAGTTAGGTGTTGCAATGCTGAGCCCCGCAATGCCTAAATACCTTTCAAAAGCTGGCCTTATGTCAGGCTTTTCATCCCTCGAGCTTCAAGTGCCTTCCCTATATACTATACGTCAAGATCTTTCTCTCCCTTTTACAGATGAGAAAACTGAGGTAGAGGGAGATGACATGACTTGCTCAAGGTCATTTGGTGAGTCGGTCGCAGAGCTGTGGAAAGGCCCAGTTCTGCCGACTCCCAGTTCCCACATCCTGTGGCTCCCTGTTGCAAAATAAAAGCCTGGGAAGAACCTAAAACACAAATATAAACGATGGGCTTTGGGGGGTTTATTCAGGACTTGAACGCACAGCCTGGGAAATGCAGCAACAGCAAGAGAAACACTGAATTACACAACAGAGGAAGGAGATTATACAGGTAATGGTCTCTCATCTCCACCAGTAGGAAATATGTGAAAATGGAGCCCAACGCAGTGCTCCGAAACCTCCCCTCACATGCCTTTCCGAGCAGTGGAGCTCAACCTAAACTTGGGCGGTTCTGACACGTTCTTAGAGATCCGCCTCAGCCTGAGCGACAGCCTTCCTTTCCCTTTGCTGTCAATAATCAGCAGGGCATATGTGACAATGAAGGAGAGCCAGAAGCAATCCATGGGGATCCTGGTGGCCAGCCCAAACCACTCCAGGGGGCTGAGGGAAAACCAGGCTTCTTTGGAGACCTGGTAAGCCAGGGCCACGACGAAGCAGTTAGCCAGGTCGTAGAAGGTGATCCATGCGACATAGGCGAACAACCCCCTGTAGTGCCGCTTGTGGACTGAGTAGATGAGGAAGACACACACCGGGTAGGTCATGATGGCCAGCGTGATGGCTGTATAGTAGCAATACGGTAGCATCTTCCCCAGCTTGGTCATGTTAAAGGGCTTGATTTGCGCCATGTCAGTCATTGCTCGTTCAAAGTGGCCAAACTCAAAGATCAGGTACATGTTGGTCACTAGGATCATGTAGACAGCAGCGACAATGGCCCCGGCCTTGGGGGTCATGCCACAGAACCCCCCCGGGCACAAGATGATCATGTTTTCTCCACAGGCAACTTCGCTGGCCAAGGAAACCGAAGGAGCGTCGCAGAGTAGAAAGGCAAGCGAGGAAAGACGTCGGCGGGGCTTGTGTTAGGTATGGAGCCAGTGAGCCCACGGCTGTGCTGGAAAGGAAAAGGATCAGGCTGAAACATCGTGTGGTGGGAGATCGTCGTTTGGACTCCCAAGGAGAATTGGTTAGCGTGTGCACACACACACACACACACTAACCCCATCTCACACACACACCCTCTGTAACTCCATCTCTCTCTCTCTCACACACACACACTAACCCCATCTCACACACACACCCTCTGTAACTCCATCTCTCTCTCACACACACACTAACCCCATCTCACACACACACCCTCTGTAACTCCATCTCTCTCTCTCTCACACACACACACTAACCCCATCTCACACACACACCCTCTGTAACTCCATCTCTCTCTCACACACACACACTAACCCCATCTCACACACACACCCCATCTGTAACTCCATCTCTCTCTCTCACACACACTAACCCCATCTCACACACACACCCCATCTGTAACTCCATCTCTCTCTCTCACACACACACTAACCCCATCTCTCACACACACACACACACACTGTAACCCCATCTCACACACACACCCCATCTGTAACTCCATCTCTCTCTCACACACACACACACACACACTGTAACCCCATCTCACACACACACCCCATCTGTATCTCCATCTCTCTCTCACACACACACACTAACCCCATCTCACACACACACCCTCTGTAACTCCATCTCTCTCTCACACACACACACTAACCCCATCTCACACACACACCCCATCTGTAACTCCATCTCTCTCTCACACACACACACTAACCCCATCTCACACACACACCCTCTGTAACTCCATCTCTCTCTCACACACACACACTAACCCCATCTCACACACACACCCTCTGTAACTCCATCTCTCTCTCTCTCACACACACACACTAACCCCATCTCACACACACACCCCATCTGTAACTCCATCTCTCTCTCACACACACACACTAACCCCATCTCACACACACACCCCATCTGTAACTCTCTCTCTCTCTCTCTCTCTCACACACACACACACACACACACACTGTAACCCCATCTCACACACACCCCCCCTCTGTAACTCCATCTCTCTCTCTCTCACACACACTAACCCCATCTCACACACACACCCCATCAGTAACTCCATCTCTCTCTCACACACACACACACTAACCCCATCTCACACACACACCCTCTGTAACTCCATCTCTCTCTCTCTCACACACACACACTAACCCCATCTCACACACACACCCTCTGTAACTCCATCTCTCTCACACACACACACTAACCCCATCTCACACACACACCCTCTGTAACTCCATCTCTCTCACACACACACACTAACCCCATCTCACACACACACCCTCTGTAACTCCATCTCTCTCTCTCTCTCTCTCTCACACACACACACACACACACACACACACTGTAACCCCATCTCACACACACACTCTGTAACTTCATCTCTCTCACTCACTCTCTCACACACACACACACTGACTGTAACGCCATCTCACACACACACACTCTGTAACTCCCCCCCTCTCTCTCTCACACACACACACTGTAACCCCATCTCTCACACACAGACACACAACTCTGTAACCCCATCTCTCTCTCTCTCTCTCACACACACACACACACTGTAACCCCATCTCTCTCTCTCACACTGTAACCCCATCTCACACTCACACACACACACTGTAACCCCATCTCACTCACACTCACACACACACACACTCTGTAGCCCCATCTCACCAAGATTCCTGCTAAACCAAAACTTGGTTATGTCCCCCATGATCCTATGTGCTCTTGACCGCGTTCCACATCCCCCAACCCTCAAGTGCAGAGAAGGGTTCCCAGCCCCCTTAATCAACAACAAGCCATGCTCCTGAGCTCCTGCATTGAGAGACCTGCCTGCTTTAAAGGGGGCCCACTCTAGTCCCCTTTTAGAAACAGTGAAGGGGACAGGTGGTTGATTGCTCGAGTTCCTGTGGAACTAATTTTAATGCTGGTGAGATTAAATTTAATTGTGTTTACCGAATAATTAATGATGTTAGGTGCCTAAGCCCTTGCATAGGCCTCCTTATTATTTTAATCTCAATAACATAGAGTCTAGCAGTTTCCCAGCTGTTGGCGGCCTGGTGGATAGAGCACTTAGGAGATTTGGGTTCTACCACCTCTACCACTGGCCTGCTGGGTGATCTTGGGCAAGTCACGTCCCTCTCCGTGCCTCAGTTTCCCCACCTGTAAAATGGGGATAATGCTACTGTGCCCTCCCTTGTCAAGCACTTTGAGAACGACAGATGAAAAGTGCTAGATTAGAGTGAGGTCTTTATTATTATTTCATTAAAATCACCAAATATATGTTGAATCAATTATTTGCTGCAATGTAACCACTTAGCTCTAGATTGCAGGCCCCTTGAGCCAGCTCTATACTGACACAGACATTTAAAAAAAAAAAAAAAAAAGCATTGCAAAATAAAATAAAATAAATTAAAAGAAAAGGTGCAAAGCCAAGCCTGCAGGCTGATTCCTCAGCGGGGCTGAGCGCCCACAGCTCTCCTGGAAATCCACAGACCATGTTTTCCAGATTCATAAGAGCCCAGCAGGACCTGCTCTCTGGGCCAGGTTGACCAAATTAGCTCAGTGCTCAGAAGCTCCCATTGTGGTGCTCTGGCCAGATTTCTAGGCTATGACTGCCAGCAATTCCCACTGAACTCAAAGGGCCAAAGCCTGGAGCTTTAATCAAGCAAACTCCCATCAGTGTCAATGGAAGTTTGTTTGAATGGGGACATCCGGAAATAGGCCTTTATATTTCGTCTCCATCTTTCATTCCCACCAACAGGAGGCATTTCCAGCCCCTCAAAGGTTAGACTCAGTGAGCAGGTCAGGGCTAACGTACCTCCTTCTGAGAGAGAAAAGGGAGGAGACCTGGTGGATGGATCGGCTGCGGTATCTTTGCACCGGCTGGAAATGATGCCTCGCCACAGTGCCACGGACCTTAGCCGTTAATAGCTGAGAGACCATGTGCTCTTCCCATTGGGACCCTGCTCTGCTAAAGGAATAACTCCTCCAACTACTCAGCTCACCAGGAACCTATAAAGTAAAGGGAACACAGGAATTGCCAGATGGGATCAGAACCAAGGTCCATCTAGTCCAGGATCCTTTCTCCAACAGTGGCCAGTGCCAGATGCTTCAGAGGAAGATGCAAACAAACAAACAAAAACCAGAAGGTAGCAGTGGGCTAATCTAACAGTTAGACACTAACTATGGCCAAACAGAAGGCACCTGACCCAAATATTGGCAGAAACCAAATTATCCACCTGCCTAGAGCCAGAAAAAGGTAAGCTGCTTCCCCCTGCTGGAGACCAGCACCTAGGACAGGGGCCTGGGGGAGGACTTGTCTCCATGGCCAAGAAATCAGTAGTGCCTCCTTGGTCTGTTCAGGCAATGAAGAGATTTTTGACCCCACATGGGGCAGGGATGCATTACTGCCAGCCCTAGATCCTGCACTTTAGGATGGGGAGTGACTCCGTTTGGCTTCCTCCCTTAAAAGAAGCTAAAAAGAATTCAGGCCCCCCCATCATGCACACTCTTAACAGATGTAAAGTTATGCACCTGCTCAAGTGTTTTCAGGATCAGGGCCTTAGATTATAGGTTCACTGGGGCAAGAATGGCAGTATTGTCAACTCCCATCATTTTATCGTGAGACTTGCGATATTTGGTGTTTTTCTTAAAGCCCCAGCTCCTGGAGGCAAGTGATTTGGTGAAAATGTTGACTTCTGTTTAAAAAAAAAATTTCTAGCCCTCATGGTTGTGGAGAAAATCCAGAAAACGTTACCCGACTTCTGCCTAAAGGCAAGACAAAGAACCCATGTTTATTCATTTTAAAAACCACGATTTTTAAGCCAATCTCATAATTGTTGGGGCCTGACTCTCAATTACTCTGTACCACTGAGAATGTTTCCAGCTGGGAGAGTGGAACTAGTCTAATCAGTTTCACTTTCGGCCTCTGTGCCTTACCCCAAAGCTGCAAGGTTTGGGTGGCAAATCCTGCAGAGGAATTGTTAACAGCCACATACAAGTGGCTTTCATTGCAACTTTAAAAAAAATTTCTATCGAAGTCAGGTTTGAGCAATTCCCATTCCCCCTTTCCACACTTTAAAAAAAAAAAAAAGTTCTGGGGGCCATCTTAGGTTGGTGTATGTGGATTCCAAAGGGACCCAAATAAATGGAAATCTATTAATTTGTATTACTGTATCCCTTCTGCCAAAGAGCGCCGTCCCAGACCACAGGGTACGTTATGAGAGCACCTGCAGGCCCCAATCAAGACCAGGGCTGTGTGAGTCTGTTTGTGTGGACTCTATTCTTATTTGTGTTGTGTATGTGGGGCCCAGGGCCCCATCGTGCTAGATGCTGCACATATATATACACAATAGACAACGCCTCTCCCAGAGAGCTGACAATCTCAATAGATGGGGCAGCAAAGAGTGGGAGAGAGGAAAGGTACAATTAGCCCCAGGTCACCCGTGAGAAACTGAGGCCCAGACAAACTTGCCCAAAGTCGCTGTTTGACAAGGTCTGTTATTCAGCTCAGGGAGCCTTTGACGGGGCTGCTATCACAGGAGCGATGAGCTCCTTGTGGCACTGATACCACTCCGGCACTGATCGAACATAAGATGGCCTGATAAGGTTTTATTCCAGCCTAGTCAACGGCTTCCTGAGGCATTCATGGACAACATAAGTACCAGTGCATCTGAGAGTGTTACGTGAGACGGCTTCCCAAGAGGGGGTGTCAGAGGATGACAGTATGGAGAGGGTAATATCTGGGAACTCTACTGGCAGGAAGTGCTTGATGAGAGAGGCCTGGTGGGAATGAATAAAGCCTCAGTGTTCCACTGTCTTGGCTCTTTCTCTCGTTTTATGCTGGAGCCATCAACAGTAAACAGCCTTTGGAACTGTGTTTGTACAGCGCCTAGCACAGGGGGGCCCTGCTCCCTGGGCACGCCCCCGCCCACGGTACCAATAATAACTAATCATCATGAGCCGACGTACGCTCACTCGCCCCCCGCGCTCCCTTAGCTGCCGGACCGTGTCTCGTCAGCTTCGTCTCAGAATCCTTCTCAATGCAAACCCTGGGCCAGCGTGAGCCCGGAGTAACTCTTGACTTCGCGGGCGTCACATGTAGGCCAGAGCCCCTCTTCGCTTGGAGGCTTATACCGGCGTCACTGAAAGCACATCGGGCCTAGCGTACCCGTCCGTGCCACACTGAGAGAGTGGCACCAGTTCCCCTAAATACTCCCTCCGTTGGCCCTTACCCTCACCCCCGCCAGCCGTAAATACCTGACCCCAGTGGGAGCTCCCTAACCGCTCGCATGCTTTTTATTCCGTCCCATCCCTCCCTACCATGGTTACCCCCAGAACCAGCGTTACCATAAACTTTGTAGTATTCCCTCCCCACTCTGTGCTTACTCGTGACGGACCTGGGCTGGAGACGAGGCTTTCGAGCTGAGGGCTGGAGCGATCTCTAGGACTTCTGGTTCTTTTAATGGGGGCTTCCTCCCTTCCCTCTTGCTCTGCTTCGGCCTGTGGCCAGCTTCCCCCCATCCTAATCTGTCAATGAGACTCAGCTGTGGAGGGCTTGATGGGGGAATTTAGTCTCAGTAGGGCCTTGCCTTCTCCACTGAGGCTGCTGACCAGGTGGCCTGAGTCACTGCTGGTTGTGGTGTTTGTGTGAAGCGAATGCCTGGCTGCTGGGAATTGGGCTGAGCCCCACCAAACTGATGTCACACAGGATTGGGGAGCTGGCCTCAGACAGCTGGAGCCTGGCTCCCTTTGCTGATCAGTGCCTTTCCTCAGCTTGCAGGTGGTATTTCATCCCCTTAGGTGCCTGAATGAGCTCATTGGAAAACCACGTCCCAGTTGCGGATGCTGAGCCCTTGACTATCTGTCTGCGAGTTCATTTGCCGGTCTAGCCCCATGAGGGCCCTCTGCCCTGGGGTGCATTTCACCTGTCATGGGAAAACCAGGATTTGGGCAGAATAAAACCTTAAAGTCAAACTTTTCCTTTCCCGCCCTGCTGCGAGATGACAAGTAAGGGATTAAAATCTGAGCACCACCTTCCTTTGGGGGGCAGTAATTGGGATGCTGGCTTAGCCCATCAGAGAGGAGGGGAATGTCTTGTAACTAGGGCTGATTTCATCGGAGTCGTTCCCAAACAATTTC
This sequence comes from Eretmochelys imbricata, assembly GCF_965152235.1. NCBI lineage: Eukaryota > Metazoa > Chordata > Testudines > Cheloniidae > Eretmochelys > Eretmochelys imbricata. The sequence goes on along the minus strand of NC_135592.1, from coordinate 12,210,180 downwards.
CCCAAGGAACAAAGCCTGTGGGGCCAATCTATGGTGAAACCAGAGGTAAAATTCCTAGTGAGAGGGAATTTTCTCTATCTCCTGTCCTGACCTATCCTCTCCATCCTCCTTATCACCCTATCCAGCCTGGATTGCGAAGGACCCAATTCAGTGACCACTGACATGAAAAGGAATCTTTCTACAGACTTCAGTGGGAGTTGGGGCAGACCCTGAGCACATAGACCAGATTGTCAAGCCTGTCCCCTGGTTCAAGGAGGCTACGTTCCCCGGGGCATGGTAAGCAGGCCTGATTTCAGAGATGCTGAGCACTTACAGCCCCCATTGGCTTCTGCTGCACTTACAGGTGCCTCATGCTTCTGAAATTCAGGCACCAAGGTGTCCTGAACCTGGAGGTGACTCGAGTCGATGGCCGCTTCAGAAACCATTGACCTTTGGACTCACTGTGCCAGAGTTTCCCCCTCTGCAAACCGGGACTAGTAATACAGATCTGACCGCCCGCTGATTGTGAAGTTGTGAGGTTTCGTGCATTCATGGTTTGCAAAGGGCTATGAGCAAAGCGGTGTTGTCTCTCGGTGACGTGATTTGTGTTCACGTCGTTTGCGGTGCATGGTGAGTTTGCTAACCAGATGGAAGGGAAGGCTGAGCTCCAGCTGCAAAAGCTGGTTGCAGATTTTGATCAGCCTAATCTTTGGGGGGGATGTGTTTTGATCTCAAGTCTTTTCCTGCCCGTTATAAAGAGAGGGGCCGTTTATGAAAGTGAGATGCCGACTGCCAGATGTTGAGGATTTGGAAGTGGCGGGGGGGCAGTGACTCAGGCTGATTGCTATGTAAGACGTCACGAGGATGATCACTGCTAGTACCTTGAGCCCCTGTTAGAAACGGGACACGTTGGAAATAAGACATGCATTTGTCATAATGTGGGCGATTAACCACTGGCACAAGTGGCCAAGGGAAGGGGTGGATTTTCCATCTCTTGATGTTGTCCAATCAGCCCTGGGTGCCTTTCTGGGAGATATGCTTTAGCCAAACACAAGTTACTAGGCTCACTATAGGAGTAACTGCAGTTCTCTAAGCAGTGATTCGCAACTAGGGATCTGCAGCCCCCTGGGTAGCCGTGAGCAGGTTTCAGGGGATCTGCCAAAATAAACCCGGCTTCAGCCCCAGGCGGTGGGACTCGGGGAGGGAACGCTACCTCCGCCCCTTTACTCACCTCAGCAGGCCACCCTGCCTGTGGGTCAGCATCAGCAACGAGTTTCACACTAAGTAAGTAAAACAAAAATAATATTCCCTTTTTTTATTTTTGTACCTCTGTGGCACAGGTGGGCCCAGGAGTTTTTATAGCATGTTGTGGGGGCCTCAGAAAGAAAAAGGTTGAGAACTCATGATATAGAGGAGGTCAGACTAGGTCAAGGGTTCTCAAACTGGGGGTCGGGACCCCTCAGGAGGTCGCAAGGTTATTACATGGGGGGTCGTGAGCTGTCAACCTCCACCCCACACCCCATTTCACCTACAGCATTTGTAATGGTGTTAAATATATAAAAAAGTGTTTTTAATTTATAAGGGGGGGGTCACACTCAGAGGCTTGCTATCTGAAAGGGGTTACCGGTACAAAAGTTTGAGAACCACTGGACTAGGTGATTTAACGGTCCCCTCGGACCTTAAAGTCTATGGAAGTATGAAACTCTGAAGCTTTCTGTTCTAATAGGACTCAAGAGGAAGCATGCATGCCCCCTACTTTGCCCCTGCCTTGGAGAGGCTGATCTCGCTGCAGCTGGGAGCCACAAAATTAACTTTCAATTTTCTCTTGGCTTTAAGTACTTTCCCCTGCTTGGCAGGGCGCAGGAGGGGGAACTGATTCTTGTCCCTTCACTTTCAGTCTTGCTCAGAAACGAAAGTTGGCCTTTGCCTTTGGCCAACTTCCAGCTGGGAGGCTCCTGCTGGCTGGTTCAGAAGAAAAGAGAAGCTCTGTAAGGTGTATAGCGCAGGGGAGTGTAGGTGGCCTGGCTTCTTATCAGCTGTAGAATTGCACTGCCCTCTGGTGTTAGCGTGTCCCATTGAGGCATTGAAACAAAGAGCCAGATTTTCATGTGCTCAGTGCTTGGGTCGTCTGAAAACCTGACCTCAGAGGTGTCTGCTGAGCTCTAGAAAATCTGTCCTCAGAATCCTTGTCTAACTTTAAAGAAGACACTTCCTCACTTGAATGTTCAAGAGAAACATGAGGGGCCATTCTCCTTCACCTCACACCGCATGTAAATCATTCACGCTCATGCACAGGGGGCCAGCGATGCCAGCAAATCAGCCCGCCAGCAGTTTATACTTACTTTCTGCTCACTTAGCCCTGGTGTAAGTGACCACGCCTGGTGCAGGGCAATGGAGAATCAGACCCATTCTCTTCTTGAATTGTTATACAAATAATTTTGCCCACCTAGAACACCTTCCTTCTCATGTCCTCCCAGCACTTTTGAGAGTATCGAAGGAATCCTCTTGACACAGGCCTGCATTATTATCCCCACTTTACAGATGGGGAAACTGAGGCACAAAGCGGGGCAGTGACTTGCCCTCAGTCAGACGGACAGGTTGACACTTGAGTTTTTACCTTGAATAAATTGATTGCTAATTATCTCAAGGCAATTAATATCTGTCTGCACAGGCTAGTTTGAATGCTCCCCAAATACATATTCCAGAATTGCAAATGTTTGTTTTGTTTTCAGCCTGTAACAAAAGTTTAGGGCAGTGATACTCAGACCTCAGTGGTTCAGGAGCAATCAACATTACTCAAAAGAGACACAGTTGTGTGAATGATGGGGAAATATATATATTATTCTCACAGCAAATAAGTTAATAACTTAGTGCAAGTCAGAAACTTAATTGGTTAATAAGGTAGTAAAAGCATCCTGATTGATTAATAACTTAGATTGGTTAATAATTCAGTTACACAATGTTTTAACACTGTGTGCTGCAAAGAGCTGCAGGAGACCCATTAAAGAACCACTCGTGGCTCGCAAGCCTCCGTCTGAGTCTCACTGGTTTAAGGAGGGTCCAGACTGGCCTTCGCAAAGGTCTTAGCTGCCTTGATGGACTCAAAGGAACAAACTTGAGCGTGGGCCAGCGCGCAGATGAAGGTTATGACAGAGAGTCCAGGAGGCCCAGCGTCCAGCTCTTTGCTTTAGCAGCCAAACCACCCCTCCTCATTGACTTACAAAACAAAGTAGGAGAAATAAACCTGGGTCCAAATTTTCAAAAGTGGCCGCCTTGGGAGACTTAGGACCTGATTTGCAGAGGCTCTGAGCTCCCTTGAGGGGATCGTGTCATTGAACATCATACGACAGGATCCGTTTTCAAAGGAGCTCGACTTCCATTTAGAGACTCAAAAGCAGAGGCCATGGTTCTCAATGGGAGCTGTGAGGGGCTGAGCATGTCTGCAAACTTGGCCCCCTCCTTAGATGTCTACCCGGGAGCTGCGCTCTCAGGAAACGTTGGCACCAATTGTGGGTGCTGAGGGCTTGAAAAAGCTGGCGAATAGTGCAGCCAGGCCAAGGGACAGAGTTAAGGGTGCCTGGGAAATGTTCGCTTTGGAACGCCCTGGCGTGGGGTGCCTGGCTTTGCAGCGTTTGTGTTCTCTTCATGAACACAGCGATTGTAATGCAATGTTTACGGTGTTGGATTTTGTTGTTTTTATTCTGAGAGAGAGAGGAAAAGAAAATTGATACAGAAAAGAAATTCCATAATGTGGAACTAGTTGCTGGGCAATGGTAAAGTGTAGAGTCCTGGACAAAGGTCCTGATCCGAAGTCATCAGAGAAGAAGGATGAGCCGGTGGTTATGGCATCAGTCTAGGAACTGGCCTCTGCTCAAGTCCCTGTTAGCTGGCTTGGCTGGTAATTGTATCCCTGCGGGAGGCAGCCACAGACACACAGGAAATGCCAGGGTAAAGTCAGCACTCCAGCAAGTTTCCTGGGGCTGGCAAGCTTTTGCTGCAGGCTCCCACTGACCGCCTCTAACTTCACCCCTCCCATAGAGCAGGAAGCTTTCTTCCCTTCCCTCAACAGCAGATTCAGCACAAGTGGCGTAAACCCCCTGGCTGATCAGCTCCTTGGAGAAGCAGCCACAAAACCTACACCCACCTAAAAACTAAAGTCCAGCAGCTCTATAGTCGGTACTTGCACTCCCGCTCCGCAGGACAGGGGCAGGGAGATCAACACGTCACTTGTATCACACATTCACATTCAGAAGATTTTCCCCCCTTTAAAAAAAAGGGGAGTGCATGGGGAGGTATGGTTCTGCTTGTTTTTTAACCTTGGAAATATCAACAATGGAAAGTTCCTTCCTGCTCTTGGTGGATAATTCTTTGGAGATCTCAACTGTGTAGTGTCTCTTCCTTCCCCACTCCTTAATGAAAAGGTGTGGGATCTTTAACAAAGATGCCCCAAATGTTTCTCCCACGTTTGAGTTCCATAGATCATAGAATATCAGGGTTGGAAGGGACCTCAGGAGGTCATCTAGTCCAACCCCCTGCTCAAAGCAGGACCAATCCCAAATTTTTGCCCCAGATCCCAAATGGCCCCCTCAAGGATTGAACTCACAACCCTGGGTTTAGCAGGCCAATGCTCAAACCACTGAGCTATCCTTCCCCCCCCTACAAGGCTAACAGCCCTCCAATCTCCAAGAGAGTTTCCGGGTTTAAAAAACCCCTGAATGTCTAATGTAAAACAAAAACAAGTAGGGGGGGGAAACCTTCACTGAGACACAAACACATCCATCCCAGATGTTCCAAAAGAAGATCCAGAGACACAGATGAAAAACCAGGACATATGATGTATGTCTACACTGTAATGTAAGCCCAGGGTTAGTAGAACTTGAGTAAGCAGACACTGGGTTTGTTCACCTAGGGCTGGAGCATCTACATTCATTGCTAACCCCATTTTAGGAAATGTTGAACCCTAGGTCCCAACCTGAGGCTCCAGCATCTACATTGCATTGTGCAGGCTCGACTCCCACCACCCATATCCCAGACTTCCTAGCACCCTCCCAGAAGGTGGCCACTCTAGCCCTTTGTTCATGATGCATTGTGGAAAAGTTAACTGTTCACCAAACTTGACTGTTCAGAGGACAAAGAAAGTCGACCCCTGTGATTGTGGGATACTTTTGGTGGGCTCCAGTCCAGTGGGACTGCATCCGCACTGAAAAGCAATAGGGCTTGAATCCCTGTGTCCTGACTTGACACAGACTCAGACCCTGCACACCTGGAGGGTCCTGGGTCCGAGCCCTGGGTCAGTGCAATTTCTGTGTAGATGAAAGGGGGGTTAGGCTTGAGCCAGAGTTCAAAATCTGGGTTGACATTGCAGTGTAGACATGCCCATGGTCACTTTAGGTATGTTAGGTGTATGGAGGGTGTCTTCAGATTTGGGGTTTAAGCTCACGTCCATCTGACTGCCTGCAAAGTTGCATTTGAGATCATTTTAGTTAGCACGTTTCAGCACATTCTTATTTGCTAGTGAACACCATGTCACGGAGTCCCCGGGCGATGCTCTGGAACTGCTCCCTGCAAAGCCAGGCAGGACTCAGGGGGAGTCTCCTCTCTGGGAGCATACTGTCTTCAGGGCAAGAAGCTCACACACGGCTTCCACCTTCCTGGGTCCGACCTCGGAGCATTCAGCCTCCTCTGCTCCTCCATGCGCTTCCCACAGCGAGTCCGCCCAGGCGGGGTCCTGGGGAAGCCAGAGGGTCCTGCCCCCCAACTCCGCAGTCAGATGTGACTCTTAGCCAGCCAGTAAAACAGAGGTTTATTAGATGACAGGAACATGGTCTAAAACAGAGCTTTTCGGTACAGAGAACAGGACCCCTCAGCCGGGCCCATTTTGGGGGCAGTGAGCCAGACAACCGCGTCTGCACTTCACTCCACGGGAGCCAGCCCCAAACTGAAAACTCTCTCCAGCCCCTCCTCCTCTGGGCTTTGTCCCTTTCCCGGGCCAGGAGGTCACCTGATCTCTTTGTCTTCAACCCTTTAGCTCTCACCTTGCAGTGGGGAAGGGCCAGGCCATCAGTTGCCAGGAAACAGGGTGCTGGCCATTCTCTGTGTCCAGACCCCTGCACACACCTGCCCTCTAGGGCTCTGCAATGATCATACACCCTTATCCCACCACCTAGATACTTAAGAACTGCATAGGGGAAACTGAGGCACCCCCACAATATTCAGAGAAAACATTAAGAACAGTCCCACTTCGTCACACACCAGCCTGAAGGAAAAGGAGCTTCTTTGCCCTGCTTCTCCTCTCACGTGCGCCTGTGTAAATCAGGATGCAATTCCACTGGTGGCAAAGCAATTGCCCTGATGTGAAACCAGTATAAGAGAAGGAACATGCAATCAAGCTGGGAATACACCTGCTGCCTGGACCAGGTTTCTACTTAAAGAGAATCTGTGGAATTTTCCTCCCTAAAATAGCACAAGTGACAGTGGATGGCATTAGATGAACGGGGGGGGGGGGGAGGAGGGGTGGTTGTTCCCAAAGTGGTATCATGGTGAGCAATTGCTGTACTACAAGAGAAAAAGATGGGGTGAAAGCTCAAAATGTTTGACAAGGATCAGCCTACGAATGAATGTTAGGGACTTCCCAAACAAAGCAATGATTCAGAATGCTCTGCTCATTATGCACAAAAGCATTTTGGACTAAACACAGGTTTCTGTTCAGAATGACTACTGGTAACACCTGCCTGAGTCCCTACATATGGGTTTTATACTGCCGCCCTTCACCGTAATATCTGAGAGCCTTCCACATAAAATCAAGAGTGTTAGCACAGTCCTAGTCAATTACATGAACAATATGGCACTTCACCCTTTTCAGTCAAAACTCTGCTTGGGGGAGAGTGGTTGTTTTTGGAGGGTTTTTTTAGATTTTATTAGTCAACTTAGTTCTATGCATCCGATGAAGAGAGCTGTAGCCCACGAAAGATTATGCTCAAATAAATGTGTTAGTCTCTAAGGTGCCACAAGTACTCCTGTTCTTTTTAGTTGACTTCGTTAGTTAATTACTGGTTTGGGATGTCTGCTTTGAGTGTCATTCCTATGGAAGGTTTCAGAGTAGCAGCCGTGTTAGTCTGTATTCGCAAACTTCTGTATGCTCGGACCCTTGTTGTTTTCTCAAATTGAAATTAGGTTTTATTTGGTACTGGGTCTACATGCCACAGGTGCAGATTGCTTAGCTTGCTTAGTTTCCTGTTTGTCCAGTGCTGGTCATTTTGTTGTAGTAAACCTTCATGAATTGTTATTAAACATATAGGAAATAATCACAACAAATGCTCCTGAAATAGGCTCATTTTTACACTTTTATTCTTCAAATAATCCAAGAGCTTCTGGGGACTGAAACAGCCTCTGGACTCCTGCTGAAAGTTGCCCCCTCTCCACTGAAATCTGAAAGGGCACCACAGCTTTCTGTGAGTTCCTTTTTTACCATCCTGTAGAATTCTATAGCAGAGTTATAATTATTTATCGCATTTAATAGGATGGTTCAAAAACACGATGGAAAAGTTACCAATTTCTATTACATTCGATAACATTTTCACAAGGAGAGAGAAATGTTTGTTTATATAATATGTTTATATAATATATGTTTATATATATAATTGCCATGCATACCCATCCATCTGACCTATTTTTTGATTTGCCTAGCCGTACGTACTGTGCTCGTCACCGGGATAACTGAGCGCCTTACAAGTTTTAAAATTTGCATTACCATTTTCCTTGTGTAATCCCACTTGCATGGGCAAAATAAGATTATTTTTTTTAAGGTTGGGGAAATCAAGGTGGATTTCCACCACGATTCCAAGAGGCACACGATCAACCTGGGAGTTGTGTTTTTGATGCAATCCAGGATTCAGCCCCAAACCACTCAGGTCCTAGAACTGAAACATCTAAGACATTTTTATGCTAATGGAGAAAGTGCTTCCCCCCACCCCGACCCCCACCCCACTCTCAGCTGAAAGTGTCAGAATTTGGAATGTTTCCTGTCCAATTTAACTTAAAATAAATAAAAACAAACTGTCATTGGGCAGAGGCCAGAGGTGGGAAGTTTCAGGGCTCCCCAAGGCAAAGTTACAAGCACCTGAAAAGGGGGGTGATATGGAAACTTTGGTTGGACTTGAATCATAGGGGACCCAGCAGGTGCCCGCCAGCTTTATCACCCACTCCTTCCCAGTGCAAACAGTTTGATCCTACATCACCCCCTCCTTCTCAGTGCAGATGGCTTAACCCTCTCCACCTATCCTCCCCCAGCGAAGATGGTTTAACCCACTCCTTAGTTTAATCCCACTCCACGCCGCCTCTGGGGCGCATGGCTTAACCCTCTCCTCCCCAGTGCAGAGCGTGTAACTCCCTCCAAACGCAAATAGTTTAACACACTCTACCCCTCCTCCTCAAGGCAGAAAATCTACCCTATTCTCCCACTCCTCTCCCAAGCAGAGTAGCTTCTCCCTTTCCCAATCAGTGGAGGTGATTTACCCGACCCTTTCCCCCTCCTCAGTGGAGATGGTTCACTCCACTCCAGCGGAGATGGTTTATTCCTCCCTGGCCGCAGATGGTCTCTCCCGCCTCTCGCGGCCCCGCCCCTCTGCCCGGCCCCGGACGCCCTCGCTTCACGACCGGGCCGGATCCCGGCTCAGGATTGGCCGAGCCGGAGGCCGCGGGGCCAGGAAGCCAATGGCCGGGGTGGGCCCTCCCGGATCCAAAATGGCGGCGCCGGAGCCTGGCAGCGGGGCCTCCGGAGGGAGGAGGTGAAGCGGCCTCGGCCCGCGGCTCCGGACCTGCGGCCCCTGCTTGTCCCCCCGCCCGGAGCCGGCCGGGGCCCGGCCCCAGCGCCCGCCATGGCCGCGGAGAGCAGCAGGCAGTTCTGGAAGCGGAGCGCTAAGCTGCCGGGGAGGTGAGTGCGGCCGGGGGCACCGGACCCCGGTCCCGGTCGGTCGGTGACCCTCCCCCCGCCGGGGCTCGGGCTCGGTCCCGGTTCCGGTCCCGGTCCCGGTCGGTCGGTGACCCTCCCCCCGCCGGGGCTCGGGCTCGGTCCCGGTTCCGGTCCCGGTCCCGGTCGGTCGGTGACCCTCCCCCCGCCGGGGCTCGGGCTCGGTCCCGGTTCCGGTCCCGGTCCCGGTCGGTCGGTGACCCTCCCCCCGCCGGGGCTCGGGCTCGGGCCCGGTTCCGGTCCCGGTCCCGGTCGGTCGGTGACCCTCCCCCCGCCGGGGCTCGGGCTCGGGCCCGGTTCCGGTCCCGGTCCCGGTCGGTCGGTGACCCTCCCCCCGCCGGGGCTCGGGCTCGGGCCCGGTTCCGGTCCCGGTCCCGGTCGGTCGGTGACCCTCCCCCCGCCGGGGCTCGGGCTCGGGCCCGGTCCCGGTCCCGGTCCCGGTCGGTCGGTGACCCTCCCCCCGCCGGGGCTCGGGCTCGGGCCCGGTCCCGGTCCCGGTCCCGGTCGGTCGGTGACCCTCCCCCCGCCGGGGCTCGGGCTCGGTCCCGGTCCCGGTCCCGGTCCCGGTCGGTCGGTGACCCTCCCCCCGCCGGGGCTCGGGCTCGGTCCCGGTCCCGGTCCCGGTCCCGGTCGGTCGGTGACCCTCCCCCGCCGGGGCTCGGGCTCGGTCCCGGTCCCGGTCCCGGTCCCGGTCGGTCGGTGACCCTCCCCCCGCCGGGGCTCGGGCTCGGTCCCGGTCCCGGTCCCGGTCCCGGTCGGTCGGTGACCCTCCCCCCGCCGGGGCTCGGGCTCGGTCCCGGTCCCGGTCCCGGTCCCGGTCGGTCGGTGACCCTCCCCCCGCCGGGGCTCGGGCTCGGTCCCGGTCCCGGTCCCGGTCCCGGTCGGTCGGTGACCCTCCCCCCGCCGGGGCTCGGGCTCGGTCCCGGTCCCGGTCCCGGTCCCGGTCGGTCGGTGACCCTCCCCCCGCCGGGGCTCGGGCTCGGTCCCGGTCCCGGTCCCGGTCCCGGTCGGTCGGTGACCCTCCCCCCGCCGGGGCTCGGGCTCGGTCCCGGTCCCGGTCCCGGTCCCGGTCGGTCGGTGACCCTCCCCCCGCCGGGGCTCGGGCTCGGTCCCGGTCCCGGTCCCGGTCCCGGTCGGTCGGTGACCCTCCCCCCGCCGGGGCTCGGGCTCGGTCCCGGTCCCGGTCCCGGTCCCGGTCGGTCGGTGACCCTCCCCCCGCCGGGGCTCGGGCTCGGTCCCGGTCCCGGTCCCGGTCCCGGTCGGTCGGTGACCCTCCCCCCGCCGGGGCTCGGGCTCGGTCCCGGTCCCGGTCCCGGTCCCGGTCGGTCGGTGACCCTCCCCCCGCCGGGGCTCGGGCTCGGTCCCGGTCCCGGTCCCGGTCCCGGTCGGTCGGTGACCCTCCCCCCGCCGGGGCTCGGGCTCGGTCCCGGTCCGGTCCGGTCCCGGTCGGTCGGTGACCCTCCCCCCGCCGGGGCTCGGGCTCGGGCTCGGTCCCGGTCCCGGTCCCGGTCCCGGTCGGTCGGTGACCCTCCCCCCGCCGGGGCTCGGGCTCGGGCTCGGTCCCGGTCCCGGTCCCGGTCCCGGTCGGTCGGTGACCCTCCCCCCGCCGGGGCTCGGGCTCGGTCCCGGTCCCGGTCCCGGTCCCGGTCCCGGTCGGTCGGTGACCCTCCCCCCGCCGGGGCTCGGGCTCGGTCCCGGTCCCGGTCCCGGTCCCGGTCGGTCGGTGACCCTCCCCCCGCCGGGGCTCGGGCTCGGTCCCGGTCCCGGTCCCGGTCCCGGTCGGTCGGTGACCCTCCCCCGCCGGGGCTCGGGCTCGGTCCCGGTCCCGGTCCCGGTCCCGGTCGGTCGGTGACCCTCCCCCCGCCGGGGCTCGGGCTCGGTCCCGGTCCCGGTCCCGGTCCCGGTCGGTCGGTGACCCTCCCCCCGCCGGGGCTCGGGCTCGGGCTCGGTCCCGGTCCCGGTCCCGGTCGGTCGGTGACCCTCCCCCCGCCGGGGCTCGGGCTCGGTCCCGGTCCCGGTCCCGGTCGGTCGGTGACCCTCCCCCCGCCGGGGCTCGGGCTCGGTCCCGGTCCCGGTCCCGGTCCCGGTCGGTCGGTGACCCTCCCCCCGCCGGGGCTCGGGCTCGGTCCCGGTCCCGGTCCCGGTCCCGGTCGGTCGGTGACCCTCCCCCCGCCGGGGCTCGGGCTCGGTCCCGGTCCCGGTCCCGGTCGGTCGGTGACCCTCCCCCGCCGGGGCTCGGGCTCGGTCCCGGTCCCGGTCCGGTCCCGGTCGGTCGGTGACCCTCCCCCCGCCGGGGCTCGGGCTCGGTCCCGGTCCCGGTCCCGGTCCCGGTCGGTCGGTGACCCTCCCCCCGCCGGGGCTCGGGCTCGGTCCCGGTCCCGGTCCCGGTCCCGGTCGGTCGGTGACCCTCCCCCCGCCGGGGCTCGGGCTCGGTCCCGGTCCCGGTCCCGGTCCCGGTCGGTCGGTGACCCTCCCCCCGCCGGGGCTCGGGCTCGGTCCCGGTCCCGGTCCCGGTCCCGGTCGGTCGGTGACCCTCCCCCCGCCGGGGCTCGGGCTCGGTCCCGGTCCCGGTCCCGGTCCCGGTCGGTCGGTGACCCTCCCCCCGCCGGGGCTCGGGCTCGGTCCCGGTCCCGGTCCCGGTCCCGGTCGGTCGGTGACCCTCCCCCGCCGGGGCTCGGGCTCGGTCCCGGTCCCGGTCCCGGTCCCGGTCGGTCGGTGACCCTCCCCCCGCCGGGGCTCGGGCTCGGTCCCGGTCCCGGTCCCGGTCCCGGTCGGTCGGTGACCCTCCCCCCGCCGGGGCTCGGGCTCGGTCCCGGTCCCGGTCCCGGTCCCGGTCGGTCGGTGACCCTCCCCCCGCCGGGGCTCGGGCTCGGTCCCGGTCCCGGTCCCGGTCCCGGTCGGTCGGTGACCCTCCCCCCGCCGGGGCTCGGGCTCGGTCCCGGTCCCGGTCCCGGTCCCGGTCGGTCGGTGACCCTCCCCCCGCCGGGGCTCGGGCTCGGTCCCGGTCCCGGTCCCGGTCCCGGTCGGTCGGTGACCCTCCCCCCGCCGGGGCTCGGGCTCGGTCCCGGTCCCGGTCCCGGTCCCGGTCGGTCGGTGACCCTCCCCCCGCCGGGGCTCGGGCTCGGTCCCGGTCCCGGTCCCGGTCGGTCGGTGACCCTCCCCCCGCCGGGGCTCGGGCTCGGTCCCGGTCCCGGTCCCGGTCGGTCGGTGACCCTCCCCCCGCCGGGGCTCGGGCTCGGTCCCGGTCCCGGTCCCGGTCCCGGTCGGTCGGTGACCCTCCCCCCGCCGGGGCTCGGGCTCGGTCCCGGTCCCGGTCCCGGTCCCGGTCGGTCGGTGACCCTCCCCCCGCCGGGGCTCGGGCTCGGTCCCGGTCCCGGTCCCGGTCCCGGTCGGTCGGTGACCCTCCCCCCGCCGGGGCTCGGGCTCGGTCCGGTCCCGGTCCGGTCCGGTCGGTCGGTGACCCTCCCCCCGCCGGGGCTCGGGCTCGGTCCCGGTCCCGGTCCCGGTCCCGGTCGGTCGGTGACCCTCCCCCCGCCGGGGCTCGGGCTCGGTCCCGGTCCCGGTCCCGGTCCCGGTCGGTCGGTGACCCTCCCCCCGCCGGGGCTCGGGCTCGGTCCCGGTCCCGGTCCCGGTCCCGGTCGGTCGGTGACCCTCCCCCCGCCGGGGCTCGGGCTCGGTCCCGGTCCCGGTCCCGGTCCCGGTCGGTCGGTGACCCTCCCCCCGCCGGGGCTCGGGCTCGGTCCCGGTCCCGGTCCCGGTCCCGGTCGGTCGGTGACCCTCCCCCCGCCGGGGCTCGGGCTCGGTCCCGGTCCCGGTCCCGGTCCCGGTCGGTCGGTGACCCTCCCCCCGCCGGGGCTCGGGCTCGGTCCCGGTCCCGGTCCCGGTCCCGGTCGGTCGGTGACCCTCCCCCCGCCGGGGCTCGGGCTCGGTCCCGGTCCCGGTCCGGTCCCGGTCGGTCGGTGACCCTCCCCCCGCCGGGGCTCGGGCTCGGTCCCGGTCCCGGTCCCGGTCCCGGTCGGTCGGTGACCCTCCCCCCGCCGGGGCTCGGGCTCGGTCCCGGTCCCGGTCCCGGTCCCGGTCGGTCGGTGACCCTCCCCCCGCCGGGGCTCGGGCTCGGTCCCGGTCCCGGTCCCGGTCCCGGTCGGTCGGTGACCCTCCCCCGCCGGGGCTCGGGCTCGGTCCCGGTCCCGGTCCCGGTCCGGTCGGTCGGTGACCCTCCCCCCGCCGGGGCTCGGGCTCGGTCCCGGTCCCGGTCCCGGTCCCGGTCGGTTGGTGACCCTCCCCCCGCCGGGGCTCGGGCTCGGTCCCGGTCCCGGTCCCGGTCGGTCGGTGACCCTCCCCCCGCCGGGGCTCGGTCCCGGTCCCGGTCCCGGTCGGTCGGTGACCCTCCCCCGCCGGGGCTCGGTCCCGGTCCGGTCCCGGTCCCGGTCCGGTCCCGGTCCCGGTCCGGTCCCGGTCCCGGTCCCGGTCCGGTCCCGGTCCCGGTCCCGGTCCCGGTCCCGGTCCCGGTCCCGGTCCCGGTCGGTCGGTGACCCTCCCCCCGCCGGGGCTCGGGCTCGGTCCCGGTCCCGGTCCCGGTCCCGGTCGGTCGGTGACCCTCCCCCCGCCGGGGCTCGGGCTCGGTCCCGGTCCCGGTCCCGGTCCCGGTCGGTCGGTGACCCTCCCCCCGCCGGGGCTCGGGCTCGGTCCCGGTCCCGGTCCCGGTCCCGGTCCCGGTCGGTCGGTGACCCTCCCCCCGCCGGGGCTCGGGCTCGGGCTCGGTCCCGGTCCCGGTCCCGGTCCCGGTCCCGGTCGGTCGGTGACCCTCCCCCCGCCGGGGCTCGGGCTCGGTCGGTGACCCTCCCCCCGCCGGGGCTCGGGCTCGGTCCCGGTCCCGGTCCCGGTCCCGGTCGGTCGGTGACCCTCCCCCGCCGGGGCTCGGGCTCGGTCCCGGTCCCGGTCCCGGTCCCGGTCGGTCGGTGACCCTCCCCCCGCCGGGGCTCGGGCTCGGGCTCGGTCCCGGTCCCGGTCCCGGTCGGTCGGTGACCCTCCCCCCGCCGGGGCTCGGGCTCGGTCCCGGTCCCGGTCCCGGTCGGTCGGTGACCCTCCCCCCGCCGGGGCTCGGGCTCGGTCCCGGTCCCGGTCCCGGTCCCGGTCGGTCGGTGACCCTCCCCCCGCCGGGGCTCGGGCTCGGTCCCGGTCCCGGTCCCGGTCCCGGTCGGTCGGTGACCCTCCCCCCGCCGGGGCTCGGGCTCGGTCCCGGTCCCGGTCCCGGTCCCGGTCGGTCGGTGACCCTCCCCCCGCCGGGGCTCGGGCTCGGTCCCGGTCCCGGTCCCGGTCCCGGTCGGTCGGTGACCCTCCCCCCGCCGGGGCTCGGGCTCGGTCCCGGTCCCGGTCCCGGTCCCGGTCGGTCGGTGACCCTCCCCCCGCCGGGGCTCGGGCTCGGTCCCGGTCCCGGTCCCGGTCCCGGTCGGTTGGTGACCCTCCCCCCGCCGGGGCTCGGGCTCGGTCCCGGTCCCGGTCCCGGTCGGTCGGTGACCCTCCCCCCGCCGGGGCTCGGTCCCGGTCCCGGTCCCGGTCGGTCGGTGACCCTCCCCCCGCCGGGGCTCGGTCCCGGTCCCGGTCCCGGTCGGTCGGTGACCCTCCCCCCGCCGGGGCTCGGGCTCGGTCCCGGTCCCGGTCCCGGTCCCGGTCCCGGTCGGTCGGTGACCCTCCCCCCGCCGGGGCTCGGGCTCGGTCCCGGTCCCGGTCCCGGTCCCGGTCGGTCGGTGACCCTCCCCCCGCCGGGGCTCGGGCTCGGTCCCGGTCCCGGTCCCGGTCGGTCGGTGACCCTCCCCCCGCCGGGGCTCGGGCTCGGTCCCGGTCCCGGTCCCGGTCCCGGTCCCGGTCGGTCGGTGACCCTCCCCCCGCCGGGCTCGGGCTCGGGCTCGGTCCGGTCCCGGTCCCGGTCCCGGTCCCGGTCCCGGTCCCGGTCGGTCGGTGACCCTCCCCCCGCCGGGGCTCGGGCTCGGTCGGTGACCCTCCCCCCGCCGGGGCTCGGGCTCGGTCCCGGTCCCGGTCCCGGTCCCGGTCGGTCGGTGACCCTCCCCCCGCCGGGGCTCGGGCTCGGTCCCGGTCCCGGTCCCGGTCCCGGTCGGTCGGTGACCCTCCCCCCGCCGGGCTCGGGCTCGGGCTCGGTCCCGGTCCCGGTCCCGGTCCCGGTCCCGGTCGGTCGGTGACCCTCCCCCCGCCGGGGCTCGGGCTCGGGCTCGGGCTCGGTCCCGGTCCCGGTCCCGGTCCCGGTCCCGGTCGGTCGGTGACCCTCCCCCCGCCGGGGCTCGGGCTCGGTCCCGGTCCCGGTCCCGGTCCCGGTCGGTCGGTGACCCTCCCCCCGCCGGGGCTCGGGCTCGGTCCCGGTCCCGGTCCCGGTCCCGGTCGGTCGGTGACCCTCCCCCCGCCGGGGCTCGGGCTCGGTCCCGGTCCCGGTCCCGGTCCCGGTCGGTCGGTGACCCTCCCCCCGCCGGGGCTCGGGCTCGGTCCCGGTCCCGGTCCCGGTCCCGGGTCGGTCGGTGACCCTCCCCCGCCGGGGCTCGGTCCCGGTCCCGGTCCCGGTCCCGGTCCCGGTCGGTCGGTGACCCTCCCCCCGCCGGGGCTCGGTCCCGGTCCCGGTCCCGGTCCCGGTCCCGGTCGGTCGGTGACACCGCCGGGGCTCGGTCCCGGTCCCGGTCCCGGTCCCCGGTCCCGGTCGGTCGGTGACCCTCCCCCCGCCGGGGCTCGGTCCCGGTCCCGGTCCCGGTCCCGGTCCCGGTCGGGTCGGTGACCCTCCCCCCGCCGGGGCTCGGTCCCCGGTCCCGGTCCCGGTCCCGGTCCCGGTCGGTTCGGTGACCCTCCCCCCGCCGGGGCTCGGTCCCGGTCCCGGTCCCGGTCCCGGTCCCGGTCGGTCGGTGACCCTCCCCCCGCCGGGGCTCGGTCCCGGTCCCGGTCCCGGTCCCGGTCCCGGTCGGTTCGGTGACCCTCCCCCCGCCGGGGCTCGGTCCCGGTCCCGGTCCCGGTCCCGGTCCCGGTCGGTCGGTGACCCTCCCCCCGCCGGGGCTCGGTCCCGGTCCCGGTCCCGGTCCCGGTCCGGTCGGTCGGTGACCCTCCCCCCGCCGGGGCTCGGTCCCGGTCCCGGTCCCGGTCCCGGTCCCGGTCGGTCGGTGACCCTCCCCCCGCCGGGGCTCGGGCTCGGTCCCGGTCCCGGTCCCGGTCCCGGTCGGTCGGTGACCCTCCCCCCGCCGGGGCTCGGGCTCGGTCCCGGTCCCGGTCCCGGTCCCGGTCGGTCGGTGACCCTCCCCCCGCCGGGGCTCGGGCTCGGTCCCGGTCCCGGTCCCGGTCCCGGTCGGTCGGTGACCCTCCCCCCGCCGGGGCTCGGGCTCGGTCCCGGTCCCGGTCCCGGTCCCGGTCCCGGTCGGTCGGTGACCCCCTCCCCCCCCCCCCGGGCTCGGTCCCGGTCGGTCGGTGAGACACACACACACCTCGGCCTCGGTCCCGATCCTGATCCTGGCTGGTCGGTGACCCTTCCCCTCTCCCTACACACACTCCTTCCCCCTGCCCTCTGATGGATTATCGATACTAAGTGGTGATCTCCCAGCCCGGGCAGGGGGCACCCCCTTTTTCCATCCATTCTTTGGGAGAGTGGGGGGCAGGATGGTTATTATTGCTTTGTCGGTGCCAAATTTCCTCCCCCCCCGCCCCCCCAGCTCATGTATGAGTGGAGTTGGGCAGCTTGTCCAGGGAGGGAGAAAGAAGCCGACCTCTCTAATAGTCCTCCTGATTGATCCTGTCGTATCGATGAACTCATGTTCATCTCCAGGCTGGGCCTAAGAGGAGGGGACCTGCTTGAGAACGGGATTCACTTCCCACTTCGATTTGTGGGTACCTGTAATCTGTATCCCTGCCCCCATGAGGCTCCTGCAAGGGAATGGGAGCCAGTGACAAAAGAGGAGTTTAGGAGCCAGTTAACTAAACTCTTGTCCACCTGCTTCTCTCCCTCCCTCTCTTCCCCCCCCCCCCCCCCCCCCGCATTCAGTGGGGGAAGCTAAGCAGGAGGAGGAACAATTTGGGCTGGATATTGTGGGGTGAGGAATCAGCAAGTCTTTTCTCCTTCATTCCGTGTCCAGGAGTGGGACAGGTAGGAGGCAATGTGGAGAGGGGCTTACTGGACATCCAAAGGGCAACTTCAGAGCTGAGGGGCATACAGTGCCCCCCCCCCGGCAAATGTTGAAGCAGAAGCCCTTCACCTCCCCCTCCCTTCCTCTCCCCCCTGCCCCCCCATACAATGCCCTGGAGGTTTCTCCTTGAACAGCAAAACCTATCCTTGCCCCCAAGCAGACAGCAGAATGGGTGGCCTTGGATCCCCATGAGACTAATTCATTGGACTCCCCTTAAACTCTTCTTCCGTTGAGGGTTCGTCCTCAGGAAGTGTCAGTGACAGTCTATGGGGGTACCTCCCCCACCTCACTTCCTCTGGGTGGAGAGCAGCAAGGTGTTGCTTCCTTTAGAGCAAGGGACGCTTACTTAGAGGGAGAAATGCACAAACCACTGCATTAAAATAGATTTATGAGAATGGGGGGGCAGGAAACCTGCCCTGGAGAGAGGCTCCTCCTGTGTGGTTTTGAGAAGAAGGTTCCCATAGAAAAACACACAGCAAATCCCCAGGAGAAAGGGAAAAGGCTGGGGAATTTCACCTCCATGTGAGGAGTATTACAAGGTTAGGTTAAAGTCTGAGGAGTTCATGTGGGCTTCATGGTTTCTACACCCCCATTAATCTCATCTTGACCCTGCAATCCCCTCCTGGTGTGCAAATGCACAGCCTTTGAAATGCTTAGCTGGCTTTAAGTCCTGCTTGGCCAGTTAATTCTCTTTCCTTCTAATGCGCTGTCACTTTCACTTGCTGTCCCTGCTCAAACTCAGGTTGTTGGGACAAACCAGGTCAGGGAAGGGGTGGGGTATGAAGCTGCAGACATAACCCACAACTCCTCCTTTCCTTCTGGAAAATAAATTCCACAATGTGTAAGCACGTGTCTTTAAGTGTAATCTTCCTATCTGGTACATTCTTTATCGGGAGTCCACATCCTTCCTGTGAAGAGGGGTGGTCTTTAAGATAACAAGTCTCTTCCATCTTTAACCACTTTGAGCTCAACTTTTGAGAGCTTAACCAGGCAAACCGGTTTGGAGACAGAACTAGGAGCCAGCCAGCCCAGACAAGAAATCCAAACTTCACAGGGTATTGGATAAACTGTTCCTCTTGCCCAACAGGCCAGCGTACTAATATTCTATCAATTCCAGCAGTGTAATGTGGGAATGTCTCTGTTCTTAAATCTTGCTCTGAATCACCCCCATTTTGATGTTGTCCCTCTTGGCAGGTCAGTGGATAGTAGAGGAGGGAAGCAGGAGATGCTAGGCTTATGGCCTCAGGAGGTTAAGGTTATTTAAGAGTTGCTTAACCAAACCTTCTGGGGTCTTTTCCTGTGTGTTTGCTGGCTCCTTCCCTCGGTGCTGATCACCCTGGAAGGGACTGGAGATGGAAGCACTCATGCTTTCTTCATCCACCAAATCTCTCAAATGTAGTGCTTTTCATCTGTCGATCTTAAAGCGCTCTTTGGATGGTATCTTTCCCATTTTAGAAACTGGGGTGTTAAGGAGGGGGGGGTATTGAGGCATAAGAAAGGTGAAGTGACTTGCCCATCATCACCCAGCTGGCAACATCCCAGACTGAGTCTGCCAAGCCACATGGCCTCTCAGATTAGACAGGCTGGTTCAATGGCACATCAACATTAAAAGGTTACTGCTGTCAAGATAAAATAAAATCAGATGCAAAGAAAATGTATGGGGGGTTTTCCTGCTAATAAATGATTGCCATAAATTATTACATTGGGAATAATGAATTTAGTTAATTTCTTGGATTTTGTTCAGTGAAACAAGATTGGTCAGTTTCACTTGTTCTCCTGCACATGGCTTGGTGTCCAGGTTTCCCCTGCTACAGGGAGAGGTTCTCTAGGGCACTGGGAAGTTTGGGACCCGTGCTTAGGGTTTTAATAATAAAGAGAATAAAAATGTTAAATATTTTGAGTCACTGACAGCCTTTTTGGTTTTTTACTTTCTGCTGAGGTATTGGCAACCCAAGCAATCTTATCTGTTTATAGACAGTAGACCCTAGAGGCCTCTGCTGAGGTCAGGTCCCCATTGTGCTAGGCACTATACATGAATGTGGTGAGAGAGGCCCCGCCCCAAGTAGCTTCCAATTTAAACAGACAAAGGTGGGAGAGGGAAGAGAGGCACAGAGAGATAAAGTGACCTGAGCTGCTTTGTGACCTTGGATGGTGGCAGAGATGGGAACAAAGCATAGGTCTCCTGAGCCAGTGCCCTATTCACTGCATGCCTCTGTTGACTCAGCCTTTCACTAGTGGAGCAGAGAACAAGCAAGTGAAACTGACTAGATAAAAAAGTGGAATTGATCACACTAGTTTCACTAGCTAAGTTGATGACATTTCCTTTTTCAATGCAACAAAAGGAAATGAAATCTGAACATTCCATGAAAACATTTGAGAGCCTCCACTGAAGGGGACTTCATAATGGCCAGATCCTCCTCCGCTTTTGAAGCCAATGGGAACAGGATCAGACACTAAGGACTGAGTATTATTACTTTTCAGTAGTCCCATGTTGGTTGCTAGGCTATTCCCAGTCTTGTTCTGGATATTTTTATATCTCTGGCTGTCTCAGGCAGAGTATTGATGTGACTGGCTCTTGAAGCTGATTTTTACATAGATTTTTCCTATCCACCTCTGCAGAAACTCTAACCACTATAAAATTAGAGCTAACTGGAGTCATTTTCAGCAGTTCTATAAGTAGTCCTGTTAAGGGAAGTCCGCAGTGTCCTCGGCTGGTCCTTATCAGAGTTATGACCTGGTTTACTGGCTGGGGATGGCCACCTAAGGAAAGAAGGTTTTTTTTTCTTTAAAGTGGAAGGAAGCTCATGGAATTGCCAACATACCCTAGAAGTCAACCCCATTGTAGCTTTCTCCTCGGAAGTGTTTGTTTCTTCCTCACTCTGCCATTTATATCATCCCATAATAAAAGGACAAAAGGTTCAGCCAGTGACATGAACAGCATAACAAACTAAAGGAAATGCTGCTTTTGTGTCATCCTGTGGAACTTGCTGCTGCAGGAAGCCAACGTCAGATACTGCCGCTAGCTTCCCAAAGGGGGCTGGGAAATACTTACCCAATAACATTTTTAGCTGTTCATATGAAAATAACCCAGGCTTTTGGGTTACGTTTTCAGAAGTGACTAGTGATCTGGGTTGGGTTTTGGTGTTGGGTGTCAGACTCCCCCCTCCCCTTAAGATGTCTCCCAGAGGGTGCACGCACTCAAAAGTTTAGGTCTGTACTTCTGAGTATTAGCTGCTTGCAACCACAGCCAGCCTGAGGCGGGATCCTAGTTTTGAGAGACCAGTGGTGTGTTCCCAAAGGGGACTCCAATATTCCTGTGTCAGTCTTTTCCCAGTGCCCTTCCTGTGTGTAAATGAGGACCCTCTCCCAGAAGGAGCACGTGGATTCTCTGTGTTACACATGACACTGATCTGCGTACAGAGGGGCAACTTGATGAGCTTTGTAAAACTCATGTTAAGCTTTAAAACAACTTGTCTGGCTTCTCCTGGCCTCTGAAAGAAACCGATCTGAGTCATTTGTCAGCAACATCAATCTCATTTTGCCCTGGATAATCTGCTCATCATCTCCACCAACACAGCCACCTATGTTTAATGGCCATCCTGACACCTAGATCTTAGTTAGCCAGCAAATTCCTTCCCAGCCTAATCACTACTGGGGAAATACAGCTAGTCTTTGTAGGCTGAAAGATGGGAGTTGCTGATGCAGCAAAGAAAGCCCATGCTAGGTTTCATCACCCATTGCTTTTCCTGGGTTTAGGGCCCATTGTCGCCATGTGCCTTTACTGCAGCTCTTCTGTTCGCTCTTCTGTTTGTTTCTCCCTTCTGCCACGTCCTGCCGCCTTCCCCCTCCCCTTAGCCAGATAGTTCCCAGCACTGAGCGCATTCTCGAGCTGCAGCCAGACTGCATTCTCCCTCCTGTACCGCAGGGCCCAGCTCTCTGTGCCGCTGGCTCTGCCTGGAGTCATCAGCTCTATCCGGAGCTGGTGAAAGCGATTGCAATTCCATTGGCTCAGGTGGAGCTCAGTCTGCTTACACCAGCTGAGAATGGGCCCTGCTGTTAAGTAAGGTATGTGACGTATGTGCAGAGGGATGGGGTTTGGTTATTGAGAGAACCATCCTCCGGGAATGCTTGTGCTTCTCAGAGCATTGGCATGGAGGCAGACCGAGCAATAGGCCTGGATGTTGGAAGGGGAGTGGGCTGGGGACATGTATAACTAGCCTGAGTCTTGGCTAAACATTGGACTGAATCCCCTACTGCTCTGTGGAAATTGCCTTGGGGATCTTTAAATTGCCTGTGAAACTAGCGATATCCTCATTTTAACATCTGTGAAGGCTAGGCCTCATTGCATAGCGGTTCAGAGCTTCATAGCATCCTTGCCCCCTTTGAATGAGGGGAGTGTTAGTCTGTTCCACAAGTAGAGAGCCCGAGGCACGGCAGTGAAGTTACTTGCCCAGCCATCCCTGACCAAGCTGGGACTTGAGCTCCAATCACGCTTCTCGGTGCAGTGTTTTCCTCGTAACTTTCTGCACTGCTCAGCAGCAACCGAGAACCTAGCACCTTGTGGGGAGCTCAAATCCCCATCTTTCTCTCCAAGACACGAGCGTGCTAATGGCTGTAATACTTTGCCCTTTGCTAAGCACTTTCATCCAAGGCTTTCAAGGCACAACAAACTAGGCCTCTGACGCCCCATTGATGTAGATAACTGTTGGCCTGAATGTACAGGTGAGGGAAACGGAGGCTCATACTCAAGCAATGAATTGGTGACACAGCCAGGCATAGAACCCTAATGCCCAATACACGGCTCCCTCCTTCCCAGCTGAGCCAGAGTGCGGCTGATAGTTTAGTGTCTTTTCTGCTCTCGGAAAGAATAAACCTTCAGCTGACTGTGGCTCTTTGATCAAAGGCTTTGAACTTTGAATCCCATTGAAGTTGCTTGCGGCTCCCAAGAACAGCTGAGGAATGTGACCCTGTCCGACGCTGAGGCAATTATTCGCAAATCTTCTTTGGCTTTTGTTTCCCCTGCAGTATTCAACCCGTCTATGGAGCCCAGCATCCTCCTCTGGATCCCCGGCTCACCAAAAAGTAAGTGTCGCATCTCCCTGCCCCCCTCTCACCCAGCTCTGTTTCCATTGGAGGGCTTGCTTTGCTGGGATGTTCTCTGTCCCTTCTTGGGCGGGGGCTCTCCAGAGTTCCCGTACTCTCTTGTAGCCATGCACCGGTAGGTCATCTGTTTGACTCTGACCCACGTTCCCAGTTGATGGCTGTTTGGCTTGTGTGAAATGAGCCCATGGCCTCACCTTAGTAGCAAGGAATCCGCATCATATAACTACGGTCACAGCCACCCCCTTGGGTGCTGTCAGCAGAAGAGACCAAGGATTCCTTGGGTGATGGTGACTGACCTCCCCCTTTGCTCTTAGAGGGGATCCCTCCCGGGCAGCAGGGAGGACCTGGGAACCACATCTCTGCTGCTTCCCCTGCTGTCTCTGCCCTGTCAGTGGGCAGCACTTCAGCCCCTAGGACTGTCAAGTCAGCACGTTTCCCCAGCACTGAAAGGGAGACTTTATCGCCTGGCTTTGGCTCCTTATCACGGTGGACTTTGACTCGTGGAGCTTGAAGGTAGTGGGAGCGCTCTCCCTGTGTCTGAAATCATCAGCAGGCCAGTCTGGCCTGCAGTTGTATCCTGCGTGTGTGAGCACAGAGCTGCTCCTGTACATCTCCCTGGGTTGAATTTATCCATTATTTTTCCTGTTCTTGTATGCGGCTGGGGCAGTTGCAAGCCTAGGAGCGGCCTCATGCAGCCTGGAGCTCAATCAGTTCCTCTCCTTTGCCCGGCTGGGTAGAGTAGATAGACTTGAACACCTTCCTGATAGGAATGGTTAGGTGGTACATTGGTCTTCCCTGTGTTGAGACTGTACCAGCTTTGTTTTGCCTTCCAGTGTTGTACTTGCCGTGGGGGTTGCTTGGAGGGATTTCATGCGTTCCTTAGTTCATGCCTAGGAAGGAGGGAGGAGATCGTACCTTGGGATGAAGAGGCATTGCGGGGTATACCAGAGGGTAAAGGGAAGGAAATATTTGGAAGGGGAAGGGATTGTACCACGGGAGGAAGAGAAGAGGGTACATGGAATGGGCTTGTGGGAGGAGTAAGGAGCTTGGGGTTGGCTCTTTCCGTGGCATTTACCCTCTGTCCCTGACTCCCAGCTTCATTAAGGAACATTCCAAGGGCAATGCGCTGCCCCTGAAAAATAAGAAGGCCTCTAGCTTTCACGAGTTTGCACGCAACACCAGTGATGCCTGGGACATCGGCGATGATGAAGATGAAGACTTCTCCTCCTCTTTCCAAACCCTGAACTCTAAAGTAGCCAAGGCCACGGCAGCCCAGGTGCTGGAGAACCACAGCAAGCTGCGTGTGAAACCCGAGCGGGCCCAGTCTGCTCTCAGCGAGATGCCAGCCAACTGCAAGGTCATCAAGTCCAGCAGCGAGGCCCAGCTGTCCAGATCACCTGGTAAGAGAGCCTCTCTCCAGAGGCAGTCACCAGTCTGTTGCTCATATGCTATCCTAGCTGTCTGCCTTTGAAGCTAGTGCCCACGTGCTGTATTGGTTGACTGTGGAATTCAGCCTCCAGCTATTAATTTCAAAGCTTTGGTTTGCCCAGGTGATCCTCCATTCTATTCCAGTGCTTCAAATCTAGGCCATCTGATTCAGCCTTGTCAGAGATGCTCTGCCTATGGGTCTTTGGAACCCCATGTGCTGCTCTTGGAATCTCTGGGCCAAATTCAGACCTTTCCTAAGCGGATACAGCTCTGGTGGAGCTGCGCCCACTTGGAACAGGTCGGAATGGGATCCTTTGAGTCTGATGGGACGCTTTGCCTTGTTCCTAGCCTGATTGCCCAGCCGGAGCGCTGTGCTTGGTGCACTAGATTAACTCCTCTGGCTTGAGTGTCTTGCCACATCAGTGCTGCACCCTGGTCTGATTCCAGGCATGTGACTGCTTTATCTGTCAGTGTCTGATCAGAGGCTGCAGGGTGACAGGACACTAGATGGGGAGGGCTCTGAGTTACTACAGAGAATTCTTTCCCAGGTGTCTGCCTTGTGGGTCTTGCCCACGTGCTCAGGGTCTAACTGATTGCCAGATTTGGGGTCAGGAAGGAATTTTCCCGCAGGTCAGATTGGCAGAAACCTTGTGGGGGTTTTGCCTTCCTCTGCAACATGGGGCATGGGTCACTTGTGGGTTTAAACTAGTGTAAATGGTGGATTCTCTGTAACTTGAAGTCTTTAAACCTTGATTTGAGGACTTCTGTAACTGAGAGGTTGGGGGTCTATTCCAGGAGTGGATGGATAGGTTCTGTGGCCTGCGATGTGCGGGTGGTCAGACTAGATGATCATGATGGTCCTTTCTGGCCTTAAAGTCTGAGGTCGTCTAAACGTGTCCTTCCGTGCTGCCAGTGGACCTAGAAATGCCGGACGAGATACTCACCATGTGAAAAGGAGACAGCAGATGAGTCCAGCCACTAGGTGGCATCAGAGGCCATGTAATGGCTCCATTTCTATTCAAGCTCTGACTGCTTGGTAGGCTAAAGGAGGCAAGGTGGGGTAAACTTCAAGGTCGGTTTCCCTGGGACTCCCAAGCCCCCTCCCGCTCTGAGTTGTGGTGGAGTGCTGGTTGAGCAGCAGGCAGGCATGCTGCATGCAAAAGGGGGGAAGGAAGGAGAGGACGAACATCAGGAGTGAGAGGAAAGGGTCAATCAGGAGGAAGTGATGGAAGAACGGCTGCAGGGAGCTGGCCTTGTTCCATCCTGGCTGATGGGATTGCAGCCAGGCCCTCCTGGCATCCCCTCCCTGCGCTGTGACTTCTTCAGGCTGGATCAGTGGTTCATGGTACGAAAGTGTGAGAGCCGCTACCGGAAAGCGGGGATGCCTGGCTCTCCAACAGTGGGAGTGTGGATGTGGTACAGGGTGGGGGAAAGCCAGTGAGATGGTCATTGGGAATTATGGGAGACTTAACAGTTCTGGGGGGGCTGGGCAAACAATATAATTAGTGAAGAGAGAGCTGGACAAATGTGTGAGTGGGATTGTAGGGCTGGGTTGCTAGTGATGGCAGAGTGCTGGGCTTGGCAGCGCTGGGGTCTCCTTTTGGTTTGTCTTATGTTCCCAAAATCTCATGCTTCAGGGTGTCCATCACCTGCAGGGGTCAACGTATTCCGATTATTTTTTTCTTTTGCTCTCCTTCCTGTGAAATACCAGATTTGGCCACAGCTGAAGATGGGGAGGGCCGGGTCTCTGAGGTGGCACTGAACATTGTCTGTCTTAGGTGCTTGGCTGGCTGGTTCTTAATCAAATGTTCAGGGTCTAACTGATCCTGTTAGGGGTTGAGAAGGGACTTTCCAGCAGGTCAGATCATCAGTGACTGTGGGGGCGTTTTCACCTTCCTCTGCAGCATGTGAGGGCAAGTCACTTGCCAGGATTATCTGGGTATCTCTTGCGTATTCAATTCCCTGCCATTGCGGGGGCTTCGGGCACTGGTGCACCTCGGTCCCTCCTATTCTCTGCCTGTGGAATATAACAATCCAGTCTCCTGTGGGCTGAGACACTTTGGTCTAGTTTCAGTAGTTGGGTTTAGTGGGGGCGGAGGGGTGGCCTGTGCCATACAGGTGGTCAGACTAGGTGATCTGATGGGCCCTTTTGGCCTGAAACACTCCGATTCTAAGGGTGGGGATCTCAGCAGGTGCCTGGGTGCACTCAAGAGACCAGATCAAATTCTTTCTCGACCAATAAACTTTTTTCAAGCATTTTCCAGTGACTAGAGAGCAGCTTGACCCTGGGGGGAATCTCCTTTGTTTGGGGGCTCCTGAGATACTTCCATTCCATCTGAGGATACCAAAGCACTTGTACAAATGTGAGGGAATGAATTCTGAGGGAGGGATTTATCCCCATTATGCAGGTGGGGAAACTGAGGCATGGATTAGTAGGAGAATGAGGAGTAGAACCTAGATCTCCTGACCCCACTTCTGTGCTTTAACTGCTACTGCACGTGGCCATCCCCCCCCCCCCCCGCCCCTTCTCAAAGCACATCTGAACCCTCTTCCAGAGGATGCCTGCATGCGGAACGCCCTGCACAAACAGCAGTCCCTCCCACTCAGACCCATCATTCCACTCGTCGCCCGCATCTCTGACCAGAACGCGTCGGGGGCTCCCCCAATGACAGTGCGGGAGAAAACACGCCTGGAGAAGTTCCGGCAGCTCCTCTCCAGCCACAACACGGACCTGGGTGAGTGCGGGGCTAGGTGGAAAGGTGGGTGGGTCATGAGGGCACTTCTGTGCCAGTCAGATGTGGGCCAGTGTCACTGGGGTGATGGATGGGATTGCTGAGGGCCTCTGGGTCTATTGGAGGCTGGTTCGGCTGGGCTGGGCTGGTCTCCTGTCGATGTTATCAACGAGCGTGCTTGTTCTGCACTTGTGTCCCAGGCATCAGAGACATGGAGCCTTCCTGGGGGCTCAGCGTATCCGGAGCCTGCAGGAGCAGACTGGGGTTTCCTCTCCTTTTAGGTGTAGCTCTACCTAGCCGGGGACCTCATTCGGGACGCGCCTGGGATCTAATCCATTGACACCACTGTCCATTTGCAGATGAGCTGAGGAAATGCAGCTGGCCTGGCGTGCCCAGAGAGGTCCGGCCTGTGACATGGCGACTCCTGTCGGTGAGTGCTGACCACTGCGGCCCGGGGTTCCTGGGGAAAGGCTGAGCAGCCTCGCATGGAGCTGGGTGCAGCAACACTCGGCACGACACCTTCAAATCTGCCCCGGTGCCACAATCAATGGGCGCATGAGGGTGATGGCAGCCCAGAGGCCCACGGGGGGATGTGTACACACAGAAGGGCGTGCAAATGAACATGCCTTAGGCTTGCTAAACATGAATGCTCCTGTGTGCATTGAACTAGGTCCGATCAGCTCAGTGCATGGCCCCGGGGCAAATCCATGTATGACTATCTAGACATGGGACTGCCCAGTTCCATGGTGGTCCATGACCTTGAGTATGGAGCCGTTCCTTATGTATAAATTGCCCTTTCCTGTGCAGGCCACGCTATATGCTACCCAGCAAAGAATCCAAACTCTTCTTTGCAGGACACCTTAAAGGTGTATGGCAGAACGGAACGGAGAGCCCTGCCCTGAGGAGCCTGCGGTCTCACCTGGGCAAATAAGATTCCAGGTGCAGAGCTCCTCCGTGCGGGAGGCTCATTGGAATAAATGGGCTTTAGGGAGGGGGGGGTCACTTACCGGCTGGAGAATGGGAGGCTGATCTGACTGTTAGGAGGAGAAAGCACAAGAACTTGAGGAGAAGACAGAGGCACCTAAGGAGCGAGGGATCTAGGGTCAGATGACAAGGGGAGAGCCTCAAGGCCTGAACTGCCAGATGGGTGGAGGGCAGGGACCTCAGCAAGGTGACGTGCTCCAGCTCCAGAAACCAGCAGCAGGGTCTGAGAGCGTCACTAGCATGCCACTGAGGTGTACACTGGTGCATGTGAATGCAGACGGTGCGCAGAGCGGTGACCCCACCAACCACATTGAATGGCCTTGGGCCAAGCCTGTAAGAGGAATCTGCAAAGATTTTTTTTTTTTTTGTTGCCTGTCTCATTTGCTGCTCCTTTGTGATCTAAAATGGCCTAATTTTTCCAGCAGAGAGAGCCTCCCTGCTTGGCGGCTTCCCTCTTTTTAATGGACTCTCTAGCACAGAATAGTTTGTCACACTCAGCACCACAGTACGTGAGCACCTTCCAGCACTTCCTTGAGCTGCACGGCTAACATCTGTCATGCTTAAAAATTCCTCCCCGCAGTCACACAGGTTTTGGAGTCAGGTGGGATGTCTCAATGCTGCCAGTTCTCCAATTCACTGCGGAGTCCTGCAGCAAACCCGGGGAAGTGGAGATCTGATATTCCTGACCTTCAAACCCCACGCTTTCTGAGGTCGCTGATGGGCACCCTGAAATGGGCATGACCGTGAAGTGGGGATCAGCGCAGTCAGTAACAAAAGCCATGTTAAAATACAGTGAAGGCTAGTTTGGCCTCAGTGTTAAAGCCGACGAGTTCTCCCTCAGCGGAGCTCTCATCTTGTGTATGCTACAGGTTCATTTTCTCCTCCTCAGCCCCTTTCCTCACCAGACCTCACAGGCTCTAGCTAACACACAGGTGCTATCCAGCACCTTCATGCACCGCATGATCTGAACGCCCATGTCAGTGTGGTCTTGCCTCCCGCTTGGAGTGGAGCCCTACCTGCCGCTTCGCACACCCATTCGGTATCTTCCTGTCGCTTTAGAGAGCGCTGTCTTCAGCTGTTCGTGTGGAAACAAGCAATCAGATCTCATGCAGCAGGGTGTTGGCAGGTTGCCCTGGGGTCAGGCAGGAAGGATATCAGACATGTGCTGGGAGCATTGAAGCCCTGGAGAATTCCCCTCCTCCAACCTTTGCATGCAGGCTGGAAGCGCTTCCTGGACAAACTGCTGCTTGGCAGGATTGCAGGGGACTGACCGTGGCTGGGGCAGGAGGGAGAGGGGAAGGGGACCTACTGTGACAGGCTGCTTTCTGCCGCAGGGCTATCTCCCTGCGAACAAGGAGCGGAGGAAGCTGACCTTGCAGCGCAAGCGGGAGGAGTATTTCGGCTTCATTGAGCAGTATTACGATTCCAGGAATGAAGAGCATCATCAGGACACCTACCGGCAGGTACAGGCCTTGCTCCTCCTCCTCCTTTGGGTCCCTGCACCCAAGGGTGAGGCCCTCCTGCCGGCCAGCCTCCCACTCTCCGTCCCGTACAACCCGTACAAGGTGGAGTCCATCTCCCCCAGTGAGGGCAGGGTGTTGTGCCCCATTCTGCCTTGTTAGCGGCTGTATCAGACGCATCAGTGGTTCTCATCGGCTGGATTTGCCACCCTGCACCGATCGCTAGCCCTTCTAGCTGCTCCCCCTTCTTCCCCAGAATTGAGCGGTGGGGGCTAGAGTTTAGGCACTTCCCTCTGCCTCTAAGCAAGGTCTGTCCCTGTGGGGTGGCTGAGGGATTCGACCTCTTTTCTCTCCATCAGCGCCTCGAATCGCAGCTCCCTCTCCTCCCCACGAGGTCAGTGTGTCTAACCCGCTCTGCCTCTCTCCTTTTCAGATCCACATCGACATTCCCAGGACAAACCCTCTCATCCCACTCTTCCAGCAGCCGCTAGTCCAGGAGGTGAGGCGGGACGAGTCTCTCTCTAGCTTCCCTGCAGTGGGGCAGGCCAAGTCCTGCTGGTGACCATGGGCTTCTAGCGGGAGACGCTTCCGTTCCACCCAGGGCACCAGGTCTATCTGGCTTTGGGGCGTGCTCCTAGGGGCACGTATTCTGTGCTGAGAGGGCCATTCCAATGGAGCCCGGTGGAGTTAATCTAGTCATCTGGATTTGGGGACTTGCCTCCACCCAGGGCAGGCCTCCCCCCTTTCTAATATGCAGTTTAGGATCAGCCTTACCACATCTGTTTGGAGGGGGATGTTGGATGTAAATGTAGCCACCCCACCATTCAGACACCAGCACCCCATGGGAAGGGGGATCTTGCACAAGGCTGGGTGTTTCCTCTGGGTAGTACTGGGCGGGTAGGGAGGAGGTGTTGGCATCCCAACCGAGATTGGGACTCCCTTGTGCTTAGTGCTGTACAAGCACACAGTAAATGACGGTGCCTGCCTGAGAGAGCCTACCATGAAAATAGAGAAGACAAAGGGGGAAACTGAGGCAGAGGGGAAGTGATTTGCTGGCAGAGTCTTATGTTCCAATCCAGTGCTCTATCCATCTGACTACAAATAGCTGTGCCATACTAACAGCTAGCTGTTCTAGCTGTTGGATGGCACATCCAGTCCCTTTTACCATGTGACAAGAGTGTGTTTGGTGTGGGCTCTTCTTTTGAAGGAACAAAACCACGATTGGACTCTGTCATGCTTTGAAAGAAACTTGGCTAACCTGAGCCAGGCCCCTGGGATTCCAGAATAAGGGTGTGCTGGTGGAGGGTTATAGCAGTAATACGATATTGGTACAGTTCTGCGGGTAAGTGTCCCAGCGTAGACCAGTCCTAACGTGTCCTACGACTTTATTGGGGAAGTTCCTTTAGCCTTTAAAATAGGTCTCCAAAAAGTTTAAAGATTTGCTTTAGGGACTCTGGCCAGGAGCTCCAATTATGAAGGGCACAGATTGATATAGTTGGCTAAAGGTAACTCAGAGTTGGTCAAAAATCTGAAGTGCTCTTTGAAACCAGCCCAAGGCCATCGTGCCAGAGTAGGCTACATTAAAGCCTGGCCATCAAAGTTGGATGTGCAAGCCTTTCCCTGGTGGGAGCAGGCATGAGAATCCCAGCCTCTGTTGTATGAGACACCCAAGATTTAGCGGGGTTGCTAGGAGGTACAAGCAGCTTGATCAGATTGAACTGAACTGATCTGCACTTAGGGCAGAGTTCTTGGTCTGCCAGTTTCCTGAGAGGACTCACTAGTGTATGTTGTAGGAGGAACTCAAGGACTTAGGAAGAGCTTTGCCAGGGCACCGGGAACCTGACATCTCTCTCCCCACTAGAGACTCGGATCACAGGCTATTGACATACTAGAAGAGGGCATGGGATTCTGGAGCCTAGGCGCAGGGATACTTGGGAAGAAGCCTGTATGGAGTCAGTCACAGCATGCTCTGTAACTCTCCGGGAAATCAGAAAAGCCCTTGGGTGCCCGACTTGTAGAACTACTTTGGGGGCCATAGCAAGGATGTGCTACTGCAGTAAAGAGACACCCTAGCCTGGCTTCTAACTTGGATGCTCCACAGCCGGGAACTGGCTTAGCTGGGAGCTGTCTAACAGTGGTCAGGCTTGTGTCAGGCAAATGTCTTGGGTGACCCACTCTGGCAATTTTTAGCAGTCAGACAGCTCTGGTAATACCGTGAAAACTCTACCTGGCCTTTGGAAGGGCCTGACACCACATCTAGGGCTGCATCTGGATCTTAGAAACTCAGGCTCTGTGTTCACTCACCAAGGAAACCTAATGCTGAGGTTTGGGGAGGTATGGGCTGGGCTGAGAGTGGGAGCTGTGCTTCATATACACCCCAGGGAGTCCTGGTTCTTTAGCTTGCTTACTTTTTATCCTATCAGCGTTGCTGCTAGGAATGGCTCTGCCAAACCATGATCTCCCCCACTGCCCCCTTGCCCCGCCCCATCTGTCTATTATGCATGCTTCTCTGCCTCTCCTCTGGGCCTGGCTAACACAGATGTCTGGCTTTCCTCCTTGCTTTTCCTAGATCTTTGAAAGAATCCTGTTTATCTGGGCCATCCGACACCCAGCCAGTGGCTACGTCCAGGGGATTAATGACCTGGTCACTCCATTCTTTGTCGTGTTCCTCTCCGAACATGTTGGTAAGTGACATCTGACGCTCAGAACGTGCAATTGCCTTTGAGGTGGTGCTGCTGCAGTGATTCTGAATTGTTAGGCTCAGACAAGCTAATCCTGCTGGAGAGGATCTCTTTGCTATTCAGCTGCTGCACAAAACTGGAGCTGCACCTTAACCTTCCTGCCACTTTTCTCCTCCTTTTGGATTGGCTTTAGCCACCTAGCGTACAGGGCTCGGCAGAGGCGAAAGTGCCGAGGGTGTATTTACACTTGAATGCGCTTAATCCGGCTGTAGTTTTCCACACAGTGAAGCCTTTTATTCGTTTTGAGGCTTTGCTTAAACCCATAACTGCATTTTTCTTGCTCTTCTGGCTGGAATTCCCGAGCTGGTATGCACTCAGCGCCCAAGCACGTGAGCTATAAAGGGACCCTGTTTAAATTGAAAAATTAAAATTAAAATAAGATTGGTGCTCTGTGTTACTAATGCAGCCACAGCTGATTCAACCGGAGAGCTTTTAAAACATGAATTGACTTCTCCCACTTCTGCTCTTCTGGTTTTGTGTTCATTTTTTGTGGTTTTTTGGTGGGGGTTTTTTAAGTTTTCACCTTGTTAGCTGGTCAGTTTCACTACTGTGTCTGGTCTGCACTTGAAATGCCAGTTCTCTAGTCTCTGCTGTCTTGTTTGGGTTCACTGCATTGCAGGAGAATGTTTAAAGTCAAACTGCTCCTTGCCCCACAAAAGCTTTTGTGGCCACTTTTTAAACATAGGGGTTTAGAAAACCTTATTAGAAACGGGATGGCTAGTCTGACATGAGGTTAAGCGTATCTTCAAACTCCCATGAAGGGCCTGATACAAAGTACCCTGAAGTCAATGGAAAGACTCCCTCTGACTTCGCTGGGCTTTGGATCAGTCCCTGCAAGCCTACACTGAGTTGAGTGTTTGATTCCAAGGGCCTGATCCTGTGAGGGGCTGAGTCCTTTCAACTTGCATTCATTGGGAGCTGAGGGTGCTCAGCATCAAGCAGGATTGTGCTCTGCGTAATGATTTGGGGAAACAATGGCACAAAACCTAAAGGGGCTTGCTGTTTTTTGCCCTAGTGAATTTCCTTTCCTATATAAGTATCCACAAAAGGAACAAACTTGTGTCCTGGAAGCGACTGAGAGGAGGCCCCTGGCTAGTCTGTAACTGAGTGCTCTCTAGGCATTAATATACTGACACCATGGTGCATGATGGCCCCAAGTCCCCGCTGTGGCTCATCGTTCTGGTCTGATCAGCTGGGTTAGAGGCAGAGCTGTGCAGGCCGAGTGAATTACCTGGCTGAGTGCAGGACTAGTCTAAAACTTCTGGTACACTGTGTCCATCGCCAGTGGGTAATGGGGCTGGTCTCTTGCGGTTGAAAATGCCATAGGGTCTCATGCTCTGTGTCCACATACACCCACACAGTATGGAGTCTGTGCTGTAACAGACATGCTAGTCTGAATGTCTGTTTCACACGGTGACAGGCCCTGACTGGGTTTCACTCCTGTTAGCTCTTAAGCTCAAAGCCTTCTCCCTGAACAGCTCCCTCCTGATAGAAGCTGCTCCTGAAACATGGGAAAGAGGAAAATTTTCGGCTTGAGAGATTAGCCCTTTCACTGAGTTGGTTCCAGGAGCACAGCTGCTTAACGCTTCAGTCTTTCACCTCTGGAGACCTGGGTTCAAATCTAGTTTGGATCACAAGTGAAATGACCTCTAGTCTCTTAAGGAGATAGTTGTCCAGTGGTCTGACTCTGTGGCAAGCTTTTGCTCAACAAAGGCCTGGGGAAGGATGAGTGGCTTGCGCTGCATGTCTCCAGAGATCGACTGGCCTAGAGAGGTGGGAGAACCCTGCACGCTGTCTGGCTACACTGGACTGGTGCTACATAGTGCTACTTAGCCCCAAGTTCACCTACTTACTGCTCACTTGGTGGTGTGGAGCCGGGGTTGTTCCTAGGGCAGCAGCCCTTGCTGGCAGGTACGAGAGCAGGTGATTCCTGGAAAGGTTTGTGCTGGAGGTTCTCTTGCTCTGTCAGTCATTCACCCCTGTGATCCCGAGGATCAGGAAGGGCTGGGGTAGTACCTGGGCTTTTGCAACAGGAGTGAATGAAGAGACTCCACTCTGAGCATTCAGCTTTGCATAGCTTGTAACGTGGAGAGACTTATGCCTGTTATACTAAGGTCCCCTGGGTGGATTTTCATTGTAAGGAGACGTACCCCTCTGGGGCAACTCTTCCTTGTGCCCTGTGGCTTGCGCTCTTTAAAGGCGCGTCTCACGGGGTATTGTCCCCAGGAAGCACATGCTTTCGCTCTCTGGGATACGTGCAGCACAGACCCAAAGAGCCACCCCCACAGCAGGGTGGCCCTGCTGCGGTCCTACACCCTCTGAGTATATTGCATGTACCTGCAGCGTTGTGTCAGGCCTGTGGATAGCATCTGAATCAGAGTGGTAGCGGAGGGGACCTGGCCGGGGTAGTTACTGGAAGATGGCACTCGACCATCAGAGCAGTAACCTCTCATACTCCCCACTTGCTTTCACACCTCTGCAGACATCTGGAGGGGGGGTGTTCTTTGCAAGTGGATGAGCCAGCAATGGACAGTCTCCTCTAGTGGTGAATCTGGCAGGTGGCTTGAAAGGAAAAGGATTGAGGTAGTCTGTTGTGTTCATTTTGATGGAGTAAATGGTCCCCAGAGCCCTATTGTAAGGAATGCGATTGCTAACTTCTGAGGACTACAGCCATGGGAAGGAGGCAGCTAGACGATCTAGTCCTTTGACAGTCCCCAACCAGTGCAAGATTGTCTCTTCATAGTTAAGCTTGGCAGAATTCGATTAAGTTTGGTGGATAATATCAATGTTCATTTTAAGCATTTTTTTCAATTTATTTTAAATGTTCCCAGTTGTGGGGAAACTTTGGGGTTGGGAGGTCAGGCAGTGGAGCGGGAATTAGACAATAATGACCATAGATACTGAGATCCAAACAGTTTAATGCTTTATAACCATTAAAACACAAATGTCAACATCACGGATCAAAATATACGAAGGAAATGGCCTTAAATCAAACTCTACTAAATTCTCAGCTGCATTTTCCCATCTGTAAACTTTGATTATCGCTGAGAAGATTTTTCATTGGTTTAGATGTGTACGATGAAATTGACACAGATTATTTACTGATAAAAAGCTCATCTTCCAAACCTGTTTGTCCAAGCTGGTGTTCCGTTATGGTGCTCTCATCACTTACCCTAGGACCTGTACCTCAGCCGAACAGATCCCCTTGGGAAGAGCTTTCTCTTTCACTTCATCCCATTATTCCTACCCACCATGGACCATCTGAAACCCCCCATTCAGCTCCTTTTCCTACTCAGACAACTGCCTGCCCCACCACATCCCTTGTGTGGCTGGCTCTTAGAAGTCGCTCGGTATGTGCAGCCTAAAAGAACTGCTTTTTCTCCTCGCATCATAGTCTACTGCAAGTTCATGTAGTTGGCTGCCCACTACCCTCTCCAGATCTCTGACTTGCATGCTTTCCAAACGCCTCCCTCCCCTGACAGCAGAGCCTGCAGCCAGCTGAGTCAGCAGGACCAAAGCAGCTCCCAGGGTGCTGTCGGGAAATAACTGTTCAGCACAAGTCCAAGCTGACAGCAGAGCCTTTTACTGTTAGACTTACTAGTTTCTCCGTTAGCATCTGCCCCCCCCCTCCCCCAGTGATAGATGAGCCCAGCTTGGAAGGTCACTGGGACTCCTTAACCTTCCTCATGCCTGGGCGGGTATTGTATTCCAAGCCAACACAGCAGCGGCTTTCATACAGGTCAGTTACAACCTCTCCTCTTAACTGATCGGCTGGTCAATACATGTCTCCAGCTGATCAGCTTCTCGGTCGCAATCAGTAAAAGGGCCAGGCCAAGAGTTAAAACAAGCAGCAGCCAGAACCATCTCTCCAAGAGGCTTGTCTGGGCTCACTCCAACTGGTAGGAAGGAGTGGGAGGGGAGGTCCTGGGAGAAGCCGTGCATGGAAGTTATGGTTACGTGACATAAAAGACACAGGGAGGGCACTGTCTACTCCCTCAATGGCTTCAGTATCAAAAGTGCTCCGTTCACAAGCTTAAAGCCAGCAGCTTCCCTCCTCTGAGGCTGTCACTAGCAGTAAACGCTCTGCAGTCATAACTTGGCTCACTTCATTAGCCACGGGTGAGGCAGGGTGGTCTAGTGGTTAGAACAGGGAGTCAGGAGACCCAATTCCCTGTGTGACCTTCGCTGGTCACTCACAGCGGGGTTTTCCTCCCATCTATGAAATAGAGACCTACCGCAGGAACACATCTTGGGCGAAAGGCTCTGTCAGCTTGCAGTGGGAGGGGTCTGCTGCCAGGCTTGACACTTGTCCAGCCTTGGTATGAACAGATCAGGGAGTAAGAAGATGCTGTTTTGACAAGGCACTAGCCAATAGCTACCCTCAAAGTTTTTTACATGTGATCGAAAGAAACCCCTCCACAAGGGGCTCGGGCCTTCTTAGCCCGGGGTTGTTTCGAAAGCTAGAAATGCCATGTCCTGGGTGGGGGTCCCAGTTCTGTAACACCCAGCGCTGCCTGTGGAATGAGCAGCTGCTGAATGTGGGAGACTCTGGGGGCAAAGCTGTCATGACTGGTAGTGGAATCTGGAGCCTGGCCTCTCTTGATGGCTGGTTCTCCTCCAGGCCAGGCTGGGAACGACCTCAGTTTCTGCTCTCTTCTGGCTGTCACCTTACTAACAGGAGCTGCTGGGTCTCGGTCCAGTTCCCAGCCAACAGGGACTGTTAACCTCCCTCCCATGGGCTCTTCTGGC
This sequence comes from Eretmochelys imbricata, assembly GCF_965152235.1. Classification (NCBI taxonomy): domain Eukaryota; kingdom Metazoa; phylum Chordata; order Testudines; family Cheloniidae; genus Eretmochelys; species Eretmochelys imbricata. Next base: position 12,173,868 of record NC_135592.1, on the reverse strand, counting down.
AGTAGGGAGGCTAATGCTTGGATTGGCCGGAGATGGAACTCCGCTCCCTTCCAGCAGCCATCAAGCTTGCTCCAGGGTGATACGTGCTGACACAGTGCTGTGGCGGATGCTACTGCTGTCTCTGTGGTACAGGACTTGAGTCTCCTTGGGCCGTAGCTCTGGTCCCTTTCATCGGTGCTTAAAGGAAATAGAAGGGGGGGGTTGGGGTTTTCTCATGGTGTAGTCACTCGACGCACTGTCTGCTGAGAGGTATATTTGGCTGCAGTGCTCCGGCCACGTGTGCCTGTCCTGGGTGATGGCCTCTCAGGTCAATCGAGGGCAGGTTAGTCTTTTACTTCCTGCCTGGGGAGCTTCTTGGGGTCAGTTCCCCGACGCCATTTCCTGCTGCCTGTTTCCTTCCCAGTGAGGTGGTGTTGGGTTGGAGAACAGCCCTGTCTCTGCATTTGCTTTCTGCTGAAGGTCATCTTGTCTCCCTTGCCCCGCTCCCCCCCTTGCTCACAGCTTTGAGATCTTTAGTAGGTGGGTTGCAGCTGAGTCCCTCAGTCCCATCCTTGCCTCCACAGCGGTGAGTCGGTTTGTGTGTTCCCAAGATGTTCTGTATCAGCCTGCTGCACCAAACGCAGCTGCCTCAGCGAGCTGGCAGAGCCCTCGGACGCCTTGGGCCTCCGCCAGCAACAGATCTATCTCTGGAGCGACTGCTGCTCCCATCCGATCAATGGCTGCAGCTGAAGAGTGCTGAGCGCTGCTTGTTTCAGCTGGTGCCTTGAGACAGACGCGCTTGTGGGAGGTGTCAAGGCTGCAGAAGCAGCAGCAGCTGTGCCTGCTGTCTTGTGTCCTGCAGGTGGGGCAGGCGTGCGAGGCTGAGTGGTCAATCAGGAGACGCAAGCTGGCCTTCGAGTACTGTGTGCAGATGGCTCATTCCAGCACAGGTGGCTGCATGTGGCCCAGGAAGGGGGCAAGGATATGGTACATGTAATTCCCAGGAATCACTGCTGCTCATCTTGTGCTCATCGAGCTCCTCTCTGAGCACTTTACACACTGTGCCCTGGCCTCCCTACAGCCACCTCTGGGTGAAATGCAGCCTCAGTTTACCAGCCCATAGCAAACCGAGCTGAGTTAGGGCAGGCAGGGGAGAGGTCAGGGGGTCAGGGGCATTGGGGTTGAATGTGCCAGCTCTTACAGAGAACGTCATGGGCTGCTTAACAACCCAAGCACTGTGCTTACCCCACGACGACCTCCTAGGGAAGGAAGATTTCTACAGCCGCCAGGGTTGCCTTTCTTTCAGAGAAGCAGCAGGGTAGGGTAATGGCAGCAATGGGACTAGGGATCCATACGGCTCCTTTAAATCCAAAGGAGGTTGTAAAGGTGACTCTCTCCTTGTTGGCTGGAGCTGGTATTGGCCAGGGCACTGTACCAGCACTGCTTACCGTTCCCACTAGTTTCTGTTGTTAGGTCGATGTTTATATTTTAATAACTGTAAGTTTCTAGCTTCTGGCAGTTGCTAAAGGAACCTGTCAGTTCTGTGTATTGTTTTGTTTCTTTTCCAAGTCTTCAAGTAAGAACAATCCCTCTAGACTGCCCCTGTACATCCCAGTTAGTGTTAACTCTGAAGCCTACTGATGGTAATTAGGACATTACCTATTTCACAGCAGCTAATAGAGAACTATCCAGCTACTGTGAGTGGCGCTTGTACAGAGTCCTGAGTGGCCCCTGGACCTGACTGTCAGTGGTGGCATTAGACTCAACTAGCCAAATGCTAGACATAGCAGTATGCATGTTTCAGGCTGGGCCCTTTTATCCTACACTTGCCAAGCCAGGAGTCTGCCTTTGACCAAGCCACTAGAAAGTCATTCTACCATCAGTGTACACACATCCAATCCCTAGCAGAGCTGTGCACCGAGGAACAGGTGTAAATATCCAGCAAGCCCCTGCCCCCGGCCCATAATACAGAGACAGCAACCTATCCCACAGTTGGGATGCCGTGATTAGAATTGGAATGATCCATCCCTTAGTGGGAACGGAGATGGGTCAAAGTTCACAGGAAGGTGCTGGGGCTGGTGGTCTGGAATTCCGGGGTTCGTCAGGTTCATCAGCGACCCAACCAGATCCCCTACTGCAGCCCCTGGGTGGGGCAGTTTGATGCCAATGCCAGGAGCGTTATTTTCCCCAGCGGGATGCCTGGCACAGCAGGGAGCTGGGCATGCTCCGAACACTACGCCAGGCACCCTGTGCTGCAGTGACAGCCACGCTAGAACCTCCTGCACCCCAGAGCCGCGTGGCTGCCACTCCGCTGTTGGCTCCTTTTCAGTTTCGGTCAGAGCCAGGTTCTTTATGCGGGACCTTTTTAACGATCCCGCGGAACCGCTGTTTGTGCTGATGGTTTATCAAAGCTGCTGTTTGCCAGGATAGTTGGCTCGTGCCTCCCTTCTGATTGTGCCACTTGCCTCCGAACCAGCCAGCGGGGGATCTGTGCCGTGAGTGGCGGTTCTGAGGGATGGAGCGGGCCGTGTGCCACAGGCTCTCTTCCTTTACCAGCATTGCCCCAAGCTCGGTACGGCACAGCCAGGCGTGGTGCAAGCTTCCCCAGCCCACTTGCATTTACTGTCCTGGCTTTCCAGGGCTCCTGGCCTTAGAGGTTTCTTGCCCTGCAGGGGGAAGTCCAGTGAATAATACTGAGTTCCTGTACAGAGATACCGCCTCCCTGCAAGACCAACACGGATATGTGAACTGCGCCCTCAGTCTTGTGCCTTAATTTGCCCCTCCCATTCTGATCTGTGATCCACCACTTCTCCCCTTTTGTCCTTTGTACGCTAACCTTCCTCCTTCATTTTGATGTTCTTACCTGTCCTTGGTCTGAGCTGAACTGGAAGCCGCCAGGGCAGAGACTTGGTTTCTGGTTTTTTTGGTCTGCAAAGCATCAGACGCTCCCAGAGTACTGTAGAAATAAAAATACTCAGCCGTGAGCTCTCTGTACGTTTGTCAGTGAGCTGCAGCCACCTCTGGGGGGGGAAGTAGCAGGTGTTGGTGCACAGCAACTCTGCCCGAGTCCAGCTTGGGACAAGAAGCAGAGAGTGCTGTACCCGACTGAAACTGAAGGTGGCAGAATCCAGCTGGGCACTCCAATTGTGAGCAGTGCCATGAGATGTTCCGTGGCCATTGCTGGTCAGGACTGGGTTGGAACCTGGCATCTGAAAGATGGTGTCTTTCAGCAGCCTGATGTTCCCTCCCCTAGTTTCAAGGTGAGCCAACTGCCAGCGTGCCAGAATTAGGAGCATCACTTCCACAGCATGTAGGTGTGTGGTGGAGGTCTCCCTCCGGATGTGTAATCATCTGCTCTGGACCGATGTGGGGGAGTCATGAAGGAAAGATGCTAAGTTTTAAAATACTAACACAATCCTTTGGGTCTCTGAACCACTGGAGAAGGGGAAGGGAGAAGACACGTTAAAACAATCCCAGTGCTTATGAAAACTATCCAGAGCCAGAGAACCTGCTTCCTACTAATCCTGTTGTTAGATGATAGGCAGAAATTAACAAAGGATTAAATACGAGTCTGTCAGTTATAAACCTCAGCTTTGGGGTTGGTTCCAGGCCAAACCGCCCCAGGTAGAGACATGAGCCATGGTGGCTGCTGGGTGAACCTGAAACTAACTTCTTAAGCTAGTTAGGGGTCAGGATCCCCTAGGGTGAGTCACTGACAGCTTTTTTAGCACAAGCGAAGCACCGAGGAAGGGGACAGAACAACCCCCTTTCCCAAAGCTGGGCTGGGCTAAGTGGGGCACAGGCAGTTCTTTCATTTGATTTTTCATTTCCCCTCCTCTTCCATTGATTCCTAAGCAGCGGTAAATAAAGAATTTCAGGGCCAGGGTGGGTTTGAGAAATGAATTTGCTCATCTTCTTGTTATTAATTAGCATTACAGTAGCCTCTAGTGGCCGCATTGGGCTAGATACAGAACAGATGCAGGCAGCCTCTGCCCTAAAGAGCTTACAATCTAACTAGATAAGACTGAGTGAGTGGAGAAACTGAGGCACAGAAAGGCACAGCAACTTGCCCAGACCCAGCAATGGGACTCAGGTCTCCTGATGCTGTCTGGTGCCCTATCCACTAGGTCACACTGCCCTTCTCCCAATGCCCTGACTTCAAGCACCAGGTGCTGGGTGAGAGTCCCGATGTGTTCTTGCCTTGTGCAGTGCAGTCTCTGGATTGTCCCTGGAGCTGCACTGCCTCGTGTGTAAGGCAGCGTTGTCTCGCTGTGCTGCTCACAACTTCTCGTCACGCACTGATCTGGGCTTGAAACTCTCCTCCCGCCCCTT